>NC_089786.1:43639329-43716829 GCF_040412425.1 Macrobrachium rosenbergii | reverse complement strand
AATTAGATCCCTATTTTTTTCCTATTTTCAAAGTACCCGTTTACTGCAAGATTTGACTCACATCGCTTAAACTGTCTCAATTGCAGCAGGAAAGTAGAAAAATATAAGGCCGCGACATGGACAATATCAATACCCAAATATGTGGAAGCAAGGCTCACAGTGTTTGTTTGTAAACGAACTGATCAGTCAGAGATCACCAAGGACCGTGAGTAGACCGCGTGACGTCACAACCTCTACCTCAGCATTAGATCCCAATTTTCGGTCAGCCGTGAGAAGACCTTGTATTCTAGACCTGATGCTGACGTGAAGATAAGTTTTATAGTTAATCAGGGTCTCATAAGGGAAACATCAAGAGGTTCATTATTCTTTCTTTTAATTATGTATAAGTCGTTGAGAAAGTACCTATAAAGAACCTTGCAGGTGGAGAAAGAAATTATACTCTTGAGAAAGATTTAGTGGAATCGATAATCTAAAGAAAATAACAATTAAGTTAATATGAAAAGAATATAAACAAGCTGTACGATAATATATTTGTAAAATATTAAGCAGATACAGTGGAAACTAAAATAGTAACAAGGCAAAAACTCAAAGATGAATTAAAGAAAGGATTAATGAGTTAAAACATTTGGCGAGAGGATAAACAAGGACTAAACTAGTTTTATATAACGACATGAATATATAACTACAGAGAGAAACTTGGAGTCTATAAAAGGTACTGCATATCAACTGAGATAAAATGGTTACTCTCCACCAGGAAAAAAATAGTTACCCATCGGCTGGAATTCGAGCAATATTTCCTTCTCTAAGAAAACAAGGAAGAAAAACTAATTACAGAGGAAAGCAAAAGGGACCTTATAAATAGAATATAAGCGAGAATCAGTTACATTGAAGAAGTGAAACGCTTATTAGCCTTTAAATAATAAAACTTTCCAGTCTATAAAACGATAAATATGACAATGTGTGAAAAGTGATGACATTCACTCAGGATCAGCATTAGTCACTGACAAAAATCACAAAAGAAGCACAGAACAAAAGCACTGGGGACTTTCGCATCATCATTATCACCAACAGAGATAAAGAAAGAAACTGGAATGGATATCACCTTTTAAGAGAAATTTTGAGAGAGAGAAAGTGGGAAACAGATATTCCACCTAACATAGAGAGAGAGAGAGAGAGAGGAGAGTGAGAGACAGAGAGAGAGAGAGAGAGAAAGGAGAGAGAGAGAGAGAGAGAGAGAGAGAGGGGAGGGCCTGGGTGCCTCTGATTGACCTGTTAAATGAGGATGACTATTAAGTAATAAAGATCTTAGCATCACATCTAATTTGCTTCCTTTGCAGCTTCTGTCTGTCTCGTGGTTAAGATAACAGGGCTGCTTTCTCTCTCTCTCTCTCTCTCTCTCTCTCTCTCTCTCTCTCTCTCTCCTTTGTCCCAATCAATGGAACCGATTGGTATAACTGTTTCATTTTGCCTGGAAACACTTAGATGCAATAGAGAACTGCTGGTCACAGAACCAGTCCCTTTGACCTTCGCTCTCACCTACTTCCGATACCTCCCTTCTCCTCACCTCCTTCACCGGGGCATCACATTTTTCTCCCAATACCGCAAGCGAATGACACTTCTTCCACCACTACACCTTCCATAGTGCAACGATTCTCTCTCGATCTTTCTGGCTTTCATAAACCCCCTATGGCACCTTGTAAACAGGAACTAGAAAGTGTCTCTTCTCACATGACATGACGTCGATGACTAGCCGTTGTGACGGCAGTATTCACATTATAACACACAATTTATCACTTCCTACTTATAATTCCCTGTGACGTTTCATTTTTTACCAGCTAATGCCAACGTCAGTTAACTAATTACAAACTTCATTTGTTTATTATAACATTTCTTTCTCTCAAATATTCACGTCACTTCGTCCATATAAATAAGAGGCATGGCACACCCTTATACTGTATCAACATTTCCGTTACAATAACAACCGAGAATGCCAAACTTATAACAAACTTCAAATTCTTCTGCTGCGAAAGTTACTGAGGATGCCAGAAGTCGACCTTGAGTTCAAATGCAGGACACCTTGTTTCTTATTCCGATGTTGGTCGGGACGCGAACAAAGACTAAAAATAATTGTTATTTTTTCTTGGACATCCTTCATTATGATTGTTTCTTGTGTAATAATAAACAGAAAATGGGAAACATTTAGCTGATTTGTTCATCTGCTGCCATTACTAGAAATATTTTTAGAAAATCTTTTCAACTCACACGAAATGGGCTGTGAGCCCAGTGGACACAGCTGTGAATAAATTTCAGAAGTATTCCTTTTAATCAGATACGAGCTTTCTTCATAAGTTTTGTTCTGCCCCCATAAAAGTTACATCCTCTTTCATTTCGGCATGTAGTAATATGTCCGTCTTCATTTACTGCTGATCGACGCGCAACCATCTTCATTTACAGCTTCAGATGTTCAGTGGGAGTAAGTGTGAGATAAATGTCAATTTGTAGCGAAAACGTTAGAGGTTGCCGACACAAATTGTTGTGATAGTTGCGTGGCTGGGAAGGACGAAAAGGCGAGAGTTCGGATACCAGGTAACTGGCCAGCGTTATTGAAGATGGGGAGACAGTCAAATCTGCCGAAGAGAGGAGGTGTCGATGAGTAGCAATAAGAAGAGGAGGAACGCCTGAAAGTGCCGGATGACGTCGCCAGCAGAATGGAAAGCGCTTCAATACGAAGAATAGCGCGGCAGGTCTATTAGGCCGAGCTTACGTGCAAGATATCACAGCGATTGACAGTACGGATTTTCATAGCTGGCTTGTCTGCATGAGTAGAACAACCATCCGAACATGCATATACATATATATACATATACATATATATATATATATATATACATATATATACATATATACACTACATACATATACATATATTATAGCGCATTCAGTCAGGAAGAAGGGGCGCAGTGGAACCGACATTTCATGTATTTACTATCAGGGTTCAGGTGGTGTCAGTTTCAGTTAAACAGACAACAGGTTGAAACTGAACAAAGAGAAGTGGAAGGCAGACGTTCTCTTCATAGAAAGTTATTTCACAGCTGAGGAGAAAGCAATAAAGTACGAATTCTCAGAATGAGATGAAAACTAAAGACAATACGACGGAAAATGTCGCTTCAACAGACAAATGATAATCGAGAGATAGTGCAAAAGAAGAAGTAGCGCCACATTTAGTTCAAATTGTATGAGTTTAGACGCCAATCTTCCTTCTATATCGTTCAACACTATTATCTTCCTTAGGATCTCACACAACATCTTAATCACCTTCTGGCATCACGACTGTGTGACACTTTCAGACTTCATAATAAGAAATGAAGTATCAAATGCTTGCTTTTAGTATCCGGATTCAACTCACACTCCAGCTTGCGAATCGTTTCAAAGCCGTTGAAGCAGTAGCGGTCGTTTTTCAGCGCTTGCGCTTGTTAAATCGGTCCGACAGATTATATTGATCAATTAAGACTGTTTCTTTAAAGTTTTATTTTTTTTATAAATTCATCTGGTCCTCGTCATTTCGCACAGTAAGAAAGCTGATTCACTCAAAGGTTAGCAGATAACTCAGAATTGCTTCCGTGTCGTTGAGATCGCATTTTTCCTCAACAAATGTGATTCTCGACGTCGATTTTTCTATCGATTTAAAGGGGTTGTGCGCTTTCAATCGGCGCCAAGTGTTAGCAGGGAATGTTTAATTGTTCACATTCACCATTTTCTTCAGTGCCGATATTCGCATTAAAACCAACAAATAATGAATACGGTGCAGAGCTTACAAAGCCTGAAAACATCAACAAAAGTCACATTTAGTGAAACATAGCAGTCAAGCAACTATTTAGTAAAGAGTTAAGCCAGCAGGTGCGTTAAATGAGTTAGAAAAGCGTACATAGTGTTAAACATTGTACATATTCCGCTAAATGTGGAAGAAAATAAAAAACAAAAGAACGAGTTATCAACCAAAGTGAGGATATACGCAGCATATGATGAAATATGAATATGTTTTTTTTGGAGAAGCTTCATAGATTGATGACAGAACACATTTTTCAATGCCGAATTATGTTTGTTACGGTGATGGTGAACATTGCACGTTCAAACATTTGGGAACATTGATTCATTTGTGCCTTCTCTCACACAGGCGCCTGTGTTCGTGACATTCGCAACATTTTTTCAGATACTTCCACCTTCACCGTGTTATTTACGCGAGCGCATGTTTGAGGAATTGATTTTCACATTGACAGCAAAGCTTAGACGGTGAAGCAGAGTTTTCTGGTGACTAAAAGACTGTATTTATCGAAGGCCAGGTACGGGCGACATTGTCAAGGCCTTAGGTTCTCGATTCTCCTTCTTGTGTGTGAACTAAAGACAGATACTCGGATGAGACATTTACATGATATAATATGTTAACATCGGCCACACGCGCGACAAGGCGCGGCATTTCATAAGAACAGCAGCAATATCAAAAGAACGAAAACCACTATACATCTTTTCGTTTTAAACATGATGAAACATCAGGGATCATGAAAGCAATGATAATGAAAACAATCAAAAGGCCAATTTTGAAGAATGATTAATACTCGATGATTCGGTGAATATAAACATCAATGACCGGTTTACTACGGGAGCTGAACATATCTTTCTTCTACTTTATTTGATGTCTGCATCATTTTTCATTTGTCCCCGGCTCTCTGCTTACCTTTATTTCAGCCTTCCCGGATTTTTCTCTGTTAAAAGCTGACAAATCATCCTGTCTCATTGAACGATCAACTGATCCTCTAAAAATTGTCCCGACTCTGGGAAAGCTGTGTGCGTGTGTGCGTTTAAAACAGTGCGAATATTAAAGGTTAATGCAGAGAATTTACGAGTTTGTTCGGCATGTTCATTGCCAGCTTCCGAGAAATATGATGTCCAGTATTGAAACCATCTCACTCATTATGAGGTGTTACTGATTTTTGGAAGACATAAATGCTGAATTCTCGCCACATATTTGGCAAGTTTCAAGTACTGGAGGGCTCACGTGTGGACAACCTCATGCTTTGTTATTAGCGCAAAGATCTTCTGCCAAAGCTTTATTGCCCTCATTGCTGTCGACTTCTGACAGAAGAGAGAAAAAACGAAAATATTTATGAAAGATCATACTACATGTCGTCAGCATAAGAAGATTATTTGATTATCAGATGGTAAAGAGCTTCCTTTCATCAGCGAGAGAGAGAGAGAGAGAGAGAGAGAGAGAGAGAGAGAGAGAGAGAGAGAGAGAGAGAGGAACCACTTAACAAGGTGGCGACAAACATTACAGCATCAATTGCAACATCATCTCGAGTGACATATTTCTTATTAGATGATAAAGATTTTCTTATCGGCAGCATTTCATTGTTAGACAGATTGCAGCTGACGTCGATAGACAAGCGCAGCAGCTTATTCTTTTCTTATGATTTCCTATAAAATACAGCTGTAACACTAAAGATAAAGCAGAAATCATATTGACAGAGGCCAGACAGATGTGACAGTAGACAGACAGACAGATGACAGACTTCACGGCATCACATCCGTCACCCAGTGAAAGACAGTGTCACCACGGCGAAAGCGCCGTCCCTTTCGAGTGTCCTCTGAAATCAGCAAATACAATACCTCCCGCAGCAACAGCCGACGGCAGCAAGACACAGTTATATTCGGTGGCAGGAGCAGTCACCGCGGCAGAGAGCAGGGAACGATTGTATCTCGTCTGGTTTTGAGAAACACGAAAGAAGAATGCTGAAACAATGATGCAACAGACCGAGAGCGCTGCGTAGTGTCTGCCTTTGTGCTTTTTAGTCTTCTGCAAAGAGTTATTGAGCATGCTTGCTCAATTCGCTCGCATTTGCTGTCCGTCCTCATCTTATAAATTCGAGGTTGAGGTTGCAGTATGCTGATCATGCACTCTCCAATCATCAAACATAACAAATTACAGCCCTCTAGCCTCAGTAGTTTTATTTTATTTGAAGATATTGGCGTCAGCAGGCGCCAACAGTTGTTGCGGTCACCACCGAAAATTTCGTAGCTGTTGCCGAGTTTATGTGCCATGGCTGAGAAAGCTTATTACAGGCTGGCGTGCTGCACGCAAATGATTGTGCCCGTTAATGCCGGCGCATTTACCAAAGGTTTTAGTTTTAATAGCTCAACTTTCAACTTCAGAGTGGCTATTATGAAGTTGGAAAGCACGAGATCATCAGATAAAGCATGCATCTGATGCCGTGCTTGAGTTGTTGAAATTGTTGAATTCGAAGTTGGGTATAGGGAGGTAGTTATGAAAATGGGATTTTTGTTTCTTTAAAAGCTCGTTCATCTTTCGATCTATGCACTGTCTGCAATGCCACAAAGACTTATATATTTCATATATATACATATATATATATATATATATATATATATATATATACATATATATATATATATATATATATATATATTCATTTTTCTCTCGACTATTTATTTAGCGTGTTACTTTCCCATTATGCTTTCGTTCACATTAGCTGGGGTGATGAACGAGATTTAGAGATAACCGTTGAGTTTGGATGTATTATTCTTACACTTTGTAGTTGAAGAAGAAGAAGAATAGAAGAAGAAGAAGAAGAAGAGCCAGGCCACAGTTAAAGAAGAAGGCAGCGACCGAGAATCAGAAGCAATAACATATTTCAGACAGCCAGTCAACAACGCCAGCAAACACCGAAACAAACGATGCCAGTCACGCCAAGAAGTAAAATTTGCTCGGGAACCTCAAATAGTCCATGTTGTCGACCAACAAAAGGCAATGGCGCAGTTAACCATCGTCATCTCACGCGTTCATGTTTCAGCAGTTCCCAGATCGCCGACAGCCAGATACGGGAGACTTACAGCGGACATCAAACGAAACGTGCAACGAACGAGCAGCCCGGTATCAAACGCCAGCATCTGAGGTATTTCGCGGCTGGTCACTACACAAATGCGATCATGTCAGTCTTCCCCAGAAGAGAGAGAGGCAGCAGCAGAATTGCACATAGATTCTGAACACGATTTTTAACTCGACATACCCGTACCAGAAGAATAGAATAAGCAGAGAGAGAGAGAGAGACTTATCACTATATCACCAGATCGTTTTCGCTTTCCTTCTCTCGCAGTCTCCCCAAATAAATCTGGTAATAATGGGATCAGCCCGTCACCATTTTCAGTAACTGGGGAGAGAATCCAGGCCACAGTCCTGGGCGAAAGTGGACTAATTAAAATTTTCTTTGAAAGGATTCGATCGTCACAGTGAAACATGAGTGAGGGCAATAAATCCGCGATTGGTATCTTCGCATGTTTCTCTGATAATGGAAGAGCACTGATGTGTATTTTGCCATTTATCAACAATTTCAGATTTTACTATGTGGTATCATTCACTTATTTACCTTCGTTTATGTTTACTTGTTATTTACTTAAAACATCATTTTATTTATGTTTACTTCACAGTGGTGAAGTTAGATTTTTACATTTATTTTTTCATCGATGAGTGTGTTTTTAATAATAATTATCCAGAATGTTTTTTGTTTTTTATATCCTGGCTTCTTCGAAGAATATTGCTTTCTTTTTGTTACTCCAGAGAGAGAGAGAGAGAGACAGTAGAGAAAAGAGATTATTCTTGTTTGTTAATGTAATACTATTAAAGAATATAAACAAAGTGAACAATATGAATACCTGAGATATGTTTAGCAATAAGTTGTGCAAATAAGCACATAAACTCTTTTCATAGAAAACAAAAACCCAAACACAAAAAATACCATTATTAATATCACAATCAACATCTGTCATAAATAATAACATTCGAGCATGAATGGTAAGAAAGGCCTCGTTTCGTTTGAATCGAACGCAAAGCATGAAGAAAGTTTATAAGAATATCGTTACGCAAAACCTTCATTACCACTTTCCAAGTCATAATACATAAGACGTTCCTGTTCATGTTATCGTTTCTTCGAGAAATTATTCGTTCATTTAAATTTTTCTTTCTTCTTCTCTCTGCCACCATTTTCCAGAGCTACTTTTTCGATTTTCGATGTCACCGTGTTCATTCATTTCATTATGATTTATTTGGGGAGAGAAACAAAGTTTCACAGTCATCACAGCAAGAGCACTACAGGCAGTTCCAGGTTTACTGCTCTGTACTCTGTTTTTAACATATGGATACTTATATATATATATACATAAGGCAAGGCATACATACATACATACATATACATATACATATACATACATTCATATATATAGCGTGTGTGTGTGTGCGTGCAGTGTGTAAGTAGGTGTCGCCTTCTCTGCCGTGAAGCTGCTATGTTCGACAGCGAGGAAGCCAGCGCTGACGCATTTCTCGAGCAGCTGCTCTACTTCAAGTAGCAGGACCATCAAAATGCCAGGGAACAGTAAGTCAGAAACTGCAGTGGTCAAATGCAGTCATTTTCTGCCGCTGAGATCTCAGTCATCGCCGAATGTTAGCATGAATTATTCATCTTTCATGTATGCAAAGACCAGTTGTTTGTCATTTTCATAGCGACTCATTCGTGAATACGCAGTTGCTCGTCATTGAATTAAAGACGATATTTAAATGACCGGTGATCCGGGAAGTTCACAGAGAATTTTATTTAATACCGATTCTAAGCGGATTGCCGTGCGAATGCAGCTTCATGCTCGAAATACCGCAGAAGCCAACGTTATTCCGAAAGATACGTCTTCTGGGTTCTTCCATCTTGGTCAACACCTCGGCGGTAGCGCTACCTGTTGCAACTTGTTAGTCGACTGGCAGCAGTGCCGCAGTTGCATGACTGTTCGGCAGTTTTCAATGCTTCCCCTGCAATTCTTCCCGTAGCCAGATCAGCACTGTCTTCTTCCGACCATTTAACTGCTACATATAACTGTCGAATGACGTCATTGTGGATGATTGTTTTTATTCTCAACACGCTTGGTTGGGGGATAATGTTATTTCGGTCGACTAATGTGCTAATAGTACGATTCATGCTGAAAACGGGAAGATTTAATAATAGTCGATTGAACTTTTAGAAAATATTATTTATTAAGAATTTCATCAAAACTAAGCAGAAAATTCTGTAAGACTGTTAATGTGACAGTTAGTGTTAATTATTATATTATCAAGTTTTATAGGTAAAAATAGGCCAAAGACTGAAAGAAAATTGATCATCCTTGTCTTGTTTAACTCAAAACAAATTTGTGGCAACGTTACGCATCAGCGAATGGAGAGAGTAGGTATTGACCGAAATGAAAATATTTGTTGAGATTCGACGTTTGATAAATCGCTTGTAACGGAACTTCGTCAAATGGCGTAATGCCTTCAGGTTCGAGCCAGCAGGGAAATGATTTACGCGTTTAGCATTTTGCATATATGGACGTAGTTAGTTACTATCAAAGTCTAACTTATCAGTCTACTAGCATTTTTCGTTCATGTTCGAGCGATAGTTGTTGGTCCAGCATTTGTTTGGATACTTTCAATCGTGGATCAGTTAGGGATATTATCAAAATACAACTGGTGCTCATCTCAAAAATAAAATATAAATAATTGTTTAAACATTGCTTGTGCTTCGTTACGTAGTTATGCCGAGACAGATCAACAAATTGGAAACTGAAAATAGCCTTTCTCACCTTCAGTTCCCGAAAATAATACGAACTTTGTGTTTTCGCATTGTTATTCTGTTCATTCATCAGTATGCTAAAGAGCTTTCGGTTTCTCATCTTTCTCTGTTAAAAAAAGTTTGATTTTTAAGTGGAAGATATTGCCTTCATTAACAGCTAAAACTGATAGTAAAGTTTTGAAGGGGACAGATTAATAAAAAAATGTATTGGATAGTTTTACTGTTGGGTTTCTGAAAAAGAAAGACTTTTCTGTTTTGTTTGCCAATTATTACTACAGCATCTGTCGCCTCAGCAGAGTTATTTAGTAGCCTCTTATTTGAACATAGTTACAGCGTTTTTCTTCAGTTATGTTCAGGGAAGCAACATTAAGGAACATATCGAGAGCATTGTTTAAAATATAATTAGAACTTGTTATTTCTCTATTGCACTCCTGATGTCGAGTGCTGATAATACACAGACATTGTTTTCTGTGAGTTGAAATATAAATTATTTATAAATGTAATAACTTCAAAATTACTATTGCAATAGTCAGCATGTTGCAGACATGTATGAGCGAGTGTGTGTGTGTGTGTGTATATATATATATATATATATATATATATATATATATATATATATATATATATATATATATATATATATATATGTGTGTGTGTGTGTGTGTAAGTGTGATTTTTCTATATTCACAATACTGCTCTGGACATCGAATTCAATTGGCCTTGGGAGGTCTCAATTTGTTGCTCTGAAAACAAGATTAAACTAGTGCTCGATAGCAATACTTGTGGGTGTAGTAAAAGCTCCAATTTAAATGGAGCTGCCCTGTTTCAGTCGGGAATGGAGCGATATGAATGGTGTGGTTTGTGGGGTATGAGAAGAACCCAGTAAAGAAACATTGCTGACCAGCAGAGTCCGCACATCCTCCCCGGAAGCTGCGTATGGGACTCACAAAGAGTTCGAAGCTTTAACTATCTAGGTGTAACTTTGGATTCACATCTACATTTGAGACTCATCTAATGAAAGTGACAGCAAATGCCCACGAAAAGTGCCAGGTAGATACGATGGGCGCCTTATATATTCATAATAGTTAAAAACCAGTGCAGCATGCACTGTGAATCTGTTCTCCTGATGATATACTGTTGAGATTTATTCCTTTAGTTAGGTTTCGTTTTCCTAATATTAGTAGTTATGACTTGGACCATCGACGGGTGGTCTCTTGTTTGTCAGTCTTTCATAGGTTGTATTTTAACAGAGATCTTTCACATTCACAATTGACCCCTGATCCCCTTTTCCTGCCGAGAACAACCAGATTTGCTAAACAGCAGCACCAATTTATAGTGAATGTGCCTCGCCGTCGAACTCAGTTCCAGAGGTCCGTTGTCCCTCATACTGTTGGACTGTGGAACAGTCTGCCTGAGGAGGTCGCACCAACCAAAAGTTCGCTTAAAGATGCCACAAAAAATAAAAAATTCGGCCAAAACAGATAGTCAAGGGCATATGTTCTAAAACCACTAGTGTCAAATTGTAGCAAATATGGACATACAAAGAAATGTTGTCGAAACGAACTCTGCTGGAGGTGGTGGCAGATTCGAAGAAAATGCCACACTGTAAACTGTGCAGAAGCTGTGTCAGATCATCACGCAAGATCCAAGAATGGGATATATTAAGGCATACAAGACAGAATTGAAAAGTATTACATAAAGAGCAACTGATTCAGTAAGAGGACTACATTCATTGCTATCTCTGAGTTTTTAATAACAAGAACCAGTAATGAACAGTCTTCACAGTAAGCAGAAGAATGGTTATCAAGAAAAATATTTGGTGGAAAAATGCTCTCTAAAATAAAAAACCAAATTGGCAATGAATAGCAAGGATATTATCAGACTATTTGAAATACATCGTAAATATGAGCCCGTTAGCATGTTACTGCAGAAGTGGCAGTGTTGTGATACCGCAAATTGCAGTGTTTTGGAGAGAACACCACCAAAACGAAGAAACTAACTATTATTCGAGAAACATCGGTTAAACCAAAGACAAAAGACATGAAGAGAACAAAAACAAAACAAGCCAAGAATGGTACTCATCTACTAAAATAATAGCAGTTCATGGAAATAGATATTAAAACACCGAAGAAGTAGTTATGAACCATTCTGATAGATACGATTATGTCAAGGGAGAAGATTACTTATCATCAATACTGGTACATCAGTAAAGCGAAGCAAAAAATGTACATGATACACATGTGGGCTGGATGATTGCTTCGTTGGTCGTAACTGCGTCATACATTTGTTTAACAAAATATGGGATATTTTTGTAAATCAGAAAAAGAAACTACCGCACTACGAAAAGGTTGCATGTATCGAACACTTGCCCCAGCCATGAAGAAAAACAAATAAATAAAATACAGGAAATTACAGAAAATCGAAGCTGATAAGGTGTTTCATTGTTCATATAAATACAACAGAACATAATAATTACGGATCAGTTTGATTCTATAGAAATACAACGATTACAAAAGATAAATATAAACCAACTATCAACAGTTTACAACAGCGTCAATCAACTGTGTCAACAATAGGCAAATATGCCTTAAGACTATTGTGCAAAGAGATGAGGAAATTTGTACAGCCATATTTATACAACAGTTCTCTGATTGTGCTACTCAAAATAAAGGACTTGCGAACATCAGGTATTGAAGTCGAAGCCAGCAAAAATATTACTTATAATTTTATATTTATATTAAATCACCTACAAAAATTACGACAGTGACAACTTAAAGAATTAATTAATAACAATGACAAAAGAACTCAGTAAGTACTAAAATATTGTGCCCAATGTGGGACTATATTGCACAAATAAATAGCAGAAGACCATGATTTAGTATGACACAAAGCTGCATAAATGATGACGAAGTCAACATAGTTAAAGCTACGGAATATTTACTTAGTAGACTTAACTTTTGTGCACTTCGCAAGACAGAGCATTGTACAATATGATCAGCTTCGGTCGATAATTTTCTATTACAACATATCTCACTACACATTTATATAGCAGACGGGTTTATTGATGAAATGTATCACTAGAATAAACATTTGGAGTTGGCTTAACAATAATACGAGCTTTGTTGATTCATTAAAATGCCAGCCACAGCAGTACTAAACTAAAATCTTCTTATGACAAATTTACGGTGTTCGATAGTTAACAGAATAATAAAGATGGTAGGGAAGAGCTGACTGTGATACTTTAAATAAAAATTATAAACAATATCGAGCAGCTAGAAAGTAGGGTTTCTAAACTGACTATAAATATTATTGGCTGATACACAAAATCTCATAACAAATATATGCAAAATTTAAAAGCGAAAGTACTTCGACGAATAGTAGCCCAGATCTCTGGTCATCTTCACAAAATTCAGAAAATAATGGTGGCCTCCATAGCACGAACATTGCCATATTAAAAGAAAGAAGGCTTGATCCGAAAGAAATAAGTATCGTATCGGGAGAATCCAAATGTAAGTAAAGATGGGCAGATTTAAACATTCGCGCAGTTACAATATAGAATTACAACAATAAATTTGAACACCGAATAGTGTTTAATATAAGAATTGAACATGTTCTACTGACAGCAATAAACCTGCTTCCGAGGCGACAATATTTGTTTGAGATTTATTCGTCATTTCACCTTGGCAAATATTACTGGTTTATAGCCGAAATTTTCTTGATGAATGGCGTGTGCCAGAATACTTTGTCCTCGGTTCCGGAAGATCCAGTAATGGTATTACAGATCGGGCTAACAAAAGCTTATAAATTGTTAGCAGGCGCTCGATAATATGGTACATCGAGAAAAATAAAATTTGACTTCACCAGTTTCGTCACAGTTTGCAGCTACATACCTTCATCTGGTCTTGTTGTTCATATTTGAGCGAATACAAACATTATATTGTTCCACATTGAAAGAATTACGATACAGCATGGAGGCAAAATTGTTGCTGTAAACAAAGAGTCCTTGCACATTACTCAGGCTTATCCAAACTTTTGATTAGATCGCGCCGTCAAGAGAATTTGGAGTGTCCGGTGAAGATTTCCGGCTTGGAGAGCTCACAAGCGAAAGCGTTCCGCGGGTACACCGTTTACTTGCCAATGATAGTCAGTAATGAGCCCATTTATTGGAATTAAAGTACCGTATGGATGATTTTGCCATATATTAGCTCAAGCATCTTCGAATAAAACATGCAGAACGAATCATTACAAAGTAGCACAAAATAGGAATGCCATTCGTAGTTTTTAATCTTCATAGACAATAAAACTCGCAACATGTTTTATATGTGTCAAAAGTGAGTGAAAGGTGAAGAAATAGACAAAATCAGAAATCACAGCATAGCCACTGGTCAAACTGTTAAATTTTTGGGCGATTGTATTTGATATCATCAGAACTGAAAGCTCATTAGCGCTGTAGTTACGAATAAAATGAACAAAAGCAATAGTCTAGCTGTGGGTCCATCGAACATTGGGAGCTCATAACATAGCTTCCCAGCTGCATTGCAAGCAACAGTAATGTCGTCATTGATCAGGTAGCGAACAGGCGGGCTCAGCATCAGACGCAACGCCGAAAACGCTAATTGTCACAATCGAGCGCCTAGACAAGTTCGTGCCTTTGATCATCACTGTGTCATTTGAGAAGTTCTGATGCCTTCTTCCTTCTCCATAGAGAGCTAGTGAACACGAAAAGTGCTCTGCACCAGACGCGACTTCTCAAACCAAAATTATTTGAATTGTTGATTTATTTAGTACCAACATTTGTCACTTTCAATTAGAAGTTAGTATCTTCGTTGAGTCGCTGAATATAAGTATACCATTTCCAATAGAAAATAGCCTGAATCATCATAGACAACATACAATAAGAATAGCAAGCCGAAAGGCTCACTTACGTAACACTGACAGATGAACAGAGACGTAGATATGTGTAAGTATCTCAAAACAAATGTATCGTTTCTTTCTGGTTTGTCATCGCCAATACTACCAAAGAGTTGTGGGCAACAGCACTGCCAAGATACTCAGAAGATTAATATCGTCTGAGCCACTTTATTTTTGCTTATTCTCCCGAAAAAGAAGCTCAAAGTTAAAAAAATAATAATAATACACGGCAACAAGCTCAGCTGCTTCAAAGTTGTAGACACGAAAAATATTGAATATTGAAACGGGACAGCACTGAAGAGTTGTTATGAAAGTGTTCACAGCGGACAAGAAGCAATGCAACATTTCTCATCAGCAGCATGTAAAAAATACCACAATCGTGCAGGCGGAACGAGTACCATGTCATTGTTGAAACATAAATTGAAAAATGAGTTCATATCAGTATAGTGACACACAGCGCATTTGACGCGTCTTTCGAACAGTTACGCTGTTTGGAAACACCCGAGTCATTTTGAACAGTTCACATAGCTCCCGAACACAGAGTGCAGCGATGATACGGTTGCGTGAATAAGCAGCATTATCGCTCTGAAGCACAGTTTTGTCAGAATCGTTCACATTTCATACTCCGGTTTCAGCCATGAGTAGGCAACAATAAGATACGAAAACACGAATTTAAAAATTGAAATTTTGCTTGTCTTGCTCCCAATTTGTCATACCTTGTAGTGAGCAGCATAGCGGTAACGCACCATTATATGTGTTCATTTGAGAGCTGCGCTTGCGCAGTGCCTTCACTCATTATCCTTCATTCATCACATCGAATGATCGATTTGTCCCAGCGACCAATTTGGCGACCCGGCATTTTCATTTCAAACAGCCACACCGATACAGCGGTTCGGTTAAACTATTTCAATAATAAATACAGTCACCTGGTCAGCTTCTTGCGTCAGATCAATGATCATATTCGTTTCTCTAAAGCCTGGAGAGCTTTTTATAAAGGAAATTGGTCTTCAAAATCGTAATTATAAGCCGAAGAGACATCGTGATGTTGGAGCAACACCGATAATCACATTTTCCAAAATACTACGAGTAGCAGACGGAAAGTCGTTAGCAGGTCTGCCTTCATACCACGGCATCTTCCGCTCATGATCAACAAACTGAGCGAGAACATCTCGATGAATGTTCGTTCGTAAAAACACGTAAAAGCGATGCAAGCCCGAGTCAAAGAGTGCGGACTGATTTGAAATTTCCAGTGGCATTGCTTTGATAACAAGTTGCCTGAACAAGTCCGGAATGGCGCTCAGCGACGAAAAAACGTTGCGATATAGCAAAAACAAAAAATAAAAACAAAAATACTTTCTGCAGTCTTTTGGGAACTCATACCACCCCTGATACCGAAAATTGCCTTATTGATTTGCTAGAAATCTACTTCGTATTTCGTCAGTACTTCTGTCTATTTACTTCTTTAAGCTCACGTCAACTTGTTGGTTTGCACTCATTTAAAAGTTTAGGCTGGCCAGATTATTGTTATTGTTATTAGACGCGCGAAAGTTAAATGTCTTATAACTTGTAATATGCTCGTGAGAACAGCATGCAGCTTAAGAACCGAACGACAAAGGTTAATAGTGTAAAAGTATTGGAAAAGAAGACCGAATTGGTGTGCAAGAAACTCCGACACGATCGTAAATTATCAGACATATTAAAATGAATATGACTTCTTCTCACGAATATAGTGAATTTATAAATCGTCCTCAACGAAAGCTGTTCAGATCAAATGAGGGAACTCGCAGCCAGGTTGCAGTCGCACAAGGCTGCAGTCGTTTAGAGAGCAATAAACATCTTGAGACTCAAATAGTACTTCTTAAAAATGCCTTCTTCACATGAATAATAATGGTTTTGCCTGAAGAGAGGACAGCTAGTTACATTCTTAGCTTCTAATGCAACCTATTATATATAATATGATATTATTATTATTATTATTACACATATTATTATTATTATTATTATTATTATCATGGGTAGGAACAGCTGCATCGCTAAACACCTCAGCATGCAGTAGACTGAGTCTCCAACGATGCATTCATTTCAAAGCACAGACCAAACTGCTAACATGGCGCCCGTTCACGTTTATCTTGCCGCCGCAAATTGTGTCACTATTGTTGATTTGCCAAATATGCGTGACGCCGAAAAGTGTTCTATTTCAGCTTCTCGATGAGCAATGCTTAGTGATTGTGTGAGCAGTGTGTAGCGAACGTTGCCCAGACAGATTAGCCTGTCCTCACTATGTGGGGATCATGCAGTGGAATGCTTAACAGAATATATAAAGCTGTTAAGAATTCAAAATGCGGACATATACATACGAGCATATATATATATTACTATATATATATATATACATATATATACATATACATACATATATATATATTATAGCATATATATATATATATATATATATATACATATATATAAGGGTTACTACATATGTTATATATAGGTGTGTGTATGAAGATCATTTATTGAGTGATACTTTTTGCTAAGTATGTCAAAAACAAGCGACTGTATGTTAAGGGGCAGAATAATTATACAGTTGGAACATCAGACATCTATGGGTAACACCAAAAATGGAACTCACCTTACAAACTAGTAATATTGAACTGAAGGTAATTTGTCATGTAATCACCCTTTTTTTACCAGTTAAAGAGCTCAATATTCTGTCGTAGTAATCGAAAATCTCACAATATATTGAGCTGAAAATCTGTTTTCATGCCAAATGCTGAGTCTCTAAATCTTGGAGTTAAAAACAGTGGGATTGGTGCAGTGTGTCTATCTAC
Organism: Macrobrachium rosenbergii; assembly: GCF_040412425.1. NCBI lineage: Eukaryota > Metazoa > Arthropoda > Malacostraca > Decapoda > Palaemonidae > Macrobrachium > Macrobrachium rosenbergii. Next base: position 43,699,425 of record NC_089786.1, on the reverse strand, counting down.
GCCACAGCTTATAGTAAGCCAGACAGATTTTGTAGTGTGAAAGACACCAATATTATTTTTGTAATAAAACCACTGTGCATTATTTCTTTTTCTTCGACACGTTCTCAGATACAAGAAAAATAAAATCATCTTCTTTTCTGATGTTCAATAAACATTGTTTAAAAGCAGAAGCTTCCTCAGGAATACTATTTATAAAACATCCGTTGTTGGGAAATTCAGCATAAAATGAGTTGAAACAGACATTCAAGACGTTCACAGATTTAAAGTCAAGTCTTCCATTACAATAATACAAAAAAATACTTACGAGCACTGGTCAGGCTGATGTCAGCAGAGGAAGGATTATCACCGTGATTTACATACATACATTAAGTTACAATGTACAGATATTCATAAGAGGCGTTACGTTTTCAAATGTACGACGAGCGTCATGGTGGGGGTGGTTACGACTGTAATAACTCTTTCCTTCGATGGGCATAGCCGGCCGATTCGGATAATCTCATGCCTTCTGATGGTTCACTCAGCAAAGTCGACTGCAGTCGTTGAGTGTAGTCAATCTACTTTTCAATTTATAAGCCCCTTCGGTCATATTTCAGAATTAGCACGAGCTGATATTAAACGACATTTGTAACTTATTGTATATGTATATATATATATATATATATATATATATATATATATATATATATATACATACATACAGCATATATACATATACACATACATACATACATATACATAGCATATACATATATATTTTATAGCGTTTTCTGCGCAGTGGATCTATGACTCATTAGCTTAATGAAATCTGCTCAAGATACTCAGACACACAAACAAAAAAATGGAAGGGAGGGCTTTCATCAGTAGTAGAAATGATAGTAAAATAGTTTATTTGATAAGTACTGGGAAACAAATTAACTGAAAATCACTGTAATATCGTAGAGTGTCCTCCCCAGGGGAACAGAACCAGTGACCGCGATACCAGCTCAGGTGTCTGATTGGACCCACGCCACATCATTTCCAATGCGAATTGGGGATCACTGGTGACGAAGGCGCCAAGGACTCTCTCGTGAGTTGAGCCAGACCAGAGGAAAGAAGCTGTGAACACGCGGGCTCGGCTTGAACCAGCGGACATCAGGAACACAAAGAGAGCCTGCACGTCGCAGCGGGCCAGACTGTTTGGGTACACGTCACATTTGCAGCGTAGACGATTTTCTCGTCGAACCACGCAGGAGCCGCGTCGAGTCTCCTTCCGCATTTCTTCAGACGTGGCGCCCCAGATTTACGAGTCGCTTGATCGTCAGCCGCTGGGACGGCAAATCTTCGCCATCACGGAAGGTACGACAATAACGCATACGAAAACGGAGGCAGTCGAAAGACTTACTTGTTCGTTTAAACAGCGACCGCTGCGTGAGCAGCCGTCCCGGCTTCTCCCGACCTTATTGCTTTCGACCAGGGTAGCGCTGACTAGTCGCCGACCGTGATATATCGATAGAAAACCCATTTGCTTCTCTCGTACCAAAGAAAACAGTAAAAGCCGATACGTTCAAACTGGTTATATGCCAGATCGAGTTTATAAATTTTATACCTTTTCAAAGAAACAAACAACTGGGTGCCTCAGATCACTTCGGGGACGTTGTCTTGGCCGTATTGGAGGCTCGAGGTTAAAAGCAGTAGTAGTGTGCCCGTCGCTGCCAGACACCGACCACAGGTCTCTGTCTTCGCCATCTCGACTGCGCAGATCGCGAGCTCGCTCAGGAAAGGCGGGGCCCAGCGACTGCGGAGATTTGCGGCGGGCGGCGCAGTAGTAGGACGGCCGGACAGGCGCATCAGCTCAGCACCGACACCGCCACCAGCCAGTGCCAATGTCAGTGCCTGAGCTGGTCACCCTGCAAGCAAGTCGACCCGCCTCCGGCCGTCCCCTCTCTCGCCGCCCGCCGCATCTCTTCCGCGAGTCACGATTCCGCCCCGCCTCCTGGGCCGATGGAATCCTGCGATCTGCGCCGGTTAATGTCCGAGATGGCGAACAAAATTCCTGGTCAGTTGTCGCAGCAGCTGACCCAGATGGCACCCCTTGCCGCCCTTTGGCCTCGGGCCCTCCGATTCCCGGCCAAGGACAACGATCCAAGGAGGAGAGGTTCAGGCGGAGTTACTACGGGTGGGCGATCGAGCAGTAGTCCACAAGGAGCCCTTGCTTCCTGGCCCCTGTGCAAACTTGCATAGGCCCTTCTCTTCATCTTTGAACGTCTTGGCACCTTTCATCCAGGAGAGGATGTCAAGGCCTTCCGCCATCTTCCTTCCTTGGAATTTATCCTCATCCTTCTCTATCGATCTTCCTTCACACTTTCCCTTACTTCTACCACTGCAAGTGGCAGTTAACATATGACACCCTCCCTTTAAAAATGCACTAATTATTTTATTTTGAAGCAGTAAGAGAGACAGAGTGGAAGTGGCACGCTCTACGCCTGTCCTTGGCACAGGCAGGCGTAGCCAACTCTTCCTGAAGGGGTCGCGCCCTTTGGGTTTCTTTTCCTGCCCCCGGGCTGAGAGTTAGCTCTGAATTGGTCAGTCTGTTGGCGACGGAAGTTAGATAAAGATGAATCATGTCACCTCACTCTGTTATCCTTCATTTTCTACGTATATTATTTATTTTGCATTTAATTCTTTCTCATTTTACTGAATCCTGAGTCACAAGACTCCTGCCCTTACGAATTTTAACGTGCCTTTAATCATTGCGGTGCGGCCCGCCCTTTAGTATGAAGTAACATCCTTCGTTGTTGTTCTGTGTAGTTTCTTTTTTTTAAATATTTTTACATTTGTTTTTGTTGAGTTATTCCTGTGGGGAGAATGTTAGTCTCTGTCCATTTTTCCCTTCATTTGTTTATCCTCCCATTTTATAAGTCGAGGTTCATTTTAAGTTTACACCCGAGTTGTAAGCTGCAGACGTAAAATTCAGCGTCATTTGGTTGGCGAGCAAAAACCTGGCGAATATTTCTTTACCACAGCTGCCGTTCTGCCCCTTCAGATTAGCGTTCGTAGGTATAGTTATGCTCGTCGAGCTTGTGAACAATTGGAGGTCGATTAGAAAAGAAGAATTGAATTTATTATTACAATTCTTGGTAAAGGGGGATATTATTTAATACTCTACAATGTATTGTCATCGAATGCCGCCTCTTCAAGGCGTCAACTAATATATGCCTGTAATTTATGGATAGCATTAAGGAATCAGTGGGTTTACATTTGTTTCCCTTTAAATTCTGCCCAGGCGTTTTATTTCGTTGTTGTTATTTTGAAATTTTGGAAGTGTTCTTTGTTTATTTTTTGAGCGCCTTATTACCCCAGTAAAGTAAATCGAATAAAGAATGGGTAGAAACAGTATTAGGAAGTATTTGAGCAATAATTAATTTGCAAACAAGTTCAATTTTTGATATATTCGAATTGCACTGCTCCTAAGTAAACCTTCAGTTTGTTATTGATTAGTGTGGCATCAGAGTTTTACAAATAAAGTAAAGTGTAAGGTTAGAAAAGCAAAGATAGAATAAAGTCGAACGCTTTTTCATTCATTTTGTTGTTGTCATTATTCGCACCCGCTTATAGTGAATATTATCTTGGCTAGGGGAGCGGTAAAGAGTAGTAAACAAAATACGCTAGGAAACCGTTCTCCTTCCTGCTTTTGGTTAGTTTGAACCATGTCGGGGTATAGGGGCTCAGATAATATAATAGTTTTGGGACAGCAATCTGGCTTTGCACTGTTTTCTTGGTACAGTGGAAGTAAGATCGTTTTCTTATGATATATCCGGGTCGGCGACTCCAGCTCGTGACATCGCCCCCTACCCCTGTCCAGAAGCAATAAAAGGTCAGGCCAGGACAGCTCTCTCTCACACGCGGTCGCTAGTTTGCCGAGAACAAGTTAAGTCTCGGCTGCCTTGCTCCTGCCCTCTGTTTTCCGCTGTCACACGCTGAGCCCATCGCTGCCCTTTGTGCCCTGCGTTCCTCCACGTGGCTCAGAAGACCGTGTAAGGGGATTGCGGTATCCAAACGCGAGCTGACATTAAACGGGCGGCCTTTCATCATCCCAAGGGCGCCTTCCGCCCCAATCTACGACTTCATTTGAAGAAATACCTTGAGAGGAGGCTACTATTTGTCCACGCCCCACACGTGGTTCTCGGTAGAAGAAGTCGCCAGCCCTACGCCCCTACAAATGCGGTAATGTACCCAAAACGAGTTAGTCACGATTACTAGCCTCTTTGCATTTATTAATCTCTGGGCCTATAACTTTGTGTTCCCTGATATTCCCGGTTCAAGCCAGCCACGTGCTCACAGCCTTCTCCCTCTGAGTCACAAGTAACGCCACGGGGAGTCCTTGGCGCCTTCAGTGCACCCTCGAGTAATTCAACTCTCAAATTCCAGCATTAGATGTGCAACGTGGGTCCAAATATCGTTTCAGAAAGACGCCTGAAGCAGAATTATCCTGGTCCGTGTCTCTGGCATTCCCAAGTTTCCCTTCGGGAGGACTTCACGGCAGTACTCTACCGTGTTTTCAGTTAATTTTCCCTTGGACCTTGAGTGCCATCAACATAACTATTTTTATATCCACGTGCTCTCACGCACTTCCCCAGTGAAGAGCCTCTGCTCCGTGTGTACTTCTTGTTTGTGTTTTATATGTCCTGGGTATCTTACAAGGCCATTTTCAGAGTAAAGTAATAATTGTGAGGCTTCAAGTAAGATCCACCTGCACCAGGAAATATATAAAAATATATATATATATATATATATATATATATATATATATATATATATATATATATATATATATATATATATATATATATATATATATATATACATATATATATATATATATATATATATACATATACAATAAGTTACAAATGTCATTTAATATCCAGCTCACTAATTCTAAAATATGACCGAAGGACTTATAAGTGAAAAATGGATTGATACTCTCCAACGACTTGCAGTCGACTTTTAAAACTAGTGAACCATCAAGAGAGGCATAAGTTAATGCCGAATCAGCCGTACTTATATACCCATCGAGAAAAGGGATTAGTACTTCATAGCGGCATCAACCCACCCCCACCATGACAGCTCATTCGTACGTTTAGAAAACGCAACACCCTTTATGAATATCTATCACATTTGTAGTTTAATGTATGTATATAACCACGGTGATGTGAATCCTTCCTCTGCTGACATCAGTCTATTAGTCAATCAGTGCTCGTAAACTGATTTTTTTTTTGTGTGTGTGTGTAATGGAAAGACTTGGCTTTAAATCTCTTGAACGTCTTAGATGTATCTGTTTCAACTCATTTTATGCTTTAGTTTCCTTTCCCAAAGCAATATGTTTTGTAATAAAATATTCCTGTAATTAAAAGAAACTTGATGTTAATTAGGAACATCAGAAAAGTGATTTATTATTTTGTATATATGAGGAATGTATCAGAAAAAGAAGAAAGACTGAAATGCTTTTAGTGGTTTTATTTTTAAAAACAATATTGGTGTCTTTTACTCCCTACACTTTCCACAAAAATCTGTCCTGAAATACCATAAAGCAATAATATAGATAGATTACACACTGCACCAATCCACTGTTTTTATCCAAGATATTTAGAAAGTATGTTTAACATGAAAAACAAGATTCACCAAATTTTCCAGCTCAATTTATGTACTTGAGGATTTTCAGTTACTGCATTAGAGTGTAAGGCTCTTTTAACTTCTGGGTAAAAAAAAAAAAATTGATTACAATGTTGCATTACCTTTTCAGTTCAATACATTACTAGTTTGTAAGGTGGGTTCCCGTTTTTTTTAGTGTTACTTATAGATGTCCTGATGTTCCAACTAATATAATTATTCTACTTATATGCATACAGCCATCAGCTCGCTATATTTTGTTTTTTGAGAATATACCCTTAAAAAGTACTACTCAAGATAAAATGATCATCTTCAACACACTCTGCAGGCAGAGAGAGGCATACATATATATAGCATATATATATATACATATATAGCACAGTAAAACAAAAGAGTAAAGATATATATATATATATGATATATATATATATATATATATATATATACTGCAGTATATATATATCCATTTTGAAAGATTCTCAAGTGCTACATATGTTCTGGTAAGCGTTAATATTGCACTGCATGATCCCCACAGGAGTTACAGGGGACGAAATTTAATCTGTCACAAGACTAACTGTTCCTTCCTTACACTGCTCACACAGTCCACTAAAATCGCCTAAAAGGCCACTTTTCATCAGAAACAAATGCAATTTACTTTCAACGTCATAATTTAACCAAATCAATAATAGTGACTGGATTTGCAGCGTGTTAAACGTGAGACGGATGTGAAGACGCCATGTTAACAGTTTGAATTCTGTGCTGGAGTGGTCGCGCTGGGTCGGATCGCTGGGTCAAGGTCGAACTACTTACCGTGCAGAGGAATTTGGTTGTTGCGCGTTTACCCAGATAAAAGATAAACTACCCATAATAATAATAATAATAATAATAATAATAATAATAATAATAATAATAATAATAATAATATCCTTATTTATATATAATAGGTCAGGTAATAGGAAGCAAAGTCTGCTTAAACATCCTCCTCTTCAGGTAATTCATTGATGATCTGTGAGTGAGGAATTACTGAGGCTGATTTACCAAGAAGTATAATACAGGTCTCTCTAATAGAGACATTGTTTCCTGTGAGCGATACAGTGCTTGTGCGACAGCCTTATTGTGCAGGTTCCCCCTCATTTGTCTGAACTGGCTTTCGTTTATTGAGGGACGATTTATGCACCAGTTCACTATGATTCATTAAGGAAAGAAGTCATATTCCTCATTTTAATATGTCTGATAAGTTTACGCGTCCATTGTCAGATTCTCTTGCACTAGTTCGAGATCTTTCCAATACTTGCACTTTATTTTAACCTTTTTCTGTCTCTGATTCAGTTCTAAATATTACATGCGCGATTATGCAGGCATGATTTATGGAAATTTGTAAAGACTATTCTTTCGCACTGTGCACAACAATACCAATAATCTAACAACCCTAAACTTTAAACTAAGTGCACACCAATTTAGCTGATGTGAACTAAAGAAAGAGAAGCAAATAAGGCCCAAATTGTAATAGAGAACAAAGTAAGATTTCTAGCAAATCAGTAAAGACATTTTCAGGCAAAGTATATGGTTCCCTTGTGTTTTTTTCAACAGGAACTGCAGGAGTGTTTTTTTGTTTTTTTGTTTTTTTTATTTTTTTTGCTATATCCTTAGCGTTTCGTATCATTTGAACGCCGAGTATTCCGGACTTGTTTCAGGTACTCCCTGTTATCAAAAACAATACGCCGCAAGGTTTCAAATAAGTTTAAGTCCCGCACTCTTTTGACTCGGAAAAATTCCTTTGCATTGTGACACGACAAGGCATTCATCGAAATCATTCTCATGAGTTTGTTATTCGGGAAAAAGAATGAGCTAAAAAGCGAGAGACATATTTCATGGTATAATTTAAGATTTTCCTTTTAACTCCTTTGACTTTTCCGTCTACTACTCATGAAAATATTTTGGAAAAAGTCAGTTATTCTATCGAGGTGACGCTCCGACATCACATTAATATACTCAACATAGATTGCAATTTTGAAACCAATTTCATAAAAAGCTCTCAGACTTTAGAAACAGGCCATGATTGACTTTCGGTATCATTTTTTATCCTCTGCACAAAATAGGCAAGTACTGCAAGATTTTATTTATTATTAGAATAGTTTAACCAGACCACTGAGATGACTATCAGGTCTCATAGGGCTGGCCTGAAGGATTTGAATGAAATGCCAGGTCTAAGCCAGAGGCCAGTCGCTGGGACCAAATAGGTCATTCGGTATGATGATGAATGAAGGATAATGAAATTAAAAACTGCACAAAGGCACACGCTCTCAAAATGGAACACACACATATAATAGATACATTTATTCATGTTTCCATATATACTCACTACAAAGGTATATTAAAATTCAGAATAAGTTAAGCAAAATTTCAATTTTTTTTTTTTTAAATTCATTAAACGCCCTAAAGGTTTTCGTATCTTTATTATTTACTTATCTTTATATTTCCTCATAAACATTAAAACCGGAATTACTGAAAATGTAGACGATTCTGACAAAATTTCCATTGATCTACTTCAGAATTTGATAATCGTCTGGTTATATCTTGGGCATTCACACAATACATGCTTGACTGTTATCATCACTTTGGTACTCTGAGTATTCGGAAGGAGGGCTATGGACTGTTCCATAAAGTGTCCAGGGTGTCAAACGAGTATGGTCGGTCTGAAGACGCGTCAGAATTACTTGTGTGTGTCTCTCTGATATGATGAACTCCATTTTTCCAACACAGGATTTTATGTTTCAACTTATTATTTATAGGTTACTCGTTCCATATACTTTGCGATTTATTTACAAAGATTGTTTTTACATACCTTATATAGTCACTGATAGGAATATTTGCATTTGCTCTTGTCATGTGGACTGCTTCCTTAGCTGCTTTATCAGCCTCTTCAATTTCCTTTAATCCCTACATGGGCAGGGATCCAACACATTTCAATATTCAATATTTTTTTTCATTATTATACAACTTTTGGAGCGAAAACTTAATTTGTTGTACATTATTATTATTTTTTTTTTAACTTTGAATGGCTTCTATAGCGCTTCCGGAGTCGCTAAAAATCACAAAATTATTGAATGATATTAATCTCTAATTATCTTTATGGCTGATGCAATTGCCCACAACTCTTTTGTGAATATTGAAGCATTATTAGGTAGAGAGAACTGATACATTTTGTTTTGGGATACTGCAGCATATCCTACTTTGTGCTCTGATTTAGATCTATCTGTGTATATTGCGTAAAGTGGACCTTTTCGGCTTATATTCTCTATTGTATGTTGTCTATGGTGTTCAGGTAATTTTACTATTGAAGGTAATTGTATATACTTATATTCAGCGACTCAAACAAGTTCTAGCTCTAATTGGGAAAGGTGGTAAATGATTGTTACACAAATAAATCTTCAATCTCAAATAATTTTGGTTTGAGAATCACTTGTCTGAATTCTTAGAGCACTTTTCATTGTTACTAGCTCTCTATGGAGAGAGAAAGGTAGTTCATCAAATTCAACTTGTAAAGATGACTTTGGTGATGATCTAAAGGCTCCTGAACACATTCTAAGGCCTTCGTTGTGAACTGATTAACGTTTTCAGCGTTGCGTCTGATGCTGGGCCATATATTTCGCTTCTATGATCAATGACAGACAGCACTGTTGCTTTGTACAGTACAGCAAGGTATGTGTATAGCCCCCAAGCAATGTCTGATAGTTTTTTAGCTAGATTTAATGCTTTTTGTTCATTTTGATTTCATGTACGGTATGTGGGCTTTCCAGTTCTAGTGAGTATCAAATACTAATCCTTAAAAATTTAACAGTTTGACCAATTGGTATGCTGTGATTTCTGGTTTTTACATCTATTTCTTCACCTTTCCTCCACTTTTTATTTTTATATAAAACATGATTGCTTGGGTTTTGTCTATGGAGACTTTAAAACCTACAGATGAGGCACATTCATCTATTTTCATTATACTTTTATTAATGATTCGTTCTGGGTAATGTTTTATTCGAGATGCTGAATAATATATGGCAAAATCATCCATATACAGTTTATTTAATTCCACAGTAGATCACATTGATATCATTTATTGCTAAAGTAAACAGTAAAATTACTAAGGACGCTTCCTTGTGGAACTCCATTTTCAAGCGGAAATCTTCTGGACAAAACATCAATTCTCACCTGACAACTGCGATCTGTCAAAAGTTTTGGATAAGCCTAGGTAAATGTACAAGGATGCTGTTTTAACATATAATTTTTAATATAGGATACCTCCATGTAGTATCGTAATTCTTTTCAATGTAAAAAAAGACAGCTATAGTAATTTGTATTCGCTCAAATGCTCTACGAATATGGTCTTCTAAGTTAGATAGAGAATCTAATGTAGATCTACTTGTGACCAGAACTGAGTAGGGGTCAAAATTTTATTTTTCGAATGTACCATGTTAATGAGCGCTTGCCAGCGTTTTCTCTGAATAATAATTCTGTATAAGAAACTTGTTAAAGAAATTGATCTGTAATTACTTACATTACTGGGATCCTTTCCAGGTTCGGGGATAGGAATTATTCTAGCTTTATTATTATTCGTCAAAAATAATTTGAAGCTATAAATGATTATAAAATCATAATAAGCATGGCTTTACAAATATGTTATGGGCAGATCATCTCAAACAAATATTGTCACCTCCAGGAGCAGGTTTATTGCTGTTCAGTAGAGCATATTCCAGTTCTTCCATATTAAATTTTCTATTATATATCTTCAATTGTTTCAAAATTTATTGTTATTAATTCTATATTACTTTTCTTTGCGCGGAAGTGTTCATCTAAATTTTTATCACTACTTACATTTGCCAAGTTTTCTCCCATTACATTACTTATTTCTTTCGGATCAAGTATTCTTTTTCCCTCTTTTAATATGGCATGTTTAGGTGGTTTAACATAGGTACCATTTATTTTCCTGAATTTTTTTCCATATTTTTAGTATGGGAATATTATTAGAGAGATCTGATACATATTTCGTCCAAGAAATGAGTCTTCCTTGAATTACTTCCTTTTTAAATTTTGCATATATTTTGTTGTATAGAAGTTTTAATATATCAACTTCTAATAATAATATAGTCAGTTTTAAAATTTCCTTCTAATATCAGTATTGTTTTATTAATTTTTTTTATTTAAATTATCTAGTCGTCTCCCTGCTGAGTGTTTTATATTTATTAATTCTGTTAGCTTATCAGACCACCATGGAACTTTGTGTTTTGTCATAAGAGGTTTTGGTTTTGGTACTGCTTTATTAGTAGCATTTTTAATGAAATCAACAAGAAATTTATCAGTTTCATTATTGTTATTTAAATATCCAAATGTTGGCATATTCCTAGTGTGCATATTCATCGCTCCCAACTACTATATAAATGTCATAGTGAGGATAAGGTTTTACAGGATCATTTTGTAATAGGGAAATTAATATTGGGAAATGATCACTGGTGTACAAGTCATCAATTGTGTTCTAATCTAATCTGTCTACTACACTTGAAGTACACAAAGTTAAGTCTACTAAGTAAAATGTTCCATGTGCTTTTGAATAATATGTGCTGACTTCGTCATCATTTATACAGCACATGTCATATAAATCCATGAATTCTTCTACTTTACTTCCTGCTCTATTTGAGTTTGTACAACCATAGTCCCACATTGGGCTGTGAGCATTTAAATCGCCTACTATTAATGTAGGGTTCTTTGCCATTGTTAATTAATTCTTTAAGTTTATTACTGTCTTAATTTTTATTAGGTTGGTTGTATAAATTATAAATTACGTAAGTATCTTTTTTCTTATTTCGGGACTTCAATACCTGATGTTTGCAAGTCAGCAATGTTTGGCAGGTACTTGTCAGAAATTACTTGTTATGTACATATATGGCTGTACCTAAATTTCCTCCTTCCTCTCTTGCTGTAGATGCTAAGGCATATTTGCCTATTGTTGACACAGTTTGGTTGACATGTTGTAAACATATTGTCATTGGTTTATATTCTTTTAGTAATCGTTGTATTTCTGCTAGGTGTAATTTGGTCCGTAGACCATTTATGTTCTATTGTATTATATAGATATTGAAAATACTGTGTTATAGCAGCCGAGCTTTGCTTTTTCTTTTTTTTTTTTTTACCTTATCAACTTCGATTTTTTCTAATAATTTCCTCGTGACATTTATTTGTTTTTCATAATAGGTTAAGTGTTCGATGTACATGCAACCTTTTTCATGGGTACTCAAGTCAGTGGTTTCTTTTTTTCTAAATTTCACAAAATGTCTTATAATTTTTGTTAAACCGTCTTTTGTTATAGTTGCCCAATTCAACGAAACAATCATTACATCCACATGTGTTATCATGTACATTTTTTGCTTCCTTTGCTCTTGTTGTACCAATTATTGGTGATGAAGTAATCTCTTCTCCCTTGACATAATCATTATCTATGGAATGGTTCTCTTCTACTTCTTCAGTGTTTTGAATATCTGTTTCCATAGGTTTTGCTATTATTTTAGTAGATAAAGGTATATTCTTAGCTTGTTTTGTTTTTGTTCTGTCTTCATATCTTTTGTCTTTGGTTTAACCGATATTTCTCGAATAATAGTTGGTTTCTTCGTTTTGGGTGGTGTTCTCCAGCATTCCTTTATCTTAATTTGCGGTACATCACAACTTTGCTACTTCTGCAGTAGCATCTTCTTGGGCTCATATTTACTAATATCAAATGAATCTGATAAAATATTATCCATATCATTTATACCTGTTTCTTTATTCATTACCAATTTAGTTTTATTTTTAAAGGCATTTTTCCCAGATATTTTTTTCTTGTGCTCTGTTACTTCTGCCTGTGAGAGTTTCTGTTTCATTACTGGTTCTTGTTACTAAAGAATATGAGTTTCTCAGATGGATCTTGAATTCCTCTTACTTTCAATTCCAGTTTAGCTTCTTTTATAGACATCCCAGTTCTTTCTTGTAATACTTTCAATTCTGTCTTGTATGTATAATATATACATTCTTTGGATCTTGCGTGATGATCCTGACCACAGTTTATACACTTTGGTTTACTGCAATTCCATAGTGTGGCATGTTCTTCAGATCCACAGCACGCACATACAGGTTCGTTTCGACAACATTTCCTTGTATGTCCATATTTGCTACAATTTTGACACTAGTGGTTTTAGGACATATGGCCTTATTTCTCTGTTTTGGCCTAAAATTTTTATTTTTTTGTGGCATTCGCTTGAACTTTTGAAGTTCCGATTGCATGATCTTCAGGCAGACTGTTCCACAGTCCAACAGTATGAGGACAACGGACCCTGAACTGAGTTCGACAGCGAGGCACATTTACTGCAAATTGGTGCTGCTGTTCAGCAAACTTGGTTGTTCTCGGCAGGAAAAGGGACCAGGGATCAATTGTGAACGTGAAAGATCTCTGTTTAAATACAACCTATGAAAGACTGACAAACAAGAGACCACCCGTCGATGGTCCAAGTCATAACTACTAATATTAGGAAACGGAAACCTACAACCTAAAGGAGATAAATCTCCGGCAGGAGCATATATTCATCCAGGAGAACAGATTCTAGTGCATGCTGCACTGGTTTTTTAACTATTATGAATATATAAGGCCCATCGTATCTACCTAACTTTCGTGAGGCATTTGCTGTCACTTTCATTAGATGAGTCTCAAATGTAAGATGTGAATCAAAAGTTACACCTAGAATAGTTAAAGCTTCAGACTCACTCAGCAGAGTCCCATACACCTTCAGGGGAGGATGTACGAGATCTGCTAGTCAGCAGTGTTTTTCTTTTACTGGAGTTCAAACCTCATACCCCACCGACCACACCATTCACTAATCCGTTCCATTTCCCGACTGAGGCTGAGGGCAGCTCCATTTCTCATAAGTGGAGACTTACTACACCCACAAGTATTGTATCAGCGGCATACTGGACAATCTTGTTTTTCAGGCCAACAATAGGTGAAAGTTACTCCCAAAATATAGTGAATCTGATGTCAAACGGATATTTGTGAATATAGAAAATCACGCACACACACACACACACACACACATATATATATGCATATATATATATATAGTTATATATATATATATATATATATATATATATATATATATATATATATATACACACACACTCTCGTGCATACATGGCTCTCTGTGGCATAGTAACTGAATATTATATACCCAATATGAGATAATTTTGGGGGTTAATTTTTGACATAAAAATAGTCTTTATGACAACTCACAGAAACAATTGTCGCAGTATTGTTATCAAGCACTCGTACATCAAGGGCAATAAGAATTTTGAAATGTACACTAAGTTCTAATTATATTTTAAACAATTCTCCTCGGTAAAATATTCCTTAAAGTGACTACAATACACAGACGTTTATAATGAGAAAAACATATAGCAATGTTCAAATAAGGATTTACCTTGAAACATTTCTTCTGTAATATGCTAAGGATAAAAACTTGCCATATGTGTGACGGATGTAATATATATAGTAATAATTGTAAACAAAATAGAAAAAAAAAGTCTTTTCTTTTTCCAAGAATTTCCCCAGCTATCAATACATTTTTTAATTAATCTGTCCCTTTCAAAGGCTACTTCTCAAGTGTTTGCTATTCTTTAGGGGCTGAAATATCTTCCACTTAAAAATCCCAACTTTTTTTTTTTTAACAAGAAAGATCAGTGCTGAAAACCGAAAAGTTTCTTAGCCACTGATGAAGTGAACTATTTTTATTTGGCATTCTTTAATCACTTGAAGAACCTAAAGGACTATTTTCTGGATATTTCAGTTTCCCCTTTAATTCAATTTGTTGAGTGTTTGTCTCAGCATAACCGAGATGATTTCATATGGCAAAGGAAACAAAATAATGTTTAAACAATTAATTTTATATATTTTGATTTTACTAGATGAGGCTACCAGAATCCAGTTGTGCTTTTGATATCAATTCCTCTATCCCTTTCTTTTCTAACCACACTGAAGTATCAAACCAAATGCTGGTTAAGCAACATCTAACCCAGACATGGACGAGAAAAATCACTAGTAAGACTGATAGTTAGACTAATTTAGTCAATGTACTATACGTCCATATAATACAAAAAATACTAAATTCTGCGTACATCGATTTCCTGCCGAGCCAGACCTGAAGGCATTACACTATTTTGACAGAAGTTCCACATAAAAATGATTTAATACATCAATCCGAATCTCAACAAATGGCCTCACATTTCCGGAAGCTGAGGTCCTGGTCCAGTACCTACTTCCATTTCGCTGGTAGCGTACCAGATTTGCTCTGGGATTTGTTTTAGATAAATGCAAAAGATAAGGATAGTCAGTTTTCTTTCAGTCTCTGAAACCTATATTTTTACCTATAAAAAGCTGATAATATAATAATTAACACTAATAATCACATTAACAGTCTTACAGGTTTCCTGCTTAGTTTTCTAATAGAAGTTTATTGAAAATAAATGAAAGTATTTTTCTAAAAGTTCAATAATTTTATTATTCGTCTCCCCATGTTTTCAGAGCTTGAAGAGATCGTATATTAACATTAGTCATTGGAAAGTAGCGTTCATCCCCAACCAAACGTGTTGAGGATAAAGCAATCATCCACAATGGCCAATCAAGGAAATTCGGTAGTTATATACAATCAAGTTAAATGGTCGGAAGAGATCGAGATATGACTCTAATAGTACAAGGAGAATTTGCAGGGAAGACAGAGAGCTGCCAGACAGAATCATGCAACTGCAACACTGCTTGTTGTGGATCAACAGATTTTATTCTCATGAAGTTGCAATGACAACTGACAGGTAGCATACATCGCCAAAGTGTTATTGTATGGAAAGGAAACCAGAGAGACGGTATCTTTCCAGAATAACGTTGGCGTTATTTCTGCAGAATTTCAGTAGCATGAGAGCATTCACGCACAGCAATCCGCTTAAAATCCGCACATGAACAAAATTCTTCGTGAAAACTTCCCCGGATCACCAGTCATTTAAATATCATCTTTAATTCAATGACAGGTGTTTGCGTATTCGCGAGGTGTTGACTGAAAGTCCTTCTCCAGGCGGAAAATGTGAACAAGATAAAATAAACTGGTTCCTGCATACATGAGAAGATGAATTCACATATACCGCTTATTCAGCATTATCTGAAGATCTCAGCTGCTGGAAATGACTTACGTACATTACATATAAAACTCTGACTTGCTTACTTTAACATTTTTGGTGAATTATATACTTGATAATTAGGCGGTTGGGTGGGGAGGTAAGAGTCATTTTAGTGACATCAGCAATGTAGCAACCTCATGTCAGAAAGCATGCTGAGAATATTTCAGGAAAGTGTACCATACACACACACACACACACACACACACACACACACACACATATATATATATATATATATATATATATATATATATATATATATATATATATATATATATATATATATATATATATATATATATATATATATATAAAGTAACCATATGTTAATAAGAAGAGTACAAGACATGGAAATTGTCAAACCTGGGAGGAACCTTTCACCCTGTGAGTGCTCTTTTATGTGAGTATTTGTAAGAACTTTTGCTCTCCTCCCCGATGCGTCAGGCGTCGTGCTGTGGAATATTTTGAAGATGAAGACGATTTCGAGCGCGAAGGAAAATCAGAAAAAGTCTGGCGGTAATGCTGGAAGAGAGAAATGGTGGCAGAGGAGAAGAAAAGAAAAAAGTTCATCTATAAAAGACGAATGAAGATTTCTCGAAGAAATGATGCTATGGACAGAACGTCTTATGTATTTATGACGGAAAGTGATAATAAGAGATTTTGCATTTTGCATGGCAGATATTTCAATTTCACCTTATAAAAACTCTTCATGCTTTGCGTTCGATTCAAACGGAGAACCGAAATTTCTTCTTACCATTCATGCCGGATGTTACATTGTTTATGACAAAGTGTTGATTATGATATTAATGTGAATATTTTTTAATGTTTGGAGGTTTTTGTTTTCTATGAAAAAAAAGTTTATGTCTTATTTGCTCTAACTTGATACTTCGTACATCACCAGGTGTCATATTTGATTCACTGGTTTATATTCTTTAATAGTATTACGTTAACACACCTAAGAATAATCTCTCTCTCTCTCTCTCTCTCTCTCTCTCTCTCTCTCTCTCTCGTTAACAAAAAGAAACTAATGTTCTTCGAGAAGGAAAGATATTGCAGGATTATAAAAAACAAAAAACCTTCTGGATGAATTATTATTAAAACACACTCATCATGTGATGAAGGAATAAATAAATATAAAAATAACTTCACCACTTTGTGGGTAAACATAGAAATAAAATGATGTTTAAGTGAAAAATAACAAGTAAACATAAACAGAAAGGTAAGAACAGATAATTACTTACACCAATTAAAAATCTGGAAATTATTGATAAATGGCAAAATACACATCAGTGCTCTTCCATTATCCAGAAAACATGCGGATACCAATCGTGGATTTATTACCATCACTCAAGTTTCACTTCTTGACGTCCGAATCCTTTCAAAAGGTTTTAATTAAGATCTCCACTTTCGCCCAAGACTGTGACCTGGGATTTCCTCCTTAGGTTACTGGCTTCTTCAATAGTGACGGAGCTGATCCCACTGTTACCGGATTTGTTTGGGGAGACTGCGAGAGAAGGAAAAGCGAAACGATCGCAGTGAATTATGGAGATGGACTCGTCTCTCTCTCTCTCTCTTATTCTATTCTTCTGTACAGATTATACTGCTAAAATCGTGTTCTTTATTCGATTGCCTGTGTGAGATTCTCTCTCTCTCTCTCTCTCTCTCTCTCTCTAGGGAAGGGAATGACGTAGTCAAGAACATCCACATTGCAGTGTGTTAATACGTAAATATACCCCAGATACTGGCGTTTGATACCAGAGATTTTCTTCATTCATTCTACGATTTCAGCTTCTGATCTCTCCGCCGTTGAGATCTCTCCGCCATCAATGTCAACGTTCAGAGGTCTTTCCTTCCTTTTACTGTAAAACTGGAACTTGAAGCACAAAGTTGGCGGTAATCAGTTCAAAGGATGCTGTAATACCCTACGCACCATTGCCTGTGTTGGTCTGACTAACATGAGACTATTTTGAGGTACCACATTTTTATTTGTAAATTTCTGACATACTTTTACTTCTCCTTCATTCTCCACGTCCTTTTAGCTAACATCGTTTGTTTCGGTATTTGACCACTTTCTGAATCTCCAAAGAAAAAAATCATTATTTTCTTTGTTATTTGGCTGTCACAAATATCATTATTGCTCTGATTTATAGTCCTTTGCCTTCTTCTTCTTCTTCTTCTTCTTCTTCTTCTTCTTCTTCTTCTTCTTCTTCTTCTTCTTCTAAGGTATGTAAAGAATATCTACATCAAACTCAGCAGTTTATCTCTTTCATCTCGTTCATCGCAGCTGAAATGTGACAGAAATAATATATGAAGAACAGGAGAATCCAACCTACGCTGAAGAACAATGAATCGAGAGAAAAATGGATATATATATATATATATATATATATATATATATATATATATATATATATATATATATATATATATAAATATATAGTCTTTGTGGCATTGCAGACAGATGCATAGATTGAAAGGTAGACGAACTTTAAAGGAAAACCAAAAAGTCCTGACCATCATTTCTTTCAACCATCTGTTGTCTCTGCTCAACTGCCTAATGTCTCTCCTTCTCCTTTAGCTTCGAATTCATGACAATTTCAACACCTTCCAAGAGCACAGCCTTCGGGTCATGCTTGTGATGCAGTGATCTCTCGTTAACCAGCTTCATAATAGCCACTCTAATACAGTTGAAAGTTGGGCTAATAAAAAACTAAAACTAACAAGTAAAAAATGCGCCGAAGTTTCTTGGGCGCAATCGAGTTTTCTGTACAGCGCATAATTCTGTATGAAACTCTCAGCCATGGCACATAAAACTCTCAGCAGCAGGCCACGAAATTTTCATGGTGGTGGCCTGTGCTGTTGGCACTTATAGCGGCGCCAGACGCACTATCATGGCTCACTTTAACCTTAAATAAAAATAAAAACTACAAAGGCTAGAGGGCTGTAATTTGGTATGTTTGATGATTGGAAGGTGGATGATCAGCATACCAATTTGCAGCCTCTAGCCTCAGCAGTTTATAAGATATGAGGACGGACAGAAAAAGTGCGGGCGGACAGACAAAGCCATCTCAATAGCTTTCTTTTACAGAAGACTAAAAAGCACAAAAAGGCAGATTTTCCCTTACACGGACACTCTCAGTCTGTTGCATCAGATACAACTCCTAACACTGAGAGGTGTTGCCCTCTTATCTGTGTTTCTCAAAAGCCAGATTGTGGATACAATCGTTCATTTCCCTGCTCTCTGCCGCAATGTTTCTTTCTCCTGTCACAAACCCCGAATATAACTGTATCTTTCTATTTCACCGTCAACGACATACTGAGGGGAATTATTATACCGTATCTGCACTGATTCCATGACAGAGGACACTTGAAAGGACAAAGGCCTCTTTATTAGTGACACTGTCTTCGCAGATATTTGACGGATGGCTCAGTAAGGTTGCCATGGGAGATCTATCTATCTATCTATCTATCTATCTACCTATCTATCTATCTATCTATCAATATGATTTCTATTTATCTTTAGTGTTACGGTAATAAAGTATTTTTATAGAAATCATAGAAAAAGTCGCTCTCTTCCTCGCTGTCTATCTGTCTGACTGTCTGTCTGGCTGTCTGTCTCTTTGTCGTCTCTTGCCGATAAAGAGAAACTCTTTTATCATCCTAATAAGAAATGTATCACTCTCTCTCATGATGATGTTGCAATTATGATCTGTAATGACATCACCTTTGTTCAAAAGTAACTCGCTGATGAAGAGAAATCTTACCATCCTGATAATCAAAAATATTTATATGACGACGCTGTAATTATGATCTTTCATAAATATTTTCGTTTTTTTCTCTCTCTATCAGTCGACACAAGTTTTAAAGGGCAATAAAAGCTACTAAGAGATCTTGCACTAATAATAAAAGCATGAGTTAATCACACGCACTCGCCATCTGGATTACGTAACCAGGAATTCAGCATTTATGCTCCAAAATCCAGTAACACTCATAATGGGTGAGATGGTTTCATGCTAGGACATCGCTAACTCTCGAGAATACAACCCAAATGAACATACCAGACAAACTTCATCAAATTCTCTGCATTAACCCTTTATGTATTCCTTATATTTTAAACACACACACACACACACACAAACTAAGCTACAGCTTCCCCCAAAGTTAAGTCAGGATTAATTTTTTAAGAGGATAAGAAATCGTCGTTTGAGTCCAAGTTCAGTGATGACAGGTGAGCAAAGTTCGAAGTTTGACCAAACTTGTAGAAGAGTCCAGGAGGCAAATAAAAGGTAAGCAGAGGGGAAACCGGGATAAATGGCGTGGTACGAGATAAATAAAGAAGTAGAAGAAAAAAAAAAGATATATTTCTAGCTCCGTAAAGTATTAGTCATTGGTATTTTGCTCTAATATTCCACCGAATCATCGAATATTAATCATTCTTCAAAATTATTTTGATTGGTTTCATTTATCAGTTGCTTTCATGATCCACAGACCTATATTTTCATCATGTTTAAAACAGAAAAAAGGATGTATAATTTGGTTTTCGTTCCTTTTTGTCTAATACTCTCTATGATCCTTATCATCTTGAAACCGCTCGCAGCCTACATCATCGCATGTGAATTCTGATGTTAACATATTATATCCTTTCTTAAATAATCTCATCCGAGTTGTCTGTCTTTAGTTCTACACAAGGGAAGGAGAATCAGGGAACCTAAAAAGATTGTAATAAGTGTCATCCAGTACCAACGAAAACCTTCAATGTCCCAATTAATTTCTTTAGTCCTCTAGAAACTCAACAGCTTCACCAGTCTCAGTTAACACCAGTATCTCGTAAAAATCAATTCCCCAAACGTACTTCAGCATATATGGCGTATAAGGAGGTTCGATGTCTGAGAAATGTAAATAGATAATGTAGGATTTTGGCAAGTGCTGATGTGGGGGCGCCGTTTAAATGAAATCAATGTTCTAAATGAGTTTTGAGCTGATGCAATGTTACCATCACCGTATTTTTTTTCTTTTCATAGCATTGAAAGTGTGTTCTAGCTATCAATTCATGCGAAGTTTTCAAAGAAACTATAATCTTCATTTCATCCTCTTCTTGCGTATATCCTCTACATACTATTCATTGGTTATTCTTCGTTCTTTTGAACTTTATTTTCTTCCTACATTTAGCGGAATATATTTATATTCTGCTGTCATTTGTACTATGTACGCTTTTTTCAACTCATTTAACGCTTTACAAAACAAGCTACTTCTTTTACTCATCGTTTAGCGGCTAAAATGACCACCTAAATTGTATTTTGTTTGAGCGCTTCAGAGCTTTGTAAAATGCCACTGTGTTGTTATTTGTTGGTCTGAAATGCAGATATCATCTAGCACTAAGAAGAAATGGGTTCATGTTTAGAAATAGTGAATAATGAACAGTAATTCATCTCATTTATTCCCTATAACTCCGCTGGCGCTGATTCCAGGAATGAAGAGAAATGGCCCACTTCTTCCACAACCCTTCATCTCATTTTACCTCTGCGGCGTCGCTATAAATCTCTGATTGTTGTCGAAAGTCACATTTATTTGAGAAAAATGCGATCTCTAACTTATTTTAGGTAATTCTGAGGATTATCTATAGCCTTTGGAGTGTCTTCCGCAGATAATCCATTTCCTTTCTCTTGTGCAAGGAATGACTGAGGATGAGGATGGTTTTATAAAAGATTCACGAAAATAAAACTTTAAAAGAAACGGTGGCAATTATTAGATTCAATATAATCTGTCAGTTGATTTATAGAAGCGCAAGCTTTAAAAGAATGACCACCTACTTGCTTCAACAGCAGAACTTATGAATTCACCAAAAGAAACAGGTGTAAGTTAAGGAATCCAGTTACTAAAGCAAACATTTTGTCGCCCAAAACTTTCGTTTTCTTGTTATAGGAATCACACGAAAGTGTCACAATTGAGAAATCGGTGATGCCGAAGAGGAAGGTGATTAGGATCTTGTGAGATCTAAGGAAGAATAATAGTGTTGGACGATTATAGAGGGAGATTGTCGTCTAAACCATACAATTTTGGAACTGGAAAATATATGTGTATACTTCGCATTTTGCTTTGCATATCTCTCGGTTATAAACTGTCCTGTTGGTGACTTATTTTTCCGTCATGTCCAATCTTTTGAATTTTCATTCCATTTCTGAATTCATTACTTCTCTATAAACTTTCCTCCTCGAAGAGACAGGAGTATGGCTTCCTTATATAGGAGATGAACGTCTGCCTTCTTCCTCTCTCTTTGTTCAAGTTTTTTCCAACCTGGGCTACTTGATGGCATCTGTTTTTAGCTATAAAAACTGGCACTTGCACCTGAACCCTGATGAGGTGTAGAAATACATGAAAGCGCTCGGTTCAAGTCATTTCCCTTCACCCTTCTCCTGATTGAATGTACATATATTTTTCTTAATCAAATTTGCATGATTTTTTTTCACATATAATTATGACGATTGAAGTTACATACAATTCTATATTCCATTGTGGAATTTCCTTATTAGAATTAGACTAATGAAAGATGACTAATTTGAAAGCATACATCCACAAAGGCCATTATAATATGTAGCGTGCAAAGAAGCATTTAGTCCGCCAGTGATCCATACCTTCCAACGAGAGTGACTAGACAAGTGAGTGTCAGCAGGATATACCAAGAACGGCCAAACAGAATTTAATGGAACGTAGCAGACATATTTCATGGCAATAAATCAACTTCTCCGTGTAGATTTCCCCTAAAGTCAGTCATCTAGAAAAATAAAATTGCTTTATTAATGTATCTGCCGAGTTTTTTCAGACCCTGTTCATCCGTTCTTGAAATATACTGCTTGTACATACACGCTGGAAATATAACATCTTTCAACTTCATTTACTGATGTACTTACTAAGATGGTTTGCCTTATAAGGTTATATATATCAACCGAAAATAAATCATTAAAAAATCTGCACTTTGCCATTTAAAAAATTGTGTTACTGCATTAAAATGTCTTTGGCTCATATAGGTCATAAATAAGTAAAAAATGCGCCGAAGTTTCTTCGGCGCAATTGAGTTTTCTATACAACCGCTACAGCGTATAATCAAGGCCACCGAAAATGGCTCTATCTTTCGGCAGTCACGGTATAATGCTGTATGAGCCGCGGCCGGTGAAACTTTAACCATTGCCCGGTGGTGGCCTATCCTACATCGTTGCCAGAATCACGATCACGGTTAACTTTTACCTTAAATAAAATAAAAACTACCGAAGCTAGAGGGCTGTAATTGGTATGTTTGATGATTGGAGGGTAGATGATCAACATACCAATTTGCAGCCCTCTAGCCTCAGTAGTTTTTAAGATCTGAGGGCAGACAGAAAAAGTGTGGACGACAGACAAATAGCCATCTCAATAGTTTTCTTTTACAGAAAACTAAAAAAGCTAAAGCCGACATTAATCATCATTGAGTGGCGCAGTCAAGAGATCATTGCTCTATCATTTCATGGATTCCAGCTAATGTTTACTAACGATCCTTTCTCCTGTAATTTCTATTTCTTTTCCAAAGGGAATATTAATAGGTAACAAAGAATTGTAGCATTTTTTTCAAGCGTTATAATTTAGAGTTGCCATGATTGCTCTTAATTATCTCTTCCTCTATTTCGTTTCCTATCGTTCCCTCCATTATATTTTTCCTTGTTTCTTCCTTTATATTTGTGCTTAATTTCAAATTTTTGCTCAGCTTATTCTTTTCATATTATGATTCTACTAATCTTTTTAATTTATTAAACCTGCTTAACAGGAATAAAAGCTTTATCAAGAACCTTATGAAGGATGACAATAAATACAAGCATCATTTGCTTCATATGCAACTCCCTCCCCGAACTTCATTTTTCCTTTGAGCTAAATTGTCAGCCATCAAGCCATTGCGGAGTCCCAGGATAGCAGACAGCAGAGAGAGAGAGAGAGAGAGAGAGAGAGAGAGAGAGAGCTTTTGAATCTGACATTGGGAGCCTTTTGTAATATGGACAACATTGACCTCCATCCAACATTCAAAGCCGGCGACGATTCAGATATAGACACAATCCATTTCACATTCAGAAGGCTTGCATAGCGTTTCACTCCGGTCTCAGTGAAATATTAAACCTATAGGCAGGCTGGTTAAAATTTTAATAAGACAAGACTGTTCTATTACCTTTTCTTCAAAATATATTCCTAAATAAAGGCTTAGATGGAAATCAGAGGGACGTACAATGTTAACTTTGTAAAGACTATTTTATCCAATCTATAATTTATATGTCATTCAATCACCAATGTTATAAGCTGTAATTAAGTATTTTTTTATAGAACAAATTTAATTCCAGTGAGAAGAAAATAAACAATATACCATATATTTTTGGGGTTTCATAAAAGCAAAAAAGCTAGTTAACGACA
Organism: Macrobrachium rosenbergii; assembly: GCF_040412425.1. NCBI lineage: Eukaryota > Metazoa > Arthropoda > Malacostraca > Decapoda > Palaemonidae > Macrobrachium > Macrobrachium rosenbergii. The sequence goes on along the minus strand of NC_089786.1, from coordinate 43,675,113 downwards.
GAGTCTAATATTGCAAAATATCTGAGATGTCACTGCAAAATTCTTGCATTTAAACCCCTAAGTGTAAAGGAGCCGATCACTTGAACACCTTGTGCTCATTTTGAAAATGATTATTGCACTCATGTTCACTCCTCATTTGAAAACAGTAATCCGTCTTTGTACTCCCACTTGCGGAACCAGAAAAAATCATGTGCCAGATTATTATTAAATTCGGTTTCACGAATTCCGCCTAGCCCTCTTTTTATGCTCGTATTTTATCAGTAAGTCTGCGGAATAGTCGTAGTAGAGTCACCATACTCAGTCTTTCTCGGTTTTATTTCAAATATTTCCGTAGTTTAATTAGAAATGGCAAGGACGGGCATACCCATAAGAGCCGAAATTTAGGTCTCTGAATTTCATCTATGACCTTATGGACTGGAATCAGATAGTCATATCAGAGGTTTAATCAACCTATCTACATTTTTAAAGATCACATTTACGACCATGAAAAACGGTGCCTATTCCGTATGAATGTAGATTTTGTGGTTAGATAATTGTCCGGTCGAAGCCTTCTGAATGTGAAATGGATACTGCCTATGTATCTGAATCGTCCCCGGGTCTGAATGTTGAATGAAGGTCAGCAGCTTTAAAGGGGAACATTGTCATTATTGAAAAAAGCTCCGAATATCACATTCAAAAACACATTCTCTCCCTTTTATCGAGGGACTCCCCAATGCCCCGGTGGCTGTCAGTTTAGCTGAAAGGAAAACTGGAGTACGGGGAATTGTATATATATATATATATATATATATATATATATTATATATATATATATATATATATATATATATAAAATGTGTGTGTGTGATAAAATATATATATATATATATATATATATATATATATATATATATATATATATATATATATATATATATATATATATATATATATATATATATATATATATATATATATATATATATATATATATATATATATATATATATATATATATATATATATATATATATATATATTATATATATATAATATATATACCAGAAATATATATATAAAGCATGATAATAGTCCACCGTCTCGTGTGTTCAACGTTGTAAATCTTCATTAGGTTCTTCGGAAGTCTTTGTTAACATTCAGATAGGTTTAATGTCAAAGAAATAAGTCGAATGATAACAAGAAAAAGACATGTGGAACGGGAGGCTGAAAAATAACAGTAGGGAAACAAGGAGAAATACACAATAGGGAATGGCAGAGAGCAGAAATAAAGATAAAGAATTGCAAGCAATTATAGTCTACTGACAGTACTTAAAATACTGAAAATGTTCGAAACTTAACCATCGCTGTATTTTACTTTGTTAAAAGCAGGATTCATCATGTGTTAGAGAAACATTAAGATTTTACTTATAGTTTCTCCATTTACATACCATCTGCGAAAGAAATAAGATTCCTAGTGAAAAACGTATTCATTTTCTTTGCCTCGATCTCCTGAACCTATGGGGCAATGTGTCCTGGCTTCAACATTTGATAATGATTGCCGCAACTTTAGCACTTTTCTTTTGAAATGAATCAAACACAGTTTCGAGCACGAACACAATTCGTTTGATGGAAGAGTGCAGAAATTTTTATGTTGTCATTTCCGTTGGTGTTATAGATAGCCGGTATGAAAAAGAAAAATCCCAACAACCTCCTCCGTAAATGAAGTGGGAATGGAGTAACAGAATTTCATGAAACTTGGTAACTGAATCTATAGAAACTTGAGATTTACCTTGGGAGGGAATTGACAGAGATGATGATTTCTTGCAATTGATGAGCTATGCCAGGTTTCATCACATTATGTTCCCCATTCTCGATTCACTGCTAACAGTCAGATGACCTAAACCCAGACCACCGACAACTCACAGAAATGTTCGGGTTATCAGCGGATTAAAAGCTTTCCTGCAGCTACGTACTGCAACGCCCTTGTTTTATCTGTTTTATTCTCAAAAGAGAAAAATAATCTCAGAAACGTTTATCTAAACTCTGTCATTATAACTAATCACATATTTAAAATCTACATGTGAAAGGTAAAGAAACAATGTAGCGTAGCAGAGGCGGAATGAATCAAATAGACTTGAGCGTAGCCTGCTGGGGTTAGGAAAATTGAATTCTCCCGAGCAAGAGGTGCAACATTTCTCAGCGTAAGAGGCATCCAGTGGAGCGAAACGAACCTTTAACAATATGCATAGAAGTATTTCGCTTTCGCTTTTCTTTATAAAAACCAAATAGATTAAGTTATGTAGTGTTGCAAGCATATTAGGAATTGACTTTCTATTCACTTATTTTATTGTATTTAAATATGCTACGAAAACAACATTGCCATTGGTCTTAGGTGCTTTACACATTATTTGAACCGTTAATTCCTTTTACCTCTTGGTTTTCTGATCACTTTTAACAAAGCTTTGCTTTTCCAATGCTGACTAATCAAAATTTTTCCTATTTATTTCATGAGTGAATTTCTCTCATTTCGCTTCATCGTTGTGCATATTTTCAATCTTGCTTTGGCATATCCATTAATCGTTTCAGTAATTTCACAAGTACTCTACGTTAGTTTAGATAATTCGTTTATCTACCTTATTTTGGTAATGAGTATCTAATTCTTTTGTAAAGAAAAAAGCAAACAACAGCAAATAGTTGTCATTCTTTTACTATAAACCTATTTACGAAGGCTAAATAACCACAAACCTGCAGCGAGCCGTAGCTGATAGTTGGTGAAAAAGAATTCATTACTACGTCAATTGAAAGACCTAGTTTCGAAATGTTTGTTTTCTAACATGTGGAAAGAGTATAGGTCTTAGAAACTTCATTATTTCCTTATCTGTTATCTTCGCCACGGCGATGTTGTCCCCGGTCTGACTTTGACTAAAGTTAGTGAAATATCTTTCAAAATTTTTTTTTATTTTTCCTCATTAATCGGATATTATAAAGTTAAAAATGGAGCTAAGCTATTAGTGGTCCAACTCATTACCCGTCCTGATTGATCTTTCTCCTATCCGCGGGAACATCAGGGGTTGGATTGCCCATGGGAACTTCTCGTCCTCCTAGAGACCTCTGGTTAATGCCTTTGGGACCGAAAGAGGCTGGAACGACAACATTGTTAGCACCCTATGAGCAGTAATGCTTGAGGGAACTTTCATGATCATATTCTAGCCTTTTTTTTTTTCACCTTACTCTGAAACGATGGTGAGACTGACGCTCACATTCTAATGTAAGCATGACATGCATGTACCCTTTCTTGCATAACCAGGAAGAATAATTTCAGGTAAAATGAATAGCTCAGTAATACCAAAATGATAAAAATATATAAAAAACAATAAAAATAAATAAATTGCACTCTTAAAAATGATGTGGAAATGACTGGAGTAAAAACGCTTATAATTAGAATCTAAATTTTTCGTTATTTTTCGCGCCCACTTGCTGTTGAGTAACAGAAAAATGTGACAAACTGCGTCTGAATGTCGAACATTATTCGGAAGAAATCTCGGATTCACAGTAAAAGCCTCTTCTCACACAACTGAAAATCTGAAATGTGCTCACATTTTATACACTCACACAGTAGTATGCATTCAGCCCTTTATCTACATATTTTGTCTGAATATGATGACGGCATTACATTTCATTACTTATTAATTTTCAATGGTGTCTTGTGAGTTTTTGTTTGTTCAGGAATTCTACTCCATCTGTCACTGAGAACTATTTTTGGGAATATGAGAGCAGGTTACCTTTAGGAGTGTTTAAATGATAATTGTTCTCGAAGAAGGTGGTCTAAAAAAAATTAAAATCATAAGAATAAGAAAAAAATTTGCCATACTTTTCGTAGAAAACACATCCTTCGTAAGATTTAGCCGCAGAATGAGCAAGTTGTACAAATTTCTTCACAATATTTATCCAGATATAAGATATCGAAGTATTCATGATGCATAGACAAATGATGAAATGTTTGTTTTGTGAAAAAAAAATGCATTTTGAGTTTGAACTACTGGAAGCTAAAAGCATTTCCGAAGTCGATGACTTGTTGTTTCATCGTTAGTTTACAATAAGTGAATCAAAACAGGCGTATTATGAGTCTGATTCTTCCTTTCGCCTACATATTTTGCAGTATGAAACAACACGTTGAACCGGATCTTCTTTTACTCCTCTGCCGGCTGCGATGCGGCTTATTGCAATTTCGCAGAGGTCAGACCTTCAGAGGCAAGGTCTCTGTCATCTCTTTCTCTGCGCTCCATCGCAACTCTCTCATTACGACGATAACAAGGTGAGTGTTCTTATGCCTGAAATAACTCTGAGAAGCGACAGTCGTTGCTGAAAGACGGTATACGCTGCACGAAACACTAGTGGAAGGATTATTTCATATGACAGAAAATTTATCTGGATTTGCGATTATTCTTGGTTCCAGAATCTATTAATTCTTTCATTATTGTTAAGAAGTAGCGTTTCTCTCTCCATTCTGCTTCAAGTTTCAGTGTATAAGATTTTCTCATCAATCAAGTCATGCTGTTGTCTTATGCCACAATTTTGTCAGGGGCTTCATACCCAGTACCCATTTTCTATTTACCTGGATATTATATTGGATCTCAGATCGTTGAAGGTGTCTTTGACCATTTCATTGTGATTGTTGCTTAATTATTTTTGTCTCGCTTTTTATATAAAAAAGTATGTTCAAGGTAAGAATAAAGTTAGTTGCGATGCAACAGTGAAGACTGATAATGCGATCTGCATCTCTTTGACTGGGGGCGTTAAATTTTGTTTCCTCTTTGAAAGGCAATCATCTTCTGCTTCGGAAATGACATAGAGTATTGGCGGTTTTTCCGATTACCTCCACTTTCTGAGTTTCATGACCAATTTTTTTTTTTTTTTTTTTTTTTTAGCAATTTCCATGTCTCTGTTCATAATCTGCGAGGTACCATAGCCACCTCACCCAACCCACACCCCACCTCTTCTCTCTCAAGGAGAGAAAATCTATTTGCATCTACTTTGTCAGTCAAGATCTGGTCCGACTTTAAAACGAAAGGGAAGAATCTCGACGGGGATTTTTTGCTGCTATTTTGAACTTTCACGTCGATTCCCTTCTACTGGATTTACCTCTTATTATTTTGCATCTCTTCCTGTTTTATCTGGCATTTCTGTTTTCAAATAAGTAAAATTACTGAGCACAAATACGTTAAACGTTCATCGGTTAAAATCATTTAGCTTGTTAATTTTCTTTTTTTTTTATTTCCGGTGTGGAGACAGCTGAAAGCAGGAAGCTGGTATCTTGAAAAAGTTTATGAGTTATGCTCCAATACTGGAAACAACAGTTTCGAATCCGATATCTGAGTCCATTATAGTTCTAGGCCAATGTTAGATTTAAATACAAAACCACAGAATATTACTTTCTAACTTTCCTCTTTACAGAATACAAGAACTTCAAAAATATAGATATTTGAATTAAAGATTTGATCTGTTTTCCGTTCAGTGAGTAAAAATATGTAAAATTAATTGCTTCTCGAACATAAATATTAAGCATATAAAATGGCTTAAATGATCTTTTTCACATGAGGAATCTCTTTTGATCAAACGAAAAGGAATTATACAAATCCTGATGGATGACATAAAAGCAAGTTAGATATTCATCAACGATAATTTTCATGTGAGGGGAAATAAAAAACAAAAAAAAAAAAAAGAGGAATGAATGCGAGAATCACAGCAACTTAGCGCAAGGGAGCTGGACCAGAGAAAGAAAATACAACAAACGGAACAACAAAGGAGAGAGACCGGTGAAATACTGCAGTCACTTCAAGAAAAACAGAGCCTCGCGAAATATCTTTGTAACTTCAAATGCATTCCCATTATGGAGGAACAAATGTACGCTAAGGATAATCTGGGCATTTCTAAAGAACACAGAACGATACAAAAAAAAAAAAAAGAATACAAACAAGAGCACGGATGTTAATATAGGGCTTGTCATCCGAATGTTGGACACTGCTTTATTTGTCATAAGTTCCACGTAAGTACATCATAACGTTTTGTAGGGGGGAATTTCTTTTGCTGGATTTTTAAAGGACTGGTTTGAATGCGCAGTTTTAGTCTGTTTTTGTACACCTCTGCTTAACATGGAATTCTAAAGCGAAGGGTCTCGGGTGTTAAGTCGAATCCTGGGGTGCAAGCAGGTGTCTTAATATTTTCAACTTAATTGCATACCTCCAGGGAGTCTTCACAAATGGAGTAGTGCCGGCATAAGGTCAGCTCAAAGTAAAGCAATCAATGAACGACCATTGCAGATAGTCAGATTGTTTGACTGGATGAGATGATCGAGCTGAGTCACTCAACCAATATTTCGATGACCTGAAATGACAGTTTCTATGATACTTCTGTATTCTTGAAATCAGTGCCTTTCTCTCCCTCCTCTACCTATATCTAGAATTTTCTTCTTGCTTCTGTTTTCCCTGGTTATTGTAACAACCTTCTTTAATCCTCTTTTCTCCTCTGACTGACATAAGATTTAAGCTTCGCTCAGGAGACTGACTCCAATGAGCTGTTACATCTTCATGCTAAATAGGAACAACTCTCTCTCTCTCTCTCTCTCTCTCTCTCTCTCTCTCTCTCTCTCTCTCTCTCTCTCTCTCCACTAATTTGCTACCGTATATTGACAAATTTTATGTTAAAATCTGAGTATAATTACTGAGTACAAGTTTAGTTTTTTATATCACTCTTATTTTTGGTACATTTTTCATGGAATTAATTCAAAGATATTGTAAAGCATAAAACAATGACGGCTTTGACGCCAGAGTTTCAACTTTCCTGTAGTAATTACGAAATTTATTTTTGCAAAGGTCTCAGGAGTGTATGTGATATAATTTTACCATAATAATATTTCATTGTTTTTTTGTTTTCTAACATGATCTGAATTAATTGTATCTTAAACGATAATAATCAAATTATTTTTATGTGTTTAAGAATTTGATTTTTATACTGTATAAAATGTATCATAAAACAAACTATTCTTTACTGAATCAAGAAAGGAGATATAAATTGGACGCGCTGTTAAAAAATTTTGGAATTTTATTTCACTTGTTTGTTATTTATGAGCATTTCTGTTACTATTTAACAATTCTCGTACACTGCAGAATTCCGAGTTTCTGTTATTTCTTGATGCGACCATTAATATTCATGCGAAATACAGCCTCGGTGTCAGACATGATAATGTTACTGGTATATAGAATAGACACGCTTCGTGCTATATAATATCTCTCATAGATAGTACTGCGAGATATATTAAACTAGCAATCTTTCTCGGTGATTTCTCTTTATCGCAGAAGGCGAGATGGAACAAAGAACAAAGGACGAAGAAGAACCACAAGAGCGTTAGTGGCAATGGCGATAGTTATGAACAATAATAAAGATAATATATTACGATTTTCTTGTGACTGGGAAGTAAAAAACAACATCATATCCGGTTTGTATCACACCTAAGAGGCAGTTTCATCACAGGGAAAGCTTTCGGTAATCACGTTATTATTGACACTAGATATTAAAAGGCGAATACAAGCCATCCTGACCGTTAGCAATGATTTTTATGTATATGCAAACAGAAATGTTCGGTAATGAAAATGTGTTGCGTGTTAAGGTAACAGTGATTACTGATGCAAGAGATAATTAGTAGTTTTATGTTTTTTTTTTTTATGCTGTACACAAATAATAATTAGTTATCATCTTGTATAATATGTACGAACGTATTGGTAACTATATACATCATCTTCGTGGCTAAACCTTCAGCAGGATATTGAATGGTTATTGCCTTTGGTATCGGAAATGGGATCTAATGAGATAATGAAATAATGGAAAAGAGGAGTTTGGAAAAGAGGAGTTCAACAGGTAAACGAATGCGGAAGAATTACGGTGAGATAATGCATATCTAATTAATATTAAAGTGGAATAAAGGCATTATTCAAACGGGAAAAGAAATGAAGAACACAAAATAACAACCAAACAGCCCCGATGAAGCAAGAGCTTCCTTCCTGTTGCTAGTCAATTTTTTTATTCTTGTTGATTATGATTTAGATGACTTCATAAATAATGTTTCTGACCTGAATTCTGATGATACATTACATGATTACTCTCTTGACATGATTGGAATAACTAAATAAAAAAGCTTTCGGGTTTAACAATAATTCTTTTTGTTATGTCAATATCTACAGTCTCTTATTCCCTCACTTTCTTTCTTTCCTATAACAGTAATTGGTTTTAAGATAATTTAACATAGTATCTCAGATTGTAAGAATAATATTAGTATTCATCAACTAAGGTGTTAACTCTTTACCCTCGGCGTTGGATCATTCATCAGGCGATGATTTGGTCAAGATATAAAAGTTCTGTGTCTGGTCTGATTGCCAACAAAGATCAACCATAAAAAAATATTATCGTTTTTATTATTTCATTTTTTTTTTACTTATACTTTGCGTGACAATATAATTGACGAGGTGAACTATCACTCCTCTATATGATTTTACTTAATACAGAAATATAATATAGAAATGATATACTTTCACCAGCCTGATCATTTTAAACTTTCTGATCTTCTAAAATAATGCCTTTGAAATTCTTCCAAAGAACGGAATTTAATTTCTAACGAAATTTAAAACAGAGATGTTTAAAGATAACTTTATGACAATTCCTCGAAAAAAAATCTCGTAGTTGACTTCCACATCTGATATATCTTGCGAAGACATCATTTGAGAACAAGTCTCGTTATGGAATGTAAAGAACGTGAAATTCTTGAAGGAATCAAACATTTTCGATTTAACTTTTTATTTTGTGGGCCTTCTTAGGACGAGCTGTCACTAACCTGCCTGGGGAACGAACGGAATCTCGACTTAGGGTACGCGTCACCAGGCCCATGAAATCTGGATCAAAGCAAGAACGGTGGTCGACCAAAGGTGCATCTCCTAACTTCGTTGGGTATGGTGGGCGAGAACAGTTTCATTTCTCGGCTTCCACTTCATCACAGATTTCATTATTAAACATTCTAGAGGCAATATTCAAACATTTCCTTCTTCCAGGAATTCTTAAATATTAATGTTGGGGAGAATGGATGTGGTGTCATTATTGATTAAAATGATACTTAAGTATCTTTTGGAAATTATGGGTAATTTTATCATTTCGTTGGAACTTCGAGAGAATGAGTCAGGATATTTAGCTTTATTGTTCCGAATTTAGAGTCAGTACAAAATGTTGGTTATGCAAGTAAGCAGGGTTCAAACATAGAAAAGGAGCTCATGAGAATACTTAAGACTATGATATCACAAAGATCTTGGGTGTCCTTATTGGCCTCAGTGTTGTCGTAATTAACTGGAAGAAATTCTCTCTCTCTCTCTCTCTCTCTCTCTCTCTCTCTCTCTCTCTCTCTCTCTCTCTCTCTCTCTCTCTCTCAGATGAAAAATTTGTCATTAGCGTCTCCAGAAAGTTGAGCGAAAAGCCCATTTTATTTGGTGATCAGGAAGTAATATAGAAAGTAAGCTATAAATACCGACGAAAGCTCCCAGTGTCTGAAACGTGATGAAGCATTTTCAAAAGAGACCAAAATTCATCATGTATAATAATTATCATTCTTTCGACACTTAGAACTGTCGGCATGCATTCCAGAACAGACTCAAAATTTAGAAAATGAGAATACACTAAGTTGATATCAACTTTTTCTGTCTTCACATTCTTCAGTGACGTAACAGTCCGAGTTTGAAACCACTGTAACTACTATAATAATAACGTTCTACAATTTCTTATTACGTAAGAATCAGTATGAGTAATTTTAATTTCCTCTGACTTTTCGAAACTCACTTTGACGATGTCAATCAAATTATATATATATATATATATATATATATATATATATATATATATATATATATATATATATATATATATATATATATATATATATATATATATATATATATATATATATATATATATATATATATATATATATATATATATATATATATATATATATATATATATATATATATATATATATATATATATATATATATTTATATTTTTTTGTATATGTATATATATATATTTATATGTATATGTATAATCTGTTTTGGTATGAATATAAATAAACTATTAATAGTGTGTTGCCATCGCCTTATAACTGTGCAGTCCTGTGTTATTAGCTCCTCAGTCTTGCGGGTGCCATGAATGCTTGTTTCAGTGCTTATTTGTTTTTAGTGTCAGCTCTGTTTTCGCAGAAACTGAGAAAATCTATTTCTCTGGAGTTTTAGTGCTTGTCACCATCTTTTAATATTGACCCGGAAGGACGCGTCTTCCCCTGGAAGTCCAGTAGCCGAGTGCGAGAATGTAGGATTGGTTCGTATGTTCAATCCAAATGAGAGGAGCGATTGAGTCGAAGATTATGATTTTGTAAGTAGGGTGAATCATTTAGACACTACTCTTTAACTGTGCAACATGTGTGTCTGGTGAACCTCTTCAATACCGCTGTTGAGGTAAGAGTACATTTTGGCACCCAAGTGGACTTTTGATTTTTATATCTGACCTGTATTACTTGTAATATCATTCATGTCTGATATGTTTTTCCCATTTTCTTTAGTTTATGCCTTGGGTCTTAATGACCAGGGAGATTGATCATATTTTGGTGTTGATTTTCAAAGTGATTTTCGTTTTGTTCTACAGATGTCTCGTTTAAGGTCACGAGACTGAGGACAATTTTTGACTGCTATGTTGACCTCGGTCATTATAGACTAATTTTGACTCTGGGGAGAATAGGGTAATTAAAGTCAATGTTTAATTTTGTTCTGTTTGAAGTTAGGGATGATTTTACCCGATGCTTCGCTTAATCTCATTTATCCATTCCTTAAGTTAGTCGTTTGAATAAAGCTATATTTTTGTAAGTTCGATAGTCTCTTTTACGACCCTAGCTATGTCTTAGGTAGAGATGAGAGTAGGAGAATGGTTGATCATAGAAAACGTGAAATTCCTCCCAGGACTGAATGAGGAGGTCGGACGGAGGTAAGTTCCTATCGTCTTTGGGCTTTAGATTAGAAGAAGGAGGTCAACACACACACACACACACACACACACACACACACACACACACATATATATATATATATATATATATATATATATATATATATATATATATATATATATATATATATATATATATTTATTACATGCAGTTATTATATACGTTCTTTTTAGTGGGAAAGCTTAATATAATTGACTGTTTTGAACACCTAACTGAGTAAAATTATGAGGTAGAGAGTTCTGACTTTAACTTAGATGAACTATCTTTCAGACTCTCTGTTGACAAGGAAGAGGATGCATCCAGCGGTTCTGAGGACTGACGCTGAAAGACCCAGGTTGACAAGGGATGCTCATTTGAAGATATTGAATACTATTTTCCTTCTTCGATGGTCAGAAAAAGGATGTTCGAGACTTCATATATTAAACTGCGTATCATGAGTTCCTCTAGGTTTTTTTTAATGTCTATATTTTAATAAGAAAACTCCATAATTCTTGATAAAAAGAGTCACCCCTCTCTGTAATTTCTTTATTTCATTTCGGATTTAGCACTGTGATTTTATCTACTTGTTTATTAAGTGGTAAATTTCAGGAACAGTGCCAGTATAATCATATCAAAGAAGTTATCCATCTACACTTTCTTAAATGCTACTCGGACCCAGGTAAGACGCTATATGTTCTAAATGAATGAAAAGAGTCTGTGGGTAGATTACTTTCTGGTTTAAACCATTTGAAATTGAAATTGACCCTTTCTAAATCTTCTCCATGTCTGAATGTTGGATGGAGGTTAGTAGCTTTAAAAGGAACCTCTTTCAAACAATCTCTAAATATTTTAAAAGCACATTGTCTTTGGACTACGCATGGCCTGATGGCTATCGGTTTAATCTCAAATGAAAAGTTGAGTTCGGAAAATTGTAAATAATGTATGATGCTACACAATATTCATTGTTGTTTATTATTACATTTTGAATAGGTTTGATGTCATGAAAAATAAGTAATAACAAGATATGCAGAAACAGGAAGCACACACTAACTTGGGAATTAGGATTAAGGCTAAAAAAAAAAAAAAAACACTGAGAAATACACTAGAGGAGAGATAGAGAACGGAGTAAAAGAGGAGAAATAATTGCCAGTAATCTTGGAATACTGAAAATACTTAAAATATTGAAGAATACCACCATGATATTTTACTTTGTTAGAATTAGGGGTTAACCACACAGAAATATTAGCATTTTTTTTAGTTCCCCCATTCATACACCGTCACAAAAGTAATGAGTCCAAATTTGGTTGATAAATTGTAACTATACAGGCATAACTTTATGCACTATCCAGCTCATAAACTTATGAACAAACCAAACCAAAACTTAGCTTTTTCTGAGGAGCAAAATGAGAATCTATGCATCCTTGTCAAGATTTCGATTTATCGTGCATCACCATCTTGCAATGGACCAAAGGAACGTTGGTTCTGAATTCCAGTTCTAATGAGTCGGATATTCACCCGAAATGATGGATGGATCCTGTAATATCCTCGGCAAAAATGGCTTGTTATGAACAATTTCATGTAAATGTTTGAAGATAAATGCGGCAACTTTTAATCAAAATAACACCGACAGAACGATATTCGAGCTGATAGAACTGTCGCTTAAAAGGAAACTTCTGCAACACTTGCACTAAAATGATAGTCTTATGTGAACAGGTATTAGAATCGAAGGGGAGCGATTTGGTTCATTTGATAAATGAGAATGAATCTGATTGAATTCGTTTGTCAGGACAGACGCGCATGAACGCAATAAACCCCCTTTAAAGCTTCACGTTAAGTCTATCATGCGTGCACAGTTTATCGCTCTGGGAGAGGGTTTCGATTTACCTCGATGTAGTTTTTGATGACTCTTTGTGGAAACTACTCGGACACTTAAGGATTTGCCGTCTTATCGATAGTTTATTGATGTATACATAAAAATAAAACAGACTGGTTTTTATGAGATTATTTTATCTCACTCTTTAAGAACCTTTATATACGAACATGAATAAATGCAGTTAATTTCAGTTCCTCGTATCCAAGTCAAAATAACATCAGGTTTACATTTTATTGGTAATCCAGTTTTCGTTAATGCTATTATAATTTTATGCGTTTTATCTCTTGATTCTTTAATCTTACGAAGTGTCTGGAATATGTGTCTTCCAATATCTAAAATGACGGTGAAATAATATTCCATTAACTCTCTTTCTTGTCCCTAAGTACCGCCATGACCACCTTCAACAATTAAGAAAGATTCGTCCAGTTTCTTGGTAAAGAGTTTCATCCGGTCAGTTTCCTCATCAGAACTTTTTGACACTTGGAGAGGTTATAGACGACCATGACACTTAGTCCTCGCACTGAACCGGAGAATGGGATCCGTTAGAAGGCCGAAGTCGATTTTTCCCTAATAGTAAGTTTTCTTACGTTAAAAGCTTCATTTGTTCTCTCTCTCTCTCGACTCTCTCTCTCATCCAGCTCTCAGTCGACGCTAACTCTCTCTTTTATCATCTCACAAAATAAAACAGGGATATCTGTCCCATTTTTCCCAATAGACCACTGCAAATTTGCTGTCTTCACCTGGATCATTAACTCGATTCATTAATGCCAACATGAATCCTTGCAGCAGCAATGAAACTTAATTCACTCATTAACATTTTAAATTTAGGTCTCATAATTTCTTTTTTATACATTTTTTGTAATGAACTAAGTCCGAACAGTTTATATACGTTACTTCATTTTTCTGAAAACCAGTTCAATCAATACATTTATTTTTAGTGTCTCTTAATTGATGCATTTTGCCCTAAGGGAATTTATCTATTTTTACTTTTATATTTACTTTTTCCATCTACCATATGTCAACATTTAACAAATATTGATTTAAATAAAACCACTTTTCCTTTGTACACGATTACACAAGTCTTTGGTATATTTCCTTTGCATCAAATATGGCCATTTAGCTTCGGCATTAACCCACTTAATTCGACCAGTTGATAGTTTTTGGCTTTACGTTTGGAACATGCATATCTTTTTTGACATTTTTTTATCACTAACCGTGATTTAAATCGATCATGAAGTACAAATATCAATATCAAATCCACGCTATATCGGGAATATCCCCGATATATATATATATAGGGGAATTTATATATGATAAATGGACGGGCATATATCGATCCCACGACACACAGACGCGCATCCATATAATCCAGTATATATAACCACTGAGCTATCAAGAGATATATAAGTTAACTCCGAGTCTATATATATGTACTATATTTACCCGTCGAGAGAGAGAGAGAAATTGTACTTAGCCTCGGCATTAACCCACAGTTCGATCCCCATGATTCTTCATTGAAACCACAGGAACACACAGCTCTTTTTATGACAATTTTTTTATCACACCGTGATTTATATACGATCATGAAGCAAATCAAGACTATCGCTTAATAGGAATCACGCTTCCTCGGGAATTCTTGGCTGGAATTATCCGCGAAGGGAATTTATACGTGATAAATGGAACACCAGGAATCTCGATCCCACGACCCAGACAGCCATCCAGCGAAGAGAATGAGACCCACTGACCTATCAAGAGATTTAGCATCCCAGTCTATTATCTTGTTAGAGATTCAAACGACTACATGGAGAAACACTTCGCTTTCCATTAAGCATCTTCGTTGACCATGATAGTTCCTCCTACGCCTTCTGAATCATCAGCTCTTTTATGAACATTTTTATGAACCGTGATTTAAACGATCATGAAGCTACAAATATCGCTTAATATATAATCCACGCTATATATATAATATCCCCGATGGGGAATTATCACCGAAATAATAATATAAATGATAAATAATACGGGCAATAATCTCGATAACGAATAAGAATAACATCCAGTCGAAAAAGTCGACGTTAACCATTGATCTTTCTAGATAGTGACCAAGTGTTTTAAGTTATCCACATCTGCGGCGTGTTTAGTATTTGCCCGTTCGGGATTACGGGAAAAACAAACAATAGACAAGAAATTAACCCACCTGTCGACTTTGATAGTTCATAAATTAACGTAACTTTTTTCCTGTGACTTTTTTCACAGCAAAAATTGTGACTTTTTTTCTGTGACTTTTTTCCTGTGCCTTTATTACAGCCACCCCTAATGCTGCATATAATTCTCGCGTGTGTAAAAAAGCCGATAAAAAATAAGTAAGGAACAGAAATCAGCAAAGAAAATGCATACACAAGGAAATGCAATGTAATTCGGTTACTCCGAGACAGTACAGTAGTGTGTGACTTTTAAGGCAGTGTTACTCCCACAGAAACTTTTTAACTGATGTGAACTCAAACAGATTCATGGGGCGTGTAAATAAATG
Organism: Macrobrachium rosenbergii; assembly: GCF_040412425.1. Classification (NCBI taxonomy): domain Eukaryota; kingdom Metazoa; phylum Arthropoda; class Malacostraca; order Decapoda; family Palaemonidae; genus Macrobrachium; species Macrobrachium rosenbergii. The sequence goes on along the minus strand of NC_089786.1, from coordinate 43,659,663 downwards.
CGTTAAGCGTTCGCTTCTTTTTCATTATACTCTCTCCATTGTGTGTGCCATCTCAGTTTAAACACTGAATCAACATCTTTAGTGATGCTGCGAAAATCCTTCCCTCAGTCGCTGAAATTCTTGGTAAGCACTCGGAATACTGGGCGTTCTTCCACAGCGGGAATGCAGATGCATTAGTGTGCAAGAGAACAGTGCTTTTTCTTTTTATACCATTTCTCTTTTTGCTTCTTTTCTGGTATTTCCCCTTTCTTATGTTGCGTTATTTATCAAGGTTGTCATTTATTTTAAGATTTTATTACTATTCTTCTGTTTTATGGTATTCCACTTCTGTTAATGTTTGATAACCCTCTGTTCAGGATATCCATATATTACGCCGTAAGTGAAACGTCTTTCAGTGTTCATCAAAAAACGCAGCAGTATGTGCCCATGTTACATTATCCGCAGAACATGATTACAATGATAATATTAAAACTAGATTTACTGTGACTGGGATAATTCCTGTTACTACTAACTCTCTTGAGATACCCAAACTTGGTTAGTTGCCAACAATTCCAAAACAACCAGGGTTGCTTCAAGTACGATAATTATTGTATAGGTACGATAAAACAGTCTGGTACGATGTAAAATGCCATCTATAGGTATCGTACGTTTTTGAAGTGACAAACGCCTTGTCTCTCAAATATGTCTATTTTCATCACTGCCAAACTTTCCTCTTTGAATATCTTATTTTGAAAGTTGCTAAACTGAACGAAAAGCAAGATTCTGAGAGTTTTGCTTGACGATCATAAATGCTTCGACTCATAATATCGAGTCTGATTTAAGGGATGATCATAAGGTAATTAATTATTGCATGATATTAACTCTACAAGTGCGCACGCTGGGCCAAGAAACACTCTGGCCGGCTAATGCAGTTAAGGAATTTATTTCTGGTGATAGCATTTCTGCTCTTCGGCCTCTTCCCCGTTGCACAACCAGTTGGTTCTTAGGAAATAAGTCGAATTGCTTTCATCAGCTCAGTGGTCTTAAAACTAAGGTATACTTTTTTTACAAGTGCGCCAGAAACGGTGTTCGGCAAATCGCGGCCTCTTCCCCCAACAACTGGAAATACTCGAATTGCTTTCCTGTCGCTGTCCTGCATGGAAGGGTGTGGCAAATCGTGACCTGAAGCTCACTGAACTTCCACTAGTTGTGTTACCAGAAAATTATTCGCTAATATTAAACAAGTAAAAAATGCGCCGAAGTTTCTTCGGCTCAATCGAGTTTTCTGTACAGCGTATAATCAAGGTCACCGAAAATAGATCTATCTTTCGGTGGTGTTGGTATAATGCTGTATGAGCTGCGGCCCGTGCAATTTTAACCACGGCCTGGTGGTGGCCTGTCCTATATCGTTGCCAGACGCACGAATATGGCTAACTTTAACCTTAAAATACAAAACTACTGAGGCTAGAGGGTCCAATTTGCTAAGTTTGATGACTGGAGGGTGGATAATCAGCATACCAATTTACAGCCCTCTAGCCTCAGTAGTTTTAAAGATCTTAGGGTGTACAGAAAAAGTGGGGACGAACAGACAAAGCCGGCACAATAGTTTTCTTTTACAAAAAACTAAAAAGAGATTACCAATGAAGAATTCTCCCTGCATTTAATGGCAAGACAAGTTTTAACGGCAAAATGCTTGCTGTTAAATTTTATGTTTACATTTGAAGAAGAGAGGATAAGAATTACTTTCTTGATCTTGCAAATTTTGCTTTTTGTGTCCTGCGTAAGAGTTTGGTAAAATAAACTTTTATAAAACATATATCATAAATAAGCTAAATACAGAAGCAGTTAGATAATGGGCAATTTTAGCCCCTGCATGAATTAAAAGCAAAAATCCTATCACCTGTAAGGTAACAAAAGCCATGATTGCCCTTGTGGAAAACAAGTTTATGAAAATATAAAAGATGATACTGAGGGAGAGTGGGTCATGTGACTAACGTCTCTAAATGGCTGCATAATTTTAGTACATTCATTGCAGTTGTTGCAACTCATTTCATATATATATTTTTTTAATATATATATATTATATATTTATATATATATATATATATATACCATTGCTACCATTTATTGATTTTAAGTAAGCATTTACGCTGAACAATAGAGACTTTCTTATCTATAATTTATCTTAATAATTATTTAGCTTTTTAACTAAAAGTAAATCTTATTGATTTAGCTCTAAAGTATTTATATATGCAAATTATACAAGGAAGTTAATTTTATATAGTAAATGCTGAGATAATTATTTTCTGTTTTACAAGAACTACAAAAGATGTATGCTAGGGGGTTGATGTCAATATTATATAGATCCCTTGAAATTTCTATGTCTTTCATGCAGGAGAGGCAAATTGTGCAATATAGCTACTTTATGACGATAAAATTAACTGAAGAAACTTTTCTAAGAGCCCAATATTTACTTTAACGACAGTTTCTGTAATCAGTCATCTTACCATTGGAATTAGTATTAGTATGAAAGAATACGATATTAACCACAGGAAGCTGATGATTCAGTACGATAATTTTGATAGAAAAATGATAATTTTGAAGTGAGGGTATAATAGGTAGACCAAAAAATTCTGTCAGCCCTGACCACAAGGGGACTTAGTAGGGATTATGTCTCTACAAAGGTTAACCAAATATGTATCCACCATGACGCAATTAAACCCTGTGTCTTTGAGAGAAACCGGTCCAGGATTGGATGCGGATTTTACGCAACTGATGATGTGGCTCAAATGTTGATCAAGAGCAAGAGGGTCTCCTGAAAAATGTTGGGATTCAAGGTATTCTGGTCATATATTATTAAGAGATTCTGCAAAACTTATATAGCAAAGACATGGGGAAATAGTCTCCTCAAATGAGCTGAATAGGTAATAAGTTTATGCGCAACTACATCAATTACTTTGAGTATTAAATAAGAACTTTATCAATTTTGCTTTTTTTTTTAACCAGTGAGACAACAACAATAGCTGGAGTTATTATGATTTTGCATATATTTTGCATATTCATCTGATGATCTTTTTTAATGCAATACTCATCAAGACAAATAGAAATTAGAAAAATCTACAAAATCCAAAATAACTTTGCAATAGAATTTATGGGAAAATCTTCCAATAAAAATGATTTTGTCTCTCACAGTAATAAAATTCTGTCCAAGCTGATAAAATCAAGCATTCACCAGACTCAAAGTCATCTGCAATGCAAATTTCTTGCCTGCAAATACCATCAGTCTGGGTCTTTACATAGCCGCAAAAGGCTCTCTCATTTTAAAAGTTATTAAAATCCTTTTGGAAATTTTGCTTTCATTATATTTTACCCCTTACGGTTATACATCTTGGTCCTAAATATATATGTCATGTATAATTCTTACATTGTCTCAGTATGATTACGGTTTATTCTGATTTTCAGCTAGAACATTTTATATAATTTTCTTTGTTTCGGTGTTGGGGAATATAAAGTGGAGATTATTCTTACATCGCCAAGAATAGGTGTGAATTTTTTGCTTTCAAAAAGATACTCGGAATTAGCAACTGAAGAGAAAAATTACCTGAAATACTCGTGAATTTTCATTGTCACTGGATGATGCAAATTACTGCAACTGCTGTCTCAAAATGCGTGTATGAGACGATCACCTCGAAAGTGAGAGAACCTGAACATATGAGCCTCTTTTGGCCTGAACATTGAATGAATCAAACTCCAGGAATTCAATACGACTGTCTTTTTGTTTCAAATTATTCAGATTGAAAGTATAATGGATAACAGAAACAGAACAATATTGTAATGTGTTTGCGAACGAGGAAGATAGGCAATGTTTAGCAAATAATTTGATTCTCTTACATGATAAATAATTATCCTTTCCACAATCAAATACAAGTCTCTTTAAAGCTCAAAATTTAGAGAGAGAGAGAGAGAGAGAGAGAGAGAGAGAGAGAGAGAGAGAGAGAGAGAGAGAGAGAGAGAATGGCAGTTAGACAGGTCTTTTTCAAAAATGGAGAAAAATTACATGAAAACTAGTTGTAACTGTCCTCATTGCGAAATATTTTTCGCATTCCACCAAACGTTGACCCCTCCTGGCCAATACTGAATCTCAAATAATGGTTCTGCCACACCAGTCATGTTGAGTATATTAACATGAATTATGGGGGTACTTGAAACTATGACCGAGGATTTTTCTTCACCCAAGTTATAAAGACATAACATAATTGTAAGAAAATACCTCCATGAAATTGCAAAGTGACGTAATTTTCGTAGAATAAATAAGAAGCAGGAAAGGAGTCACAAAATTTATCCTTAATGTAACTGCTGAAGTTCATGAAAATATAAAATATTTTCCAATTATTGTTTTAGATTACTGTAGATCGTTTACTGGTGCATACTAAAGAGAGAACTTCTTATAGATTTTTTCTCCTTGTGAGCAGAGAGAGAGAGTTTAAAACATGTTTTGCAAATGAACTTTCTTTTATAGCCAAAGCGTCAAAATAAATGGAATTTAGAAGTTTCAGGGAAAATATATAAGTCGTTCGAAATTCAAGGGATATACATTGTTTTGGGGAAATAGACCTGAAAAAAGTTTTTTCTCTCAATATAGAAAAAATTCTCTTTGGCTTAGGAATAGAATGATATCAAATAGCAGCAAGCGAAATTCCCTGCGAAATACTTCGTTTTCGATTCCACCTTCGCTTTTCGGGATTTGTCCTCCTCAGTCCTCCTCTATTTCTCCATCAGGACATCAGCCGTGGCAGTCCTCGGTCGTTCGTCTTGCGGACGTGCGACTCTAATAACGTAACACCTACCCTCACTATTCTAAGACTTAGGAACAAAAGGAAGCTCGACTTGAAGGATACTCCTCATAAAGCTCAGACTGTGGTGATAAAAATGGGTTAAAGAAAAAAGGGGTTTTGAAGCAAACTCCGTAAGTTCATCTGAAGATGATGGTTCCTTATTGGGTACACAGGTCAGTTTTATTCCTCAGTCGCCAGTTTATTATGAGATATGATCTCATTTAATACGATTTCTCATATTAGGGATTCGTTTATTTTCATCTTGCGATAGAAATGAAATTAGATCAGTTTCATTGAATGCTTTGCAAGGGACGTTGGGAAAAACTGGTGCAGTTACATTTTTTATCGAAAAAAATCAATATATATATATTATTATATATACATATATATATATATATATATATATATATATATATATATATATATATATATATATATATACGTATATGTGTTTGTACATTTATATACAATGAAAGTTAAGTAATCAGTTAATCTATCATCATAATCCTGATCATAAACATTATTCATGAAAAGAGGAAAATAGAAGAAAGAGGAAATGGAAACAAGATGGAAGATTTCTCTCCATCCGGGTTGAGAAAAGAGAATCCCGAAATGCTGTGTCCCCGTCACATTGGGTTTGGTTGATTTATGTTCTTTCTCTCTCTCTCTCTCTCTCTCTCTCTCTCTCTCTCTCTCTCTCTCTCTCTCTCTCTGTCTGTCTGATCAGCTTATTTGAACAGCTAACAGGAGTAAACTTGAGGCAGAGAGTTTTGGCCTTGCGGAAGTTTTAGCAGTGGTTCATTAGTGGCAGCTGTTCGGTGGAGGCTTCTTATGTAAGAGGATGAGGAATGACAGGTGGAGATTGATATTCCATTACATTTAAATTAAACTTTAGGATGATTTCTCCTCTACAGCAATATTCCAAATATACAGTGCGTAAGTTTCAATCACTTTTTTTCTGAAGGACTTCCAATTCTTGTAGCATTCGTTTATCCATACAAAGGAATGTTTCTCAAGATCAAAATAAAGATCGTTGGAAATGAAAATGGATGCCCTAAGGACAAGATTTTTACTTTGAATTCAAAATACAAGCAATATTTACAAAAGACTCAGAAAGGCTCCGCCCAATTTGCACGTTAAGGCACCTTCAACCTTCAGGGCAGCTGAAAGAAAATAGATGACTGTTTTTTTAAATTAAGCTGCCGTATACCAGAAATGAATAACGTTTCCTGCCTTAACAGTAAACACAACCAGTATCACATGCCCCCTCCCCACCTTCTCTCTCTCTCTCTCTCTCTTTCTCTCCTTATACGACTAATTTACCTATTGACCTCTCCTACACGTACGGAACCGGATGTTCCAAGTATATTGCCTTCGGCAGAAACCTCTTCACCTGAGGAGGGTGATATAAGATCCTGAGGACTTACGAGGGTCTTTGTCATTTACTGTTTGTTTTACTTCCTAACTCTTCTCTCACTTTCTCTCTTTCTCTCTCTCCTTTTTCATTTCCCACTTGCCATTTTTAAGGTTACTGAATGAGCATCCATATGAAAAAAAATTATTCTGTCTTACCTCTTTACCCATTATATGTATTTCAGAAAATATGGCTGCTACAATTTTAAAGGACACATATATGCATTTCATAGCTTCAATGCTTTAAGATGTGATGAAAGAATTTTTGAGTCAGATGGAACTAGGTCAGAGCCGTCAGATCGTAAAATCTTTGTATTCAGCAAATAGTTTGATTCTCAGCAATATTGCCGGTCAGGTGATCTTCCGAAGTGTTATGTATATTCGTGAGTACGTGCGTTAATTTGATCTAGATTATGCCAAAATCTGCCCTAAAAGTGAGTTTGATCGTTCATTAACGTGATAGAACTGCAGTTGTTTAGACGTAGCTTTTGGAGAGGATCCAGGCTTTGAAAATCGGCAGATAAGGTAGAGTTTGAAATCTCTGTTTTTATGGGAGGAAATTGAACTTGTGATTTTTACTATGATTTTCTAATCATTATGAACTTTTGAACTGGTGTGGGAGATTTAATATGAATATTCATACCTCTTTTATATTATTATTTTGTCATGTTACGTTTGCCATATCTTGGCTATGCATTTTACACTTTCCATTATTGTGTTTTGCATTTCATGTATTTTTGGGAGTTTTCTATCATGTTTAATTCTTCCGACAGATGTCTGTGGACAGATGTCGGTACTTGGACAGAGTGGATAGTGTGGACTGTTTCTGAATAACATGTGGTAGACTGTTTTTTTGACATGACTAGTTATTGATTTGGGGAGTATGTGTGATTTTGGATATTTTCAGGCTATTAGCCATAGTGAGACTTCTTTAATCAGAAGTGTTTTGCAGTTCAGAGTTTAGTTATCTAACTCGATATTTCATTTATTATGCATTTTAATCTTTGCTTTGTTTTATTCATTTCTTGTTGGGTTATTTGAATAATAAACCTATTTTTGTAGAAACTATTGCGTTTCTTTAAATAGTCCATTTAATTGATTTGGTGAGAATGAGTGAGATTCGGGTGGGTGAACGATGAGAGAAAAGATGAGAGAGAGAGAGAGAGGGATACACGTGAGAGAGAGAGAGAGAGAGAGAGAGAGAGAGAGAGAGAGAGAGAGAGAGGAGAAAATAGAAAAATAGTGTTATCGTGAGAGAACCTTTCATACGCCTTTTCATGAAGAAAGATCGTAGAGCACGTTACGTACACTTTCAAAAAAAGTGTTAATTCTGTCCTCGTTACAGAATGAAATGGCGGCAGCGGGTGTCTTTTGATTTTAAATGGTGGCAGCATGATTTTAATGTCTTTAATGATGGCTAAAGAGGAGATTACTAATAGACTAATTGATAACGTTGATACCCAAGGCGACTGGGCCGTGACCGTCAAGAGTGGTTGACCTCAGTCTTAAGATGTTGAATGACATAGTGGGTCGTGATTACGTGGGTAATAACGGGAACCTTTTTTTTTTCCGTTTCTATTCGAGTACTGGGAGTGGGGAGTTGTGAAATAGATCTGGATGATCTCTAGAGCAATTTTGGGGTTAACAAAATACCCAAATAAGTGTGAATAGTGGCGATTGTGAGTTAATTACGCAAAGTGATGATTCAACAAAAATCGCGCTGGGTGTTTTTTTTGCTTCATCTTTGAGTGGGTGACGTCACAGGTTAGCTCTGTTTTCTGTAGAAGTTGAGAGATAGGTACTTCGTTTTCTGTTTCAAAATTGGCAAGTACCCCATTCTCGTAAGTTGCGCAGAACGCCGTTTTCTGTTCTTCTTTTAGAGGGGGTAACTTTTGCTTTTTCTCTAGTGTTCTTGTTGGTTTCTTTTTTTTTATGTTGTTACGCTCAGGGCGTGTGATTACTCACAAAATGCCGGACGATGCAGCAAGCACATCCCAATCAATTGTGGTGCATAAAGTGACGAACATTAGTGCGGGAGTTAATAATTTTAAAGGGTTAGTTGATGGGAAGCCAACCCAAAATATAGAAACTTTCATTGAGTCAGTGAACAATTATCTGAATTCCAAGAAAATTACGAATGGCGCTGAAGCTTTAACAGAGGCTAAATCATTTCTGGATTTAGATAAAGGAGATATTGGGAAACGAGCACGCAGTTTCGGGTTCAGAAGGTGTAAAACTTGGAATGAACTGCAGAAATTTCTACGAGCTACTTATGGCGGAGTTCAACGTGAATGCGCAGTTCGGAATTTGCGAGAGTTTCTCAAAATAAAGAAGGGCAATGATTCACTAGTCACATACAGTGCGAATTTATTTGATGCAGTAGTTGAGTTAAAGAAATCTATAATAGGCTCTCCATGGGTAACTGGAAATAATATCTCTTTAGATAATTTTGAAAGATTGTTACACTTTGCTTGCCTTTTAACGTCGGTCCCAGATGTAATTGTAGATAGTTTTGATAAGAGAATTGATCAGGATACAGACGAATCCTTTTTGTTTGCACAGATTAACAAAAATCTATCAAAATGCCCGACACTGGACAGTAGTTTTGTACAGGGAGGTGCAAAGATGTCAGCTGCGGTTTCCAAACCACAGAATAATGATAGTCCTCGCATTCGGGAAATGATGCAACAGCGAAGACATGTGCACGAGTAGAATCGAAGAAAATTCCAGAGAGATCAGTCACAACGATACGTTGTTTTAATTGTGATAAAATAGGCCATAGTAAATCAAATTGCAGAGTGAGATATTGTTCAGTTTGCAAATCTTCAGATCATGGATGGAGATTTTGCCCAGCCACAAAGAAGTAGAGAATATTCAGGGAAGTCCGGGGAGGTTTTTCTAGATATGACAGGAGAATTCCACATGATGCAAGTTCTAGATACACAAAGGAACAGCAGAATTTTCACAAGATAAGTTCGAAAACGGACACAGGATAATGACTAATCAGGTCTTAGAGTCACTAGAACCTAGGCCGATTGTACGTGGATTCTCTAATGGCAATGAAATTTCTATTTTCATTGATTCTGGTAGCTCAGTTAACTTAGTAAATGCTGACCTTTTTCACTCGAGGTTTCCAGAGTGCAAATTAGTCCCTTCTAGTGAGACAGTGTGTGATGTACAAGCGAGGAAACTGAATATTTTAGGTTCGTCATTTCTTACGCTTTGTATCGGTGGAAAGACAATAGTAGAATCATTTTTGGTCATAGAAGGATTAGCCTTAGGTGAAATGGTTTTGCTAGGACACCCTTCTTGCATGCGACATAACATCAACATTCTTACGGGAGTTCAGGGGATTACAATAGGTGAGTCAGGTTGTTTTGTTCCATATATACACAGGAAAAAAACTTGTGAGAAACCTAAGACACAGTCTGAGACATGTGTAACACAGTCATTAGAGAGTGAAGATATTCCGCAAAGATCTTTCAAAGGATTTTTTGGAAGATATTGAATTGCAACCGCGAGTTCCTACATTAGTTAAAGTGTCGCTGAAAGAGAAAAAGTTTCCTTCTCAAGTGTGCGTTGTTGAGGGAACCGAGAAATTCAAAGACGTTGTGAGTACGGTGTCAGTGAATGAAATTTCAGTCGCAGGCGTGACTTCAGTAGAATTAGTTAGCTATCAAGACTCAGTGAAAAAATATCACAAGGGTACTTATGTAATTGATTTTGAAGAGTTTAAGGAAGAGCATAAATTAGTGAGTTTTTGTGGAGACGGGAATATGTTTCCTAACGAGGAGCAACAGTTCCGAAGTCAGGTTCTACATGAACATTTGGCTAAAGTTGATTATCCTGAGTATTCAGATAAAGTAGAGAAAGTGTTGAAAGAATATCTAGATATCATTGCTTTGAAAGGAGATAAATTAGGAGTTACAGATGTTTTAGAACATTCAATCCGCCTAGAAAAGGGTACAAATCCCATATATATTCCAGCATATCGAATTCCTTTTAAGATCAGGGAAGAAGTAGAAAAAGAAGTTCAGAAGTGGGAGTCGGAAGGCATTATCAGACCGTCCAATTCTCCGTTTAATTTTCCTTTGCTTGCAGTTCCTAAGAAAGACGGTAGTATCAGAGTTTGTGTAGATTTTCGTAAATTGAATGAAAAAACATGCCCAGATAGATATCCTGTAGCTTGTTTGCCTGATTTGTTTGTTGAGATCGGTGGCAAGAATATATATTCATCTATAGATCTTATGCAAGGGTTTTTACAGGTTCCCTTTGTGAGAGTAGCCGTAAATATACAGCATTTTCGGTACCAAAGGGACATTACGAGTTTAATAGGATGCCTTTTGGATTACAAGGGTCCCCAATAACATTTACTAGACTGGTTAACACAGTACTTCATGGCTTGTTAGGAAAGTCGGTGTTTGTGTACATGGATGATATTCTCATATGCACAGATACAATTGAAGAACATCTAAAGGTGTTAAAAAAGAAGTCCTCAAGCGATTACGGTTCGCTGGATTAAAGGTCAAATTGGCCAAATGTGAGTTTCTGAAGAGAAAAATTGTCTATTTAGGACATGTTATCTCTAAAGAGGAGTTAGAGTGAATGATGAGAAAGTTAAAGCCATTGTGAATTTTCCAGTTCCCAAAACCAGGAAACAGATTCGTTCGTTCCTAGGTATGTCGGGTTTCTTTCGCCGTTTTGTGCGGAATTTTTCTACAATAGCGTCTCCATTGACAGATTTGTTACGAGAAGACGTTAAGTTTGTTTGGGGTGATAGTCAACAATTAGCTTTTGAGAAGCTTAAGAACGCTTTGGTGAACCCACCAGTTTTGAAGTTTCCAGATTTTAGTCAACCGTTCACCTTAGTGACTGACGCGAGTCAGGAAGGTATAGGTGCGTGTTTGATGCAGAAATTTGAGGGGAAATTACACCCAATTGCTTTTTATAGCAGAAAGTTCAAAACGCGTGGTAGTAACGAAAGGCTGATGTCAGTTGTGGACAAGGAGGCTTTGCAGTCGTCTCTAGCCTTGTTCATTTTAAGATGTTGTTGTTGGGAAATAAAGTTGAGATTTTTACAGATCATCAACCGTTGTTAGAGCTTTTTTAATAAGCCAAATTTGTCGCCCAAGAGAGCACGTTGGTTCCTAACATTGAGAGATTTTGATGCAAACCTCAAATACATTGAAGGTAAGCATAATGTAGTTGCAGATGCATTGAGCAGATATTTTCCGGTCGAGGATGAGGAAATACACACCGAATCCTGTGTGGGTGAAGAGAGTAAATATTTGGTGTCTAATGTCTCTGATATTAGTAGTTCTGAGAGATCGCATGTAGAGGACATACACGTTCCTACAGTGCATACTTCGGGGAGAAATAGTGAGTCGGCAGTCTCGGGAGAGATTGTTATTCGTGATAGTGAGAGTAACGCAGTGTGTTATATTACGGGTGAAAATGTCACTTGGGACATAGGGTTGCTGGAACAAAAGCAAGATGAAGATAAATTGTTGTCAGATGCTAAGGCATTTCTTAGGGGAGTTTCACCGAAGAAAGGGTATAAGTTGCCTTTTTCTGGTCTAGAGTTGGAGAATAATTTATTGGTGAGAAAAGTTAAGTATAACTCATGAAGTACTCGAAGCATGGGTGAGATTACACAAATCATCGTGCCAGAGAGTCTAGTACCACAAGTTCTAGACATTGTACATTGTAAATTTGGTTCTCCTCATTTAGGTGTAGACAAGACGTATGAAAACGTCAGGTCAAAGTTCTTTTGGAAAAATATGTTTTCCGCAGTAGAAGCCTTTGTGAAGAAGTGCGCTATTTGCAATGCGAATAAGCCAGCGACGACAGTGTCGTGTCGTTTGGGTTCATATCCCATACCACATAGGCCGTTTCAGAGAGTGCATATGGATATTCTGGGTAACTTCTCAGAGTCCGCTTATGGTTATAGACATTTATTAGTAGTTGTTGATGAGTTGACTCGCTTTGTCGAGATTTTCCCACTGAAATACAAATCAGCTGAGGAAGTTGCTATAGCGTTCTTTAAGGGGATAATTTGTCGATATGGTGTTCCAGAATGTCTGATCACAGACAATGGTAGGGAGTTTATTAATAAGACTTTAGACGGTCTTGCTAATTTGTTGGGGATAAAGAAAGTATCTATAATCCCGTATAGACCTGAAGCGAATGGGTTGTGTGAGAGGGCGAATCGGAAAGTAATCGAAGCTTTACGCATGACGGTGGGAGGTTCCGATACACATTGGGACAGATCTTTGGATGAAGTGCGATATAGTATCAATACTATGATGAATGACACAATTAAGATATCTCCAGCAGAAGCTTTGTATGGATACAAGTTGAAAGGACCTTTTGATTTGTTACCAGAGCGAGTTCAGGGTGATGTTACGGTCACTTCGTTGATAAATACAGCGAGAGAAAGATTTGCACGTATCAGTAAAGAACTTGAACTTAGTTCGCGTGCAATGGTAGAGAAAAGTAACGCGAAATCGAGGGGAGTAGCTTTTTCGATGGGTGATAGAGTGTTTGTTAAAGTGAATGTTCGGAATGATCTGAATTATAAATTAAGTCCGAAGTTCCACGGACCTTTTGAGATTGTAGAGATCAAAAGAGGGAATAGATTTGTAGTTAAAGATGTAAACACTGGAGTGACGAAATTGACCCATATTTCAAAGTTAAAGAAAGTTGGGATGTAATGGAACGTTTGTATATAGTTAGAGGGATAAATGGGTTGATGTTTGTATATATATGATATTTTTTTTTTTTTTTTTTTTTGTCTCTTGTTCATTTTGATGTTGAAGTTCTTAATCATTTGTTTTGAATGATTTTAGAAGTTGAGACATGGGCTAGTTTCATACGAGATTTGACTCGTGTGTTAGTGTGTTATTGTGTTACGATGTGTTTCATCATCTGACGCAATATGTATGTTGTTTAGGGTATTTTTTTTTGGGGAGATAATTAGTATATCGGACCGAACAAGTCTGATCTTTTTTTTTCGGGTTGGGAGATCGTGTTTGAGTATTTGGATTTTTTTTCAGTTTCTTATTTTTGTTAAATGAAGAGAGCTGAGTTGTGAGTAATTGTAGTTGTTAAGATCGTGGGAGCGATTGCCATTACGTCAATTGCTATTTTGTTGAGAGTTAGTCAGATGTTGCGAAATATTTGCTAACCAAGAGTAGAACTTTCATGTCTTTTACGAGATATGATACCTTTTTAGTGTTTGGATAGAGTATTTTTTTCTGATGGATAGAAAATTTTTTTGAGTGAGTTCCGTAGAGTTATTGTGCTTAATAGTGAGTTGACTGTGGATATTCTGAGATACAAACTTGGAATTAGTTCACATTGTGAGTGTTTACTTTTGCATTAGTGGTTTTGTTTGGTTCAGTAACATGAAACCTTTTCTTAGTTTTGTTGTTAGACCTTTTTCGAGTCATTTTTGGAGACTCAGTAGTGACATGGGATAGATTAGAGACCATGTTCATTTTGGGAGATCAGTATCAAGGTTCGGGAGTTGATTATAAGACAAGTTGTACTTTAGTTAGAGAGAAGTGTGTGTGTGACAGTAGTATTTTCCAGTTGCGAGTTGTGTCTGTGGGTGGTTGTGAATTATCATTAGTTCATGGACAGACTCCGACAGAATGTGACTTTAGACAGTTCCTGCGAGATTACCACATTGAGTCCACCAGTACTCTTCCTGCCATGTTTGCAAGGAAATGCAGTTATAATGATGTGCCAGAGCAACAAGTCGACATCATTCGTTCTTCAAGAGTCCAAACTGTTTGATTCATCCTGCAGAATCCTGTCTACAGAATTTCTCGTACTTAGCCGTGCTGTATTCAACAGTTCCGAGAAGATAATTATGCGTCATACGCATAACAAGCATTTATAGTGGAGGTACCTACAACCAAGGTGCCAATGACGGTTCCACCGTTGGAAGACATTGACGATTCCGTGATGTTGAGTATCAGGAATATATTATGCCGACAATTTTAATTGTCTTAATAGCTATTTTACTGATAATTCTTGTTGTGGGGGTAGTAAAGCTTATTCGTGTTTGTAAGATTACATGTAAAGGCTCTAAGAACTCAACCCCAGTGACTTTGGAAGTGCGTCATGAGAGCAGTCCTTAAAGCTGCAGTGCAGTAGACATTGCTAATTGAGCATAGTCCTATTCTGTTATGTTTTATACATATGCTTTTGTTTTAGTTTGCCGTTAAGGAGAGCGAGACGCTCTTATGTGGTGGCCGAGCTCTATTTCAGAAAATATGGCTGCTACAATTTTAAAGGACACATATATGCATTTCATAGCTTCAATGCTTTAAGATGTGATGAAAGAATTTTTGAGTCGAGATGGAACTAGGTCGAGAGACTCGAGGTAAAATCTTTGTATTCAGCAAATAGTTTGATTCCTCAGCAATATTGCCGGTCAGGTGATCTTCCGAAGTGTCATGTATATTCGTGAGTACGTGCGTTAATTTGATCTAGATTATGCCAAAATCTGCCCTAAAAGTGAGTTTGATCGTTCATTAACGTGATAGAACTGCAGTTGTTTAGACATTAGCTTTGGAGAGGATCCAGGCTTTGAATCGGCAGATAAGGTAGAGTTTGAAATCTCTGTTTTTATGGGAGGAAATTGAACTTGTGATTTTTACCATGATTTTCTAATCATTATGAACTTTTGAACTGGTGTGGGAGATTTAATATGAATATTCATACCTCTTTTATATTATTATTTTGTCATGTTACGTTTGCCATATCTTGGCTATGCATTTTACACTTTCCATTATTGTGTTTTGCATTTCATATATTTTTGGGAGTTTTCTATTATGTTTAATTCTTCCGACAGATGTCTGTGGACAGATGTGGTGGACAGAAGTGGATAGTGTGGACTGTTTCATAGAATAACATGTGGTAGACTGTCTTTTTTTGACATGACTAGTTATTGATTTGGGGAGTATGTGTGAGTTTGGATATTTTCAGGCTATTAGCCATAGTGAGACTTCTTTAATCAGAAGTGTTTTGCAGTTCAGAGTTTAGTTATCTAACTCGATATTTCATTTATTATGCATTTTAATCTTTGCTTTGTTTTATTCATTTCTTGTTGGGTTATTTGAATAATAAACCTATTTTTGTAGAAACTATTGCGTTTCTTTAAATGGTCCATTTAGTTGATTTGGTGAGAATGAGAGAGGTGGGGTGGGTGAAAACGATGAGAGAAGAGAGAGAGAGAGAGAGAGAGAGAGGAGAGAGAGAGAGAGAGAGAGAGAGAGAGAGAGAGAGAGAGAGAGAGAGAGAGAGAGGAGAGAAAAATAGATGTAAGTGTTATCGTGAGAGAACTTTCATACGCCTCCGTTTCATGAAGAAAGATCGTTAGAGCACGTTACGTACACTTTCAAAAAGTGTTAATTCTGTCCAAACAGTTACATATATATATATACATATATATATATATATATATATATATATATATATATATATATATATATATATATATATATATATATATATATATATATCTGGATATATATATATATATATATATATATCATATGGAATGTATATATATATAAAAGAAAACAGACCATTCTTTCTCTTTCTTTCTATGTATATATATCACTGGTTGATATATATAGCAAAATAAATATCAGTGTTGGGTTTTGGAATCGAAAGGAGAAATGGCATGGATACGTCCTCTAAAATCCATTATGTAGTTCTATGATGACTTAAGAAGAGAATCAAACCTAATGAACCACATCTTATCGGAACACCCTTGGAGATGGTTACTTCAAATCATCCTTCCGCTGTCAGGGTATCAAAGGGAAATATGGAATGTATTTTTCCCATGTTATTTATATCTGTGAGCATTTTTACTTCTGGAACTGCTTACTCGATAACTTTGCATTGAAACTAAATATTGAAAAAATCACATTGGTTTTAAGTTATAGTCAAATATATCATGAAGTTGCCATAATTATCCAGCATCGAAAGGCAACTGATAAAAAGTACGTTGTCAACTCGTTTAAAAATGTAGCACTAGGAAAGTCTTAATATGTGAAACATCCCACAGTAGTGTAAACACTACTTTGAAATTTCCTTTGTCAAGTGTCCTTATGAGGGAACCTTTTGCTTAGAGAACACATATTCTGCCATTTCAAATATCCTTTCACTCCAAACATGCCGCATCTATTGACCACAAATGTTATGTTACATCAAATGATTGTACCATCTCTCTCCTTCACAACTCTCAAGGCATAATCCCAGGCATTCCCGGAAAATCTATCAATTTCATTATTTTACATTGATTTCCCTTTGGTTTATGATATTTCAAATAAAAGTTAAAATATCGTGAGCATAGTTTGGGTTTTGAATTACAAGATGAAAATGGTTAGTTAAAATGTTTTTTGTATTTTAATTATTTAACAAAATCTTGATAATAATTTTAAAGTTCGTAAATTAACCTTTTGCTGCGATGCATTATGAAACTGCAGTCAGAAATTTGAATGTACCATAAGTCTTTCAATTTTATTTATGATCCTTATTTAGGGTCAGTTTCACTTGTCTCTTCTTATAACTCATTAGGTTAGATCCAGAAAAGTTTCCCTTCCATTTGAGAATGCATTATCCCAAAAAATAAGCTGTCTAAAAATGATTTTATAGGAGTAAAAGCTTTGGGATTTGATAAAAATTAGCCTACTTTCTCCATCAGCAGGCATTCAGAATTCAACAGAATTAACCCCTTTGTTGGGCTGCTTTGTTCAGGAATTAGGTGAGAGAGAGACTAACTTAGCTCGCTGGAACCGAAAGATTGGCGAAGGGCCCCAGAAGTGAGCAGCATATTCTATAGTAGCTCAAAGATTTAAGGGTAACTTTTGAAGTAAATTTACTTTGGTGTCCGAAAAGGATATGTGCAGTGTGTATACGGTTGTTACCATCGGGATTATGTTTTTGGTGAATAACTTGAACTTCCATTAAAAAAAAAATCCTAGAGCCTCCTGGCTACCTACAACAGTGTTCAAGTCTCAAAGATAATGAACTTCAGCGTAATTGAAGAGACTTGTCACAAGAAGGAAGGTAGAAAATGTAGCTGATACTGGGAAGAGAATTTAAACGCATCTCTGGTTCTTTATGGGATTTTGTACAAAGAAGTGGATGTAACGAATGGAACCAAATGTTTTAGTTCTTCCAACGAAGCTCCCACGTATATATTGCCTCCCTAATCTTATTTGTATTGTTAACAAAATAACGTATGAATAATAAGGTAATTAACAATAAAAAAATTACCATGTGAAATGTCTAAACAAAAATAATACTCAGAGAATATCTTAATCCTGGCAAGAAATAGTTTTACCTCCTCTTAACATTCAAAGCTAACATGCTAACAAATGCGGCAACTAATTACTAAGAATTCATTACAATTTAGCTAAAAATCCTAGCTTATACATTAAAGATCTTATTGCAATGCGTTTTGTTCACAGACTTATGCAATTTTCACAAGTTCACAAGAGGTTGTTGACCACATAATACTATATTGATAATGGAAAGTTATACTTCATAATTTCCTGTCACTTCTGTAATAAGCCCGATGGTTTAAATCAAAATATCTCGATCGCATTATTTGGAATCGATCGTTACACAAGATATTCACATTTCTGGATAAAATTAATGCTAAATATAAATGATAAAGGAAATACATCATTAACAATGGATACTAATATTCAAAATTCTGATAAGGAAAAAATCAATGGTGATATATTATAAGATACAAGAATATGCTTTTCTACAAGAGCAGAAATTTCCTTATTGAGCCCCAAAGGATGGGCTGTATTTTCTATGACAAGCTGAAGGGTGAAAAGTTACAGTAATTGAGAAAATATTTCTAATACCACAAAAAAATTCAGCTTTTATTACATAAGGTAGAGAAGAAGAGTACTAAAAGATTCTATAAATCTCATTTCATATATAGGGTCAGGAACCCATTATTGACTGAATAAATCTGTCTGGGAGATCCGGAAGCTTGAGATTGAATAGTAAATAAAAATTCGCTTAGTAAAACTAAAAAAAAAAGTTTGCAAAACTTATTAAATCGAGCCAAGAACTGGTTAGTTTTCGGGTCCGAGAGATCTTGCAGGCTGAGAGAAGAGAAGAGAAGAGAAGAGAAGAGAAGATGGAAGTAATTGTCAAACTGGAGTATAATTGCTGAGTCCCCGGTGTCCTTCAACATATCATTTTCATTTTGCATACCGGCTTTTCAATAAAAAGAACAACGAGATGGCTTCTGCGCCGGCAATTTTCAATTAATGAACTAATGAATTAACCTTGGGAAATAAAAAAAAGGAACTAAAAATTAATACCGGAGATGTAAAACGAGCATGTTCTATAGGCAATTCGCTTGCTGTCTGGGCTTCTAAATTTAAAAGCACTGACACAGACAACAAAAACAACAAGAACCTCTACAGAACCAACTAGACTGCGGCAACGACGAGTAAAAGAATTAATTTAATTTCCCGTTCCCGTTCTCATTTAAGTAAAGCACAACTTAACTCATTCCATTACAGGTTTCATATGGGAATAGGGCTTAGAACTTTTCCATTTGCCCACACACAGTAAAACTAGGCGTATGCCAGAATGAAAGACTCTTGAAATTCAAATTAAATGCTGCTTCAGCCCTACGTCGGTGGATCATTCTGTTGCCCCAGCTTGAGGTTTCTTTCTTAAACAAAATTAGAGATAGAAAAAGTATATCTTAGTTTAACCAGACCACTGAGCTGATTAACAGCTCTCCTAGGGCTGGCCCGAAGGATTAGACTTATTTTACGTAGCTAAGAACCAATAGGTTACTTAGCAACGGGACCTACAGCTTATTGTAAAATCCGAACTACATTATAGCGAGAAATGAATTTTCTATCACCAGAAATAAATTCCTCTAACTATTCATCAGCTTGGCCGTTTTAACCTATCGAACTCCGCAAGCTCAGCGAGTACCAGTCAGGCAGTCCTTGACTCACCCAACGAAGAGCTTATTAGAGATAGAACTATGGAGTTCATATATTTATTAACTTATCACTGAACCATCTTTAGATGTGACAAGTTCTATTTATTTTTTTGCATCCATATGCTTATATATATATATATATATATATATATATATATATATATATATATATATATATATATATATATATATATATATATAAAGATGTATATATATATATATATATGTATATAAATGTATATATATATATATATATATATATATATATATATATATATATATATATATATATATATATATATATATATATATATCATATATATATATATATATATATATAGGCTATATATATATATATATATATATATATATATATATATATATATATATATATATATATATAGTATATATATATATATATATATATATATATATATATATATATATGTAAATATATATGTATATATATATATATATCATATATATATTTATATATAATATATATATATATATATAATCAGAAAGCTACAAACGTCCTTTAATATCCAATTCCTCCACCATCCAGGAAATAATATATTTTCATATATGTTCGAAGGGAATTTTCTAGTTGATAATAAGTCCACCGTCCATGGGGGTTGAACCAGCGACGATCGAGAATCAGGACTACAGTGACAACTAACGCCTGGTCGGCCACAAAGAGGTATAATGAATAACATCTCCCATCATCTCACCCGTCGAACTCAGGTGTTTTGCGTTTTGGAGACGATATCCACCCACCTCTGCCATGTTGACCGTGTAGTGCGTTATTTATATCTATAGCCATATTATGACTATTTATCACATCACCGTGATTCATATACAATCAGAAAGCTACAAACATCCTTTAATATCCAATTCACTCTATTCCCCGGAAGGAATATATTTTCATATATGTTACCGAGAGGAAATTTTAGTTGATAATGAGACCACCGTCCCGAGTAGGTCTAACCAGCTCGACGGACGAGGAATCAGGACTACAGTGACACACTATTTGCAGTCGGCCACAAGAGAGAGGTATAAGTGAATAACATCTCCCATCATCTCACCCGTCGAACTCAG
>NC_089786.1:43619329-43634329 GCF_040412425.1 Macrobrachium rosenbergii | reverse complement strand
TTCGTTTTTTATGATTATCGAACCTCTATTGGGGTATTTAATACCTGCTAGGTTCTCTCACCAGAATAAAAAACGCGTAATTTTTCTTGCTTTAGGGATTATTGCAAGAGTAAACTTTAAACCTTATCTACAATGTTCAAATCCTACATCAAGAACAACTTGATATTCTCAGCGCAATGCTTAAATTTTTGTCACGAGCTTCAACCATGCAGGTCTTGAATGAAATGAGAGATTGTTGATTATGTAAAAACGTAGTATTTTTGTTTATTCCTTGCAACAGTCCTGCCACTGACTCGATGGACAGTTTGCTTTATGCAATTTCGTTCCAGGAAGAGTTCTTTTATTTTAGGAGAGTGATTGATATTATTCACCTATCAGCTAAAATGTCATTCAGATGAAATCCATGGAAAATCCACCTTTCGAGAATAACAGCGTATGTTTAACTTTTTTTTTTTTTTTGCAATACAAGTAATGTGTGTCTATTTGCGTACTTGCTTTCAGTAAGGGCAGCATTGCATCAATTAACCAAAAAAAATTCAAGTTTGCTATCGCAATTGTTAAAGGGAAGGATGCTAATTAATGGAAAAAATGGATACACTTCAGCGCCATTTCATTGTCTGGGAAGAGCTTTAGTATAAATTCTAGGCGACAAACGAGGTTTTTCATACTGGTGAAACAATGGTAATAGCCTTTAAATGCATTTAAGGTGTTCCTATACCTGTTCGTTAATGGATATTGCTATCGTTAACTTGAGAAACCTTAAAGCAATTGAACGGAATGAAGAATTGAGAACAGGAAAAATGGAAAGCAGTTTTTCTGCATCTTTACGGCCTCCGTCGATGCAGTAGCCGTTTATCGTTCAGTTTGCCTGTGCATATATCTGTCTGTCTGTCTGTTAGCATGATCACATGAAATTAAATAAATTGAATGTTATGAAATATTGTTAAAAGATTCATTATTATCCCTGGAACCCTTTATTAGATTTTATTGTAGGTCCAATGGTCAACTGGATCCAGGAGGAATTGATCCTTTTGGGTTACTGCTATTGCTTGTGGTTTGTATGTAACTGATATGGCAATCTCCTGCTCTTTGTAGGAGAAAACGAAAATGACGCTGAAAGAAATCGTAAAAGAAGCAGACAACATTGCAGAAGTTTTCGGCCTCTCATAGGTCCCATTAGCTTTGCTTGAGATGTACGAATGTCCTCGTATTGGAAGATCTTGAATCAAAAGTGAAAAGTGAAATAACTGATGTTATAGGAAATTTCCTCCACTTTATATTTTCTTTCTGATAAGCACTCTTGACTTCATCCGCATAATTTAATCACTTTTCTCAATATCGTTTTCTGTGTCCCGTTCCCTTTTCCCAATTCACTCGTGCAACTCGATCTCACCTTCACATACAGTATATCCGTCTTCATCGCCTTGTATTCTTATTCACATTTTAGGTGTCGTACACTCTCAGATTTTTATATTTTCTTCTCAAGACATGAGTCTTTGATTCTCTATTCTGTTCCTGCTTCCATCACATTTTATTTTTCTAATATTTCGTTTATTTAATCACCACCGTTACTGTATTCTTATAGCAAATGAGAAAGTTCCTCCTAACCAGCCGGTGCTCCAGAGATTTTATTTCTTAGTTCAGTAAATGGGAGAAGAGGGAGGGTGCAAACGTTTTCCAGACATCATAAACGTTTGAATTCATTGCTTTTCAAATATTAGCAAAGCGCCAATAAATGTAATCAATACATCAAAAAGAAATGGAGCCAGAAAAAGTCTTGCAGGGACAGTAACGTACAAATTAAACTTGCTTCGACTGAACCCAATGGAGAACTTTGACAAAAAAGGTTGCACACCCTACAATACGAGAAAATATTCCCAGCTGAGAGCAAAGAAGCGAGGAAATAGATGGGGTGAGGGAAATTTAAATGATGACGTTTCCGTATACACGGAGACCAAAAGAGCCGGGATTGAAAATGGTCAGCTATTAGCATAACATCGCTGCTGTAGTGGTTAGAACAACGAGCGATAAAACAGGAAGGATGAAGTCTACAATCACCTCAACACAAGTCACATTAGTTGTAAGAATGTTTTTTTTTTTTTTTTTTTTTTAGCGCAATGCATCATTACCCTTGCTTTTTCTAACTCATATCGTATAAGTTTATATTCATACAATGTTCTTATATTCATGCAATGGTTTTAAACTTCCATTTCTGTGTGTGTGCGTGTCCCGTTCCCCGCATTTCTCTCTTGATTTCCTTTTTAACGAAGCTGTAGAATTGTTTGAAATATATTCTTTCTTGTTTTCAATGTGAGTAATCGGCAGTGAATAAAACAAACTTCTTAAAAAAACAGTCAAACACCAAAGGACAATCATGCATTAATTATTAGAACAAATAAGAATCATTACCTTAATTAAAAGCACTCGCACTTACACATACACAAACACAAACACAATAAAACAAGAAATTTTCCCCAAAAGAGTGGAATCTGAGCGGGATGATACGTTCCTGATTCCCAGTTAGTATTTTAGGATGAAGTTGTCAGAAACCCGTTGTCGATGACTGTACTGTGCCCGTGACCTGTGAGACATTTTGCTGGTCGAATGTTCCAGCCTTGGGAATTTGAGACATAGGTTCCTGTCTTGGGGCCGTGGCAGAGAAGGTCATTTTATTCCTGCTGCAATTCTCGGTGAGGATTGTAATACAGAGCAGTTACATATCTTTATGCGGGAGGAGGACATCGTCAACAAAATTTAGATTATACATATAAGGTATATGTAAGTACTGATAATGTATTCGAACAAATATGATTTTATACCTATATACTTTTAGATGTTTTTATGTGAAATTTTTTAAGCCTATTTACTCATTTTTAGTTCTCTATTTAAATTCATTACGGCGTCAATAACCTAGATGCTGTGACTTCAGTTTTAATAAACGTAATCAGTCAATCAATCGCTATACTCATGAAAAGATATACTGAAGTGTCTAAAATCCCAGAAAGTCAATGTTGTTGACCGAGACTGTAAAGAAAGGCTATGACTGATATTGGTTGCAAGTCACTATATAGTTCGCGATAACTCTCTCGAAATGGGTAAGAGAGTTGAAAAATAAACTCCATTAGATATTAATATACAGATGCCTCATTCCAATGAAGCACAATTATCTACTTTATTTTTGTTTTTTTATCCAATTTCATCCGGATTCCGCTACTATCCACTGATTTTCTTTCTTCTCGTAATTCGTCCAAGAGTTTTCGATTTTCGCTTATTTTCCACTAAGTTAAGTATTCATTAGTTTGACCTGACCACTGAGCTGATTAACAGCTCTCCTAGGGCTCGCTTGAAGAATTAGACTTATTTTACGTGGCTAAGAACCAATCAGTTACCTAGCAACGGGATACAGCTTATTGGAATCCGAAAATTATAGCGAGAAATGAGTTTCTATCACCAGAAATAAATTCCTCTAATTCTTCATTGGCCGGCCGGGGAATCGAACGCGGGCCTAGGAGAGTGCTAGCCGACTACGATATCGATCCATCCAATGGGGAACTATCCTGTGGGGAGAATGACCTTGCGTTCTGGGTATCGGTTGTTTAAGGGATTAACAGCTTAACCATTTCAGGGCGTGGTTTTGGGTACAAAGAACATGTATGACTACAAAAGTGAAAGTTTCAACTTGTAGTTAAATAAATATTCAAAATGTAATACCGTGTTCTTCCTAAAATTTTTGTTTAAAATTTGATTAAGTCTTAAATGTTAGTTTACAAATAAAAAAAAAAAAATAAGGTACAAAAATAAATAAAATCTTATAACGTGTAAACGGTACAAATAAACAAATGTCTGCTTATACATAAATGTGTAAAATACTGAATTTGAGTGTGTGTCCGTCCAAAGGTTCTGCGTTGGTCAACGGCTGGGGGTTCCTGTTGGCGGGGTCCCAGCGACTTCTGCAAGCATGTTACTTTGCCTTCACTGGGCATTATCGTGTATGTTTGTATGTGTGTTTGTAACGTTGTGCGCTATAGAAATCAGAACCGCTTGACCGGTCTAGACAAAATTTGGCATGCGGCCATCATTTGACCCAACTTAGGTAATATGGTAGGTTTCAAACCCATACCCCCTTCCCTTCCCCTTCCCCTGTCCCCTGCCCCATTCCCTTTGTAACTTCCATGTACTCGTTACCATAGAAATATATCATTGGAAATGCTTTTCTTTCCTGTGATTAATAATTCTGTATCGAGATTTGCGTTTAGGTTTGTTTAGTGGAGGGTGTGTTTGGGTTTAGTGGGGATGCGATTAGGTTTAACAGGGGATGTGTTTAAGTTTGTCAGGGGGTATGTTTGGGTTTAGTGGGGGTGTGCTTAGGTCTTGCCTTTTGACATTCAGTCTTTATTGTTAATTTAATTTTATTCATCCTTTCTTTCTTTGTATATTTTCTCATATATTTACAATTTCCTTTTTCCCTCTTACAGATGCAAAAATTAGTGGGATCTACTTCAGCGTTCAGTCGTCTTCAGGTCTTGGTAGACTTCTTGTATACCAGTGTTGAGAACAAGTCTTCTCCCCATTGCAAGAGTGGTGCGTGAAGCCAGGATAAGAATTTATCTATAGTTAATTCTGTAATGAAACCAGAAACACAAATTCATAGAAAAAAGAATTAACAGGACCCCAAAGCTCTTGATTTTTCCTAATGACGAGAAATCTATTGCCAATGTACCTGTCGTGAATGGAAGGATCACAATAACTCTAAAAGGTTGTTTTGACCAGTCACTGAAATTTTAGCTCACAGAAACTACAAAGCAATAAAAACAATTATAAGCCAGAACTTAAGCATAGAGACAGCTTGTGATGCTGACTTCTAATCCATTAAATGGTGTACAGTGCATCATATATATCTGATGATACATTTGTAGACTCTTATCCTTACGTCAACATCACCTGATAATTTCATTTATAAGACAAAAGGCTCGACCATAAATAAATATTAAAAAAAGGGAAGCTAATATAACAGGGAACAGGATTATTTCTTGTCACTTAAGGCTGCTTAAACACGTAATAAAGATTAGCGGATAAGCTCGAATGATATACCCGAACAGCGACGACCTGTAGAAAAGAGATTAGAAAGACTTATCACCATGAAATCAGATTAAGAGTCGGAAGTCCAGCTATGCAAGAGAAGGCTCCTCGAAAATAGCGAGTTGTAGCAGTGACAAAATATTAGGCAGAAATTATTTATGATTCCTGATACTCAATTATAAGTGTGATAAGGAGCTGAATGTGGCAATATTTTTAAAAACCAAACGTGTTGTTGATGCTCTTTCTTTATTCTACGATCAAGAAATGAAAAGGACTTAAGGATCCCATAATTTCCTTAGAAATTCTTTTTCTTTTTATGAAAGGCGTGGGAGACATGGCTTATATATAGTTATCAAAACACTGCTTCTCCTAACAGAAAACAAAACCAAAGGAATCACTGCTCCGTCGATTCTTTAACTGCGCAATCAAGAATGGAATTCTGAGCAAAGATCTTCGACAACAGCAGCCGCATAATACAAGTACAGAAAAGGCGTCTTCGGCAGACTTACTACACGGAAATACTACTGCTTATAAGTTTGCTGAGAAATTTAATTCTATTTCTAAACCATCGCTCTGGATTTAATTGTGAATACTTCTTATTTTTTTACTCATTGCTGTTGTTCAATCAAATTATCTGCTACTCCGGTTTGGTCAATCAAACTTTAAATGTTTTGGTGCTGTGATTTACTCTCAGTAATTTTGCTACAAAAATTATACATAAACACTAACAACAGTAAGATCGAAAATCGAAAATAATTTATTTGAACACCGATGGAAATGAGACAGGTAAAGTTGCGTTTCCAATGCAGCGACTCAGACGACTGTAGCCTTGCCATCACAGCTGTGCGATCACAGCAGCCTGTTCGAATTTCTATACCACGACTTTGGTCACTCTGCTTCATCAGTTTCATTGCTGATGTCATGGCGGAAGCACCTGAGTTCCTCTATTATCTTCTCGAGGAAGACGAAGAAAGAGAATGTTTGATATTATTGGATCAATCAAAAAGAAATAAACCTTATCAAATGTTCCATTTTTTTAAATAATCGTTTTCTGCATCATACAGACATCTATGTACTCGTATGAGCACTAGATCAACCAATCTTAATTTAAATCGTCCATGTTAAAAAAAAAAAAAAAAAAAAAATTAATAAAGTTGACGAGTTACGGCTGAACTGCTACCAGCCCGGTTGGAGTCGTACGTCTGGAGAAGCATCACTAGAGTCGTTTTGGTTGTAGGACTGTAGACGCGCCATTTGAGATAAGGAAAATGAGCATAAATTGTGAGTCGCGCGATTGTTGGCCACAGTTGTTTGAGTCGCGGCTTTGAAAACGTTCTTAAAGATTAACTGAGTCATTGAACTACTCTACTTTGCTCCCAGGGGCTAGTGCCGTCAGTGCACCTCATGCGGTCCACTGTAGGCATTACTTACAGTTCTTTGCAGCTTGCCGACCCCAGCTGCAACCCTTTTCGTTCCTTTTACTGTAACTCCCTTCACATTCTCTTTCTTCCATCTTACTTCCCACCCTCTCCTAACAATTGATTCATAGTGCAACTGCGAGGTTTTCCTCCTGTTACACCTTTCAAACCTTTAATGTCAATTTCAGTTTCAGCGCTGAATGGCCTCATAGGTCCCAGTGCTTGGCCTTTGGCCTAAATTCTATATTCAACTCAACTACTCTACTTTGAAGCTCTATGCGAAAGTTTCTCCGATTTGATCAGGAGTACAATATTTGGACATCCCTTTCAGCATAATAATTCCAGTTACAAACACAATCGTTTGTGAAATCCTTAATGAGGCAAACATTCCCATCACTCATCTCTGACCTTTACGTTGATGAGAATAAGAGATGACGTCTTGCTACTCATGTTTCCAGAGCAGCATCATTGTCCGCAAAAAAGGGGAGAAAATATTTAGAAGGAAACTCTCGTGTGCACACCATTTTGTATTCATTAGAGTGGTTGACCGACGTGGGGGGATGGCTTCCATATTTTCACCGCGAAAGGCGCACTGTAAACAGTTCAAGAGCTCTTTTGCAACGTCTCTGCAGCCTGTATTATGTTGCTTTCTTCTTCTTATATTTCCCGTACACTTTGGACTTTTCCCATCTATCTATCTAATTTCATTAACATGTTTTTGTTCTTATTTTCGCCATATATTTATGAACAATATTGCCCGGCAGCCCTAGAAGTACCATCTTATGTGACTGAACAGTCGTAACACTTACTTAAGTGTTTCATTCAATGACACCTTCAGCTCAGTCTTTCAACTGTATACTTTAGCCTCTGGGCTCCAGCACCTCTATCAGCTTTGTTGTTTACGGAAATCAACAGCAGCCCTCACGACTGAAAATGTTGGAGTTTTCTGCTGTAAAACAAATTATTGTTAGGCTTTTGTATCTGCATCTTTTAAGCAAAATACTATCAAGTAAACGGAACCGTGGAATCAGAAGTATTTAGTAGACAATTAGGGTATAAACTCCTCCGGATAATAGAGGACCTTCATATCTCTCCGACAAAGGGCTTTGAAGCTGCTTTAATACCATTCATTACTACATAAAGCTTAGGTCTCTGTTAGTGAGGTTAGTTACATGGCGGACGTGCGCTGTAATTCGCCTCTGGTAAGCGACAGAGTATATAATTAAGACCAGTTATAATCTCTCTCTCTCTCTCTCTCTCTCTCTCTCTCTCTCTCTCTCTCTCTCTCTCTATACGCGTTTGCAATAAATTTCCATTGCTGTTTCTCTTTGGTTTCCAGTTTAAAAAGCTAATCATGATTCTTTTTTCGCTTCTAGTAAACCAGCTGCACACCAGGAACGCCAAATCTTACGATTTCTTCATTTGTAAGAAGAAATTAAAAGCAATGTCTGTTCTAACATGTGCTATAATCTAGAGGAAGGCACAGAAATTATGTGTTGAAAATAAAAGATAAAATTGCATGGCATTCACTTCTATGGATAAAAAGAAAATTACCCATTTTTATTTATTCTTTCGTTAATAGATATGTAATTTCATGTTTATTTTTGAATAAATATTTAACCTAATATGAAAATGGACCACAGTTGGTCCAAAAATTAGGACTTCGTTTATTTTCCGCTCCGGACTCTTCCCATACCATCAAACTTGAGGCCAGAGGGAGCCGTGATCCGCATTCCGGTTGTTGGGTAAGGTCCGGGGAAGGAAAGTCCAGGTAGGATGAAACGAAAAAGGAAAGAAAGTGTGAAGGGAAGAAAAGTGAAAGAAGAAACAGTTGTATGCAGTAAAAGCTACAAATGTGGTGTGAATGAAAATGAATTTGAAAGGGAATCGGAGAGATAGTTTGCTTGTTTCTGTTCGTGACGTTGTTGTTGATACTGCTGTTGTTATAAATGAGCAAACACTTACTGAAGGAAACATAGACCTCTGGTCTTTCAGAAGAGATATCCGTATAAAAATAGAGTAGGCCTAAAGAAGAATAAGAGAGAAATAACGAGAAGTAAAAGAGAAAAGCTGGGTGACTAAAATACTGAAGAACAACTAAAACTCAAACATAAAGTAATTAGTGGAAATGGGTGGATGGTGGAAGAAAACGTTTTAGAAATAGAAGTGGAAAAGAGATAATTGGTAAAAAGCAATACAAGGAGAGAATTTTGCTGATGAATAAGTAAACAGAGCACGTGACCGTAAACAAAGATAATGAACTATAATTCAGACAATATTAAGTCAAACCAACGAACACCCTAGAATTACCAAAAAATTTCTAGTACCTTCGCATGTCATCTCCTGGATATAGGCAGTGGGATAAGAAACTCTACAAAAAATCTGCCATTGTCCATTTTATCTTTTGCCTCTTTTGCGATGCAATAAGTAAATCATTTAATCCAGATGCTCTGTATTTCCACTTGAGATACATTGAAGGAAAAAGTTTTGAAATGTTTTATTGTGAAAATTCCTGTACCATAATACTTCTTTTTTTTTTTTTTTTTAGCTGTAACACAAGAAGAACATAGGAACTTTCGATCAAGAAACAAGGTCCTGCTTAGTTTGAAATTTTACTAGTGAAAGGTGTTTTGGAAGGAAAGCTTTAAAAGGAGAAGAAGCATCCTCCTTCTCATATTCTATTTAGGTAATAAATGATCATGTGAATTAGGCGTAAGCTTGTTATTGTTGGGAGTGTGTTTGGTGTTGAGAGACCAATGTCGTCCATCGAGTACTCTCATATTTTCTCCTTATGTTGCAAATAATTGAATTTTACCTATAACGAGAGTAGACTTTTAACATAAGAGAAATTCACATTTAAACAAACAAACAAAAATGTGCATTTGAATACATCTTTATATCATGGCTATTAAAAGGTAAACAGTATTTCTACCTGTTATGCAAAAAAAAAAAAAAAAATCTATCTGATTCCACATGATACAGTTCCTGAGAAACAGACCTCCGTATCTCCTCATCGTAGAGCCAATTTATTGAAGAACGTTTTGTGTAAAAAGAAACAAGAAATCTGAGAAAAAAGGCAGTTAGATTACTCATTACGGTATTAGTCATTTGTAGAGGAGCACTATGTTTTTGTATTGATGAAATTAGGAATTTTTACAAAATCAACAAGATATGATTTTGTCTTTCAGTTGACAAAGTCTCACGAAGATTTCCCTGCCTTTGTTGGCTAAGGCAAAGAGGAAGGTAATTAGGATCCTGTGAAAATTAAGGAAGAATACTGGGGCGTGTGGTTTGAGGAGAGTTGTTAAGAACGATTATTGTCTAAACAATCTTAAGGCTTGAAAATTTTATTAATGTAAACGCCGCATTTGCTTTCATTCTTCTTTCAGTCTTTTGAGTCTCCAATCAGGTGAGTTTTCCTGTCATTCATGGATAAGCTTTGGAATTTTTCTCCTGTTTCTTGTCTTCTCCTCTTACAACCATTTTTTCCTTGAAGAGGCAGGAATATGGCTGCCTTAAGAGTCGAGCCTCTCCCTCCCTCAATGTTTGAAGGTGCCTAGGTCAATGCATGCATTAGGAGCACCTCGTTTCAAGTTGTATTGGGAATTTCACTTGGAAAGTTTCCTTGTAGCTTAAAAATTAGACGAAAATTTTTATGTGGAATTTTGTTGATTTTTAAATTTTACAAACGAGTCATCTTCCGCAAAGACAATCAAGCACACGTGTCAAAATGCTTAATAGTTCATCCGTTCTTAGATATTCCTCTTTAAAGATAATCAGAAAAGAAAATACAAACAACGATAAAAGGAAAATTCCGACTTAATTACTGCAATAAGTAATAGGCCCAAGAAAATGCAATTCTAATCTAATAACCATAAAGTTGTCCAGGAGAAAATGTATTCTTTACTTAATTTCCTTTGCATCTGGAAATCCAAGCTTTTCTCATTTCAGATTTTTTATTTTAATGGAATAGATGATTAATTTTTAAATATAATTAAACGAATATTAATTACGTATTCACTTACCACTTATATTCATCTCTTTTTGTATGATGTTTCTGGTTGAACTACTTTATACTATAAGTGTTGATTAAAACAGGGATTTATTATGAAGTTCTAGTTCACATCACTTATATTTTCATAAAGAAAAAAAAATTCAATTTATTTTCAGAAATTTGATATTATCTTAATACAGTCTCATGGCTGTCTCTCTCCTCACATCATTTTGTAAAATTGTCTGATTTCCCAGGAAAGCCATTCTTGAATGTGCAGAGGAAATGAAGCGATCGCAGAATAATATACGATTCTGAATTGGAGAATTTATTCCACCGTAATGACTTTACCTCTTCCTTTTCTATTCCGAGAAAAAACATCAGGGCTCCAATCCGTACCTTGACGATTTGTTAGCGTGCGTGAGACTGCAATAACCCCACACCTGCTCTTAATAACTAATGGGTAACCAATCGCCTAGAAGAATAACACCATCTTAAATAAAAGGGGTATGATGGGAAGACTGCAAAATGTTTTCTGCAATATGGCGGGAATCGAACTTGTGCCTTTGAAATGTGGAGTCTTGCCACACCCCTAATACTCCTTTCCGTGCGCCACGAAAACAAGCAATATGAAAAGGAAAAGAAGTTGGGTTTCTCTTGACGCATCAAGAGTTTTCCTGGTATGAAATTGAGAAAAAGATGGTATGACCGATGAATTATCCCAATAAACAGAATGTCGTCTGCTGCACAGATCGTTTATCGTGGACAAATAAAATTCATGGAAATTATGCTTTTCCTTTCTTTACGAACAGGTCATGTTCAAATATCTTCTTCTAGAGTAACAATGCTGAATCGACCATGTAGTTTATTTTCTCACCTTAATCTGAGCGTTTGTAAGGATATGGATTAGCAGGATATCTCAAGAACGGGTTAACAAAACCGAATGACAGCGGATGGAAATCTTCATTTGTTGGACATTGATGAAGATTTGAGGATATGTCGTCGAGGGAGCTACCTTGTTACCTCCGTCATCTTTAATTGTTTCAACGTTTAAAAGAATAAAAAAAAATAGAGAGAGAGAGAGACCGTGCCTATTGCTTCAGTAACTAAATTTGATAAGGATTGACAAAGTCTGACAGAGTTTACATCTTCACTCATATAAGACTTTTCACTGAGAAAGATATGTTCATAGAAGTTGGCTTTGCCGAAGTCATGTACTCTGCTGAGTGCTATTGTTAAACGCAGGCTTCAGCGAAATGGCAGCGAGTAATGCCGTAGTAAGCGTGGAGAAATAAGAATCCATTACGCAAAGGGAGAATAATTTTAGGATTAAGGGAACAAAGAAATTTGTTTTGTAAATAGAGTTCGAGATGCATTCATAAATAAATCTATGAAGTGATCATCAAGAGGATATAAAGTAATGAAGTATCTTTTTACAGAAAGAGATAATAATAAGGGAAAAAAGAGGATGTTAAGCATAGAAATCTAAAAGCAACTTAAAATGGCAATCAATTGCAGTTGAATAGGGAGGGGAAAAAAATGAGATCCTTCACTTGTTTTATCTGCGTTTTCCTCTATTTTTCTCACGAAGATTTCTGAACAATAATTTGCTCGTCCGTCTTGTGCCTGATCTCTCTCTCTCATGCCCCGACACCTGCTATTGATTCAGACTTGCAGTATCGATAGGATAAGTCGGCTGCATTCATCAGAAACGTTAACGTTAGTAGAATTTTATTTGACAGATTAGTGCAGACTCTTCAATTCACAGATGAACGGGGAAAAGACTGTCAATTTCGCTCCCGACACATCTTAATCTTCAAAGAACAAACATCGCATGCAGAAAGCCTACTTTCGCCGTCGCCTAAATCCAGTCCGCAAGTTATCTTGATGTTTTATAATAGTGGTTGGCTGCAATCTATTTCTTAGAGTGTTTTTTTGTTATTTTTTTTTCAAAAAAAGGAAGCAACGAGGCCATTTGTTAACAACAAGAAGAAAGGCTCGCCAATCAAGTTCTTCAGACAAGAAACAGTTGTGTTTTCGACAGCGAGGCAAAATAAGTTTCGCAATCACGTACATGGGATGACCTTAATAACAGGAAAAAGGCCAGCCTCAATGTTCACTTACTAATGTCTATCTACCATATTTAAAACTAGACTGAACGACTTGGACTGCAATGGGCCACGCACCTAGGATAACCAACAGAATTATAATAGCCCACAGCTGATTATAGACAAAAATGCGTTTATACTGAAGTAACCTCAGAGAGAGCGGGAGGAAGTAGTGGTTCATAATGATATCTTTGATCTTGATAGTAACAACATAAAGTACAATATTCATTCATTACTCTATTACTAAAATTGTAAACGTACGCATTCCTGAATAACAGCAGAAAACAAACGCAAGGTGCTTGCTGTCAGTTCATTTGAATGCTGCATTTCACAAACCTATAGAATTTCATATATAAACCCAGTGGTGAGGATATGCAAGACCTTATCATACTTATGGCCTAAGTGACAATGAGATATAAACAATTCCCTCATCATCTTATAAAAGGAATTCAAGATCGAATTTTCTTCCAAATCTGTATTGCAATAAGTGTAATGTTTTACGCCATCATCTTAGTGAACAAGCGCCTAATAAATCTGGTAATAAAATCATGAAATGACAATCATTGTTATCGAAACTGGTAACAGAATTGCCAATAACAACTTTACACCAAGATTTCTATTTTTACGGAAAAATGGGATAGCGATTCTTATACGAACAGGAAGAATTGACTTCTGTTTACAAGTATATAATATTAATTCTTAACATTTACGAATTTTCTCCAAGCAGCATCTCCGAGTGAGCAGAGATCTTGCGAAAATAAACCTGAGGAATCGAGATGTTTACTCTCAATTGCCATTAGACAGTCAGGTATGGCAACTTTTTGATCTGGAGGAGTTTCAGTTAATGTGTCGTTTCATGTGCTAGACTAATAACAATTATTTTTCATCTTTTGAATCAGGCTGAGAATAGTTAATTTTTAGTTTGTAGCGAAGGCGTGAGTAAGAGGTTGTTTCTACATACTTAGTAATTAATTTAAACAACAAACAGACAGGTCAAGAGCTCTTGCAAACGGAAATGTAGTGCCTGACACGAGGCAAACCAAACAGAGGTCAGAGTACAACTAACTGTGTTTGTTGGAGGATGGAAAGATGTACATATATTAATATATACAAGACACAAATGAATAATGGTAAATATAGCTGGAATGCTGGCATTGTAATGCTTGCGCTAAGAGTGATACATTTAACATAACAATAATGTGAACGAGAATATACTGTATGTACAAGGGATGCGTGACATCTGTGTTTCTTGCATGCGTGTGCTTGGCCCACAGAAGTGCTCGTTGTGTGGAGATTAGCCGGCCAGGTAAGATGGACGGTGTTTCGGTCCGTGTGTGACCCTACTGGCTCATAACAATAACTTGGTACGACTTCCTTTTTTGTTGTCAAACTTGTATTCTCAATGGTCAAGAGATGTTGCAGAATCTGTTTTACCGAATAAACGTCGATTTTTTTTTTTTTTTACTCTTTATTAGACTCTCATGTACTCGTATTCTGCTCAGGGATCATTGTTAGAGAAACCATTTTAATTCGTTTAATATACCTTGTATATATGTTGATGCGACATTTATTTTGTCATGCTGAAAAAATAAATTGGTTTCTTTTTTAACAACAAAAATCAATTCAAATCAAAATGGAAAAAGGTGTAAGTTGTATATACTGAAATATTCTTTATGCTTTTATGCTTTACTTTTTCTTATGACAAACGCTTTTCATCTAGCTCAAGTCGTTTGAGCCGAAAGAACAAAGAATGTCGTCATTTTTTTCATCACTGTCACCCTCACAGCCAGTCTATGATTGAGAAAACATTGATGACTACAGTAAAAATGATAACTATCAAAAAGCCACTCTTTGAAAAGAGGAAATGGGGATGTTCAAATAGAGAAGCTACATACACCTCGTTGGTCTTTATGCGTTAGTGAAATGTCACATAGAGATTTTAACACAATATTCATGCCATTAATATTTTCGTTCCAACAGATAAGAGAAAGAAAAGGAGATTCAAGATCTAGAGTAAGTCTAATATTCATTACTAGAAAATTTAAAGAATTGATTATTGAATAACTACCAGCACACTATTATTCCTTGAGCTGATGCAATTCTATAGCAAATTTCCTCACTCGACCCACGTGTGCAAGTGGGTGCCATTTTTTGTGGCTGGGGTAAACCGGCGATAGACTGGCGTCGCGGGTGAATTAGCACTCGTTCGCTTAGCGCCATGGAATTAATGGTATAGGCACTGGCTCTATGGAGCCCTTCGGCCTGGAAGGAAATTATATACAGCATATATTAAATATACACTATATATATAAGTATATAATATTATATATATAAATATATATATATATATATATATATATATATATATATATTATATACAGCATATATATATATATATATGTAC
>NC_089786.1:43539329-43616829 GCF_040412425.1 Macrobrachium rosenbergii | reverse complement strand
AAGGATAGGTGCTGATTGTAATAACCCTGTCTCCAGCAAATTTTTTCGATGAGGTTTCACACCTTGACTTACTGCGACGTACATAACAGACACAAATGGATTTTTGTTTTTTTTAAGAAATGGGCCCAAGTCGTTTTCCCTACTCGATTCGAACCCCACGCAGGTAATGCTTATGACGTTATGTATTATTAGGAATCCATCATACAGTAAGTATACAAAAGTCCGATAGATCATGCTCTAATTTACATTTTTTATTTGGAAAATTAATGTTTTTAATCCATCATCTGCTGAACTTGCAAGTAACTTTAATTTCGATAAATATAAAACCAGACTTATTTATCAAACTGGAGACAATTTTGTGTTTCTGTAGATGATTTTATGCGTAACACCGGGTTGTGTAAACGCATCCACATCAGTGACATTTTGCCTAAATAAAATTAATGTTATTTTGGAATAATGTATATTTATATTTTTAGCACTTTTTTATACGTTTGATGAGTACGTATATAACGTATACAGTATTCCTGCTTTGAAGATATTCAGTCATTACCATATATACAAATAAAATTTTTTACTTAAACTTCCAGACAGAATTCTATTAATCCAAAAACGCACCTCGGGTCAGGCGGATGTCAGGAAAGTGAAAAGCGTTTATGCACTTATTCCCCTCTCTGTCCGTCTCACATTTACACATACATATATAAAGTCTTATTTTTTTTTTTCCTTTCCATGGAGACGTTATTGTAAGGTATAAATTGAGGAATACTGCTGTTGGAAATGAATTATATTTCTTTCAATAACCTTCCATGGTATTTGAAACCTAATATTATATATTTCAAATTATTACGATCTCGCCTCTCGAGATCGACAGGTTCTTTAAAATAAACAAGCAATTGGGCTGTAATGACTGACGAGAGGTGACAAACAAAGGAGGAAGCAGCAGAACAAATACAAAAAAGGTTACCTTAATATTAGTTTATTACAAATTAGTTATATACATATTTACAGTGAGTCAAGGTTCTGGGTGGCGAAAACACACGAAACAATGTTTAACATACATAACATTAAAAAAAAAACAAGCCAAATGAATCAAAACTTTTAAATACTGTAAGTTAATAGACAAATTAACAATTTAAGAGCAAAAACAGACGGCTCAAAATAACACTAAAGCAGCATAGTCACAGTAATTCATGAATGATATAATAAATGACACAGTGGGGAGCATAATAACAATCAGTAACAAACTCGAAATAGTCATCAAAATGACAAAACAACAGTAAAAGCAGGTAGCATAATGCAATTAAATTAACAGCGTAGCGGCATCACAGTGATACATAAATTTTGCGAACGGGAGCACTTCCTCAAACAATGAGGACCACAGTCCAATGCCGGACGATCAAGACAGAGCCGATACGACAACCACCTCGTCCCTATGGCAGTACTGACGTCCTCCTTCAATAACGACGACCATGACAGAGTCTACAGAAACGGCAACCATCTCGTCCTCAAATACTCTTCGCTGCTCTGCTGCCATAGCTCTGATCCTCAGGTACGAATACCTGCTACTGCTACTGCTGCTGCTGCTGCTGCTACCCCAACTAGACTCGCTGCTGCTGCCCTGGACCACAGGTCGTTCCGCCCTCCAGAACCTGACTGACGAAGTTTGATGCCATCCAACAGACGTCAACTCGCCAGTAATTAAAAACAAACAAAAACAAAGGAGGCAACAATCCACCAAGGGAACAATCGGCAAACGATTGTTCCTAACACAAATATTCCTGAACTGTTTTGAGATATATTACCGGCGATGGTACAGCTATGCTCTTAAGTGATGCGACATGATTGCATATGATTTTGTTTAAATTCACGAACTGGCAACCTAACATGCTCCATATTTATCTCTTATTTCAATGCGAAAACACGATTATTTAATACAATAAGGCCATAATATGTTTCATAAGAGTGAAATCTGTCATGTATTTCAAAACTGTAGGAAACTATCACGTGTAGCCAAATTTCGGAAACACAGTTATGAGACATTTTCAAAACTTTCGTTGACTCATCGCCGATGCATTTGACAAAAAAGTCATCATCAAACCTCAGTTCAAATGTTGAAATAATAAAAACAAGTAAAAAATGCGCCGAAGTTTCTTCGGCACAATCGGGTTTTCTGTACTGCATATAATAATGAATGGAAATTTTAACCATGGCCCATAAAACTCAGCCACGGGCCAGTGGTGGCCTCAGCCATGGCCCATGAAAGTCTTAGCCACAGCCCATGAAACTCAGCAATGGTCCTGTGGTGGCCTGTGTTGTTGGTACCTATAGCGGTGTCAGAAGTACGTTTATGGCTATTTTAACCTTAAATCAAATAAAAACTAATGAGGCTAGAGGGATGCAATTTGGTATGTTTGATGATTGGAGGGTGGATGATAAACATACCAATTTGTAGCCCTCTAGCCTTAGTAGTTTTTAAGATCTGAGCGTGGACAGAACAAGTGCAGACAGAAAAGCACGGAAGGACAAACAAAGCCGTCACAATTGTTTTCTTTTACAGAAAACTGAAAAACTAAACAAAATTGTCATAACATTGATATTGCTTGCAATGTAATAATAAAATTTTAAATAGTCCTATTTGATTGTTTTCATGCATCAACATTGAAAAAATTAAATAATTAGATACGACAGTATTAATGTAGCTAGAACGCATCCACCGATATCAACGTGTGAGCGGAGCGCGTGTGACGCAAACATTGGAGTGGCTGTGCAACATGAACCACCTGAAACATAGGTCTACAATGAGTAGCGACAATGAAAATATCTTGAAAACATTTAATTTTTTATTTGTTAGAGGAACATTTGGATTTTCATTTAAATAAAATGTTATATATTATATTTCTTAACCACTTCAAAATTTATGGCTTACTAGTAAATTATTCTTTTGTTGAAGCCAAGATTTTGCTCCTAGGCCTAAGTGTGTTAGATATCTTTACTTACTATAAATACATTGCACTTAGTATTCACATTTCTATATTAAAAATCTCTGGCCAGAAAGCACATGGAGTTGTCTACACAGTCTTGCACTTCACGTTACCTCATGAATGAATAAATTATACACCAAAAGCGTTCAGAAGGACTTTTAAGAAAATAATATTTTAAGCCAGTTAAAAAACAAGTGCTCCACAGGCCTTGATATTAATAATAATAGATATTTCGATTAATAGCCATCTTCTCCATATAATTAAAATCATCATCATCTTTGATTCTTCAAAGAGCAGGTAATCTCTACAAATAAATTCTTCAGTAACAGAGGATTATATTTATAGTTTTAGGCCTATAAACTATTTTGCAACATACAGGCAGCTTGAACACAGCCTAAAACTTCAACATTCAAAGAAAACTTGTTGTAATTTATATTCCTATTTTGAAAATGTTGTTATGACTGTTGAGCTTATTAGGTTTACTGTTATAATGCTGCAGAGGTAGTTACGTTGACCAGCCCGAGAAGCATGTTAATCGCTC
Organism: Macrobrachium rosenbergii; assembly: GCF_040412425.1. Taxonomy (NCBI): domain Eukaryota; kingdom Metazoa; phylum Arthropoda; class Malacostraca; order Decapoda; family Palaemonidae; genus Macrobrachium; species Macrobrachium rosenbergii. Next base: position 43,613,307 of record NC_089786.1, on the reverse strand, counting down.
TGTCACTGACGGCACCGCTAACCTTATCACACCGTGCTTCGAGCTAAACAATGTAAAAGAAAAAAAATCAGTTCCAGTCACACAGATTACGAGTTATACCAATGCATAAAAGGAATTATATTTTTATAACCATAGGGAAAATAGTGTTAGCTGTGAATTCGCAAACCTGTCGACATGTACGACATTGGAAATAAAAAAAGGTTTAATAATACTTGGCAACGTTATGTAGCATCTGAGATTTTGGACGATACAAAAAGATTCATATCGCCTTAGATTTGAACATTACTGTACCATATATTTTGACCATCTGTTTCCAGAAGCTTGGTTCCTGGACACTTTCTAAAGAAATAATCTATTTAGCTTTGACGAAGAGCCTCGATGGCTCAGTCGGTTAAGCAGCAGCTTCGGACTTCGTAGAGGTCTGTGGCGAAGGTTCAAATCCGCAGCCGACTGATCAGAGAGGCAGACACTTTGCTATCCGTGTAGACATCCCGGGATTATATATGTAATCAACGGATAGGTTTGTAAAAAGCAAATGGATGTTACAGACTAAATACACACACAAAACAAAGCCACTACAACACCTAAAAACATAACAAACATCTCACACGTCTCGAACTCTCGCCATACCCGCGCAATAATTTTCTCGCTGCTGGGAAGAAAGGGCGTTCGGTCGGGTATGATACATGAAACATACGCTACCGGGGTCTGAAAGCGATGTCAGGCAGGGCAGCCGATCGAGACCACAGATCTTCCCCCTAAAAGCTAAATCAAAAAGTCCTTCAAAAGAAGGCATCATCTTACCCCACAAAAAAATGGGAAAAAGCACGTTAAAAAAAGAAGAAGATGATTTAGCTTTGACGAAAGGCTCAATTCCCAGCATTCGAGGAGTAATACCAAAAAAGTCTTCCATTCTCTTCTTCGTTCCATCATTTTCTATTATCATTAATTTCTTGGAAATTTATTATAAATATTTTTACGAATAGGCCTTATTGACAGAATAGGTAAACTGAATTCTTGAAATCATTGCTAAAAAGGAAGACCGTGAGAGAATAGCTGAGTTGGCTGATCTCTACTTACTCTGTGTAGTGCGACCTGTATCAGAGCAAAACAAATGAATGGAGGGAAAGTGCCTGGAACCCAAGTTCCTGGGGACAGGATCAGAAAGCTTACCATCTATAAAAGAAAAAAAATCTTATCAAAGTGGGTTTTGAAGAGTCATTAAGGAAAGTTCCTGGAACCCAAGTTCCTGGGGACAGGATCAGAAAGCTTACCATCTATAAAAGAAAAAAATTCTTATCAAAGTGGGTTTTGAAGAGTCATTAACAAGGGCAGCCAACATGTTCTTCGTTTGTAATGACATGCAACGTAAGTCCCTCGAGCCGCTCAAAAGAAAAATACCTCAATATGGAGACCTTATTTGGATGTAAATTATGAGGTTTGTCAAACATGATTCTATATTTACGGAACTCTCTGAAAGAGGATGGAGGTCTATTCTTGCTTTTTTGTCATATATATATATATATATATATATATATATATATATATATATATATATATATATATATATATATATATATATAAGTGAATGTTTGTGCGCTATAGAAATCCAAACCACTTGGCCAATCTAGACAAAATTTGGCTCGTGGCCATCATTTGACCCAACTTAGATAATAGGGTAGGTTTTAAACCTGTACCCCTTTCCCTTTCCCCATCCTCCATCCCCCTTCCCTTTGTAACTTATGTGGTAAATAAACTTTACAGGTTTATCAATCTTATTTCATGTGCAAATAAACTTTACGGGTTTATCATATCTTATTCCATGTACTCGATACCATAAAAATATATTTTTGAAAATACTTTTCTTTCCTGTGACTAATAATTCTGTATCAAGGTTTAGGAAGTCACCACAGCAATACCTGGATAAAATGTTCAGTCACCACAGTAATATCTGGATAAAAGGGATAATCAGCACAGTAATAACTGGATAAAAAGGACAGACAGTACAGTAATACCTGGATAAATGGGACAGTCACCACAGGAATACCACCTGTATAAAAGGGACAGACAGAACAGTAATGCCTGTATAAATGGGACAGTCGCCACAGTAATATCTGGGTGAAAATGAAGAATAAGTTTAAGTTTCGTTCTATATTTTCAATTAAGGTTTTACACTTTCCTCCCTAATATAGCTGTTACCGAGTCTAGTGGTTACGAGAATGCAATGAAGTCTTTGGGAGTTTCCCCCCAGTTTTGAGAGAGGATAAGAAGATAAACTTCACAGTGCTTCCTGAGCCTCTTTCTGCCCTTTCACCCCAAGTCCCTCTCTTTTAGAAGTACACAACACGAGTGACGACACAGTTTCATCATTCAGTATACGTATTCTTGCTTCATGCTTGTGTATGTATTCACAGTCGCCTTCGATCCAACTGCTGGCGCATCGTGGTGGGTTTCTCAAATCACTACCAAATGTTCTCTGAAGAATACAGCTTTAAGTAACTGCACTCATCGGAAGAATGCTCTCTTTTACAGTCTCTGAATGTATGTAATCGTCAGCATCTCTCTAATTTATGGAAGGGTCGTTCTAATGACCTAATCATTCCCAGTTTCTTTCAAGTGTCGTTGAAAAGCATGTATACTTTCGATACCCAGGATCAATCTCTTTCCCAGTATCCCCGTTGTATATTTATATATATATATATATATATATATATATATATATATATATATATATATATATATATATATATATATACACACAGTTTATATTTCACACACACACACACACACACACACACACACATATATATATATATATATATATATATATATATATATATATATATATATATATATATATATATATATATGTGTGTGTGTGTGTTGTATATGTGTAATTGTGTGAATGTGTTGCACATGTGTGTGTACTTTTCACTCTCAAAAGTACACTCATAAATAGGTTCACTAAACTGTAAAAAAATAAATTGATATAATAAGCAAACAAAACAAATCTGCAAAGCTTGGGCAATTTAAATAAACCTCCCTGGAGCCGAGGATAGAAGAATATTAAAAAAAAAATGTTATATTTCGTTGTAATTGTCAGACGACCTACTATGGATGTCATTATACCCAAGAGGCCACAGCTGTCGTTTTGTTCATCTTCCTTAATGAGCTTCCAAGTCTTCATTAGGAAAAAAGTATTTTCACTCTTCAGGACAATATTAGCTCTGTTTTTCCTCCCTCACTCTTTTCAACCTTCTCTTTTTCAGTTATTGTGAATTATGGGTTATGCCAGTACTTTGCTACCAAAGCCGGTCCATTTGTTTGTGACTTTACTGATGTTTTATACAGTAAACAGGAAATTAAGTGTTGGTATAACATCGAGAATAATTTTTCAATTGAAGTTATTTTTCACTTAATTATTTAACATTCATTATCTTTAAGTACATAAATAATTATCCACTGGAAGTGATTTTCCTAATGTTAACTCATTTGTTTTCGTCAACCTGTATGTATTGTCAGAGAGTATTTCATTAATTTTATCTAAATAATCAGACCTATTCATTAATACAACACCCCTACCTTTATCTGGCTTGGTAATAACTATGCTATTATCGTTCTTAAGGTTACGTAAAATATTGATTCTGTCTTTATTTAACTGATCGTCACCCTCCTTTTTTCGATTAACATTTTTGAAGGTATCGTTTGCAATTACGGAATTTATGATTTTAAATGTAGATATTGCGAGTCACATTTTGAAATTAGAAGACAAACTAAATAGGTTGCTTAGAGGTCTGAGAGATAAGATTGGGGAAGCTACATATAGCTCTTTATTTGCTTCAGGGTCTAAGCCTGGTTATTTGTACGGTTTGCCTAAGGTACATAAAATAGGAAACCCTTTAAGACCTATTATTTCCTCAATTGGTACTTTTAGTTATAACCTGTCTAAGTTTTTGGTTCCAGTTTTAAACCCTCTAACTTTAGGTGAATTTAACATATCTAATTCTTCAAAATTTGTTAAAGAAATATAAGCTTTCAATTTTAACCAAGAAGTTGTAATGGCTAGTTTCGATGTAACCTCTCTTTTCACCAATATCCCATTAAAAGAGACAACCGACATTATTCTTAATAATATATGTGAAAACCATTTATCAGTGTTTGGACTTAATAAAATAGACTTGCAAAAATTATTACATTTAGCAACTGCTGATGGCATTTTTACTTTTGATGGTAAATTATATAATCAAATAGATGGAGTAGCTATGGGTAATTCCCTTGGACCTGTATATGCGGATTTTTCATGGGTTATTGTGAAAGGATTTGGATGTCTGAATGCCCTAGTGCTTTCAAACCTTTGTATTACTGGGTAGGTATGTAGATGATACTTTCCTTGTGTTTAAGGAATTATCACATGTTGATTTGTTTTTTGAATATTTTAATTCTCGTCACCCTAACATTTCTTTTACTTGTGAGACGGAACAGGATAATAAGTTGTCATTTTTAGATGTACAGGTATACAGAAATAGTGGCAAATTTGAGACCTCTGTTTATAGGAAAAGTACTTTTTACTGGCTTGGGATTGAATTACCTCAGTTTTTTATCAAAGTTGTATAAGATGAACTCAATACGCACTTGATTAATAGAGCCTACAATGTTTGTTGTGATTTTAATTTATTTCATCAAGATATGGTTTTCCTCCAGAATTATTCTTCTGAAAACTCATATCCCATTTTTGTATTTTACAAAGTTCTGAAAAATCTTTTAAATGAAAAGTTTTGTCCCAGACCGGTGTACAGTACTGCTAGTAAAGATGTAAAGTACATTAAATTGACTTACCTTGGTCATAGTAGCTATATGGTCCGAAAAAGTTACAAGAAAATACTTGCATTGTTTCCCTCAAATCAGTTTCCGGTTTGTTTTCTGTAATCCTTTTACAATAAGATCACTTTTGAGAGAGAAGCCTACTCTGCCTGTGGACCTTAATTCCTGTGTCGTTTACTTGTTCACTTGTTCGCAGTGTGGTCTGCGATACGTGGGATCTAGTTCCCGCTGGCTCAGACACAGAATTTTGGAACACAGAGGTCTTTCTATTAGAACTAGGTTTCCCCTTTCCAAACCACCCTTTTCTGCCATTAGAGAACACAGTTTAGCACAGGACCATCCTTTCACTGACCTGGATTTTCGGGTACTGTCTTTTTGTTCAAATAGACTGGAAGTGTTTTTAATTTCAGAGTCGCTGACTATTAAAAAGATGAAGCCGGAATTGAACAACAACTCGTCTGGTGTGCAACTAGCTATCGTATAATTTCATAGTAGGTACTCAATTAGGTCGTTAAATATTTTACTTTGTGAGTGGTAGTTTGTTTACATTTCACTTTAGTTTTATTTTCATATTTTTATGTTTGTGTTTTTAATTTTTCGCTATTTTACGTCTCACCCTTTTAGTTTGTATTTACTTGTTCATTTTATATATTTCGTTAGTATTTTTGCTGAAGATTTATTATGACAATTCATTTTATTGTAATTTTATTTATTCTCATCCTTGTCGGTTTTTTCAGCCTGATGATGAGGTTTTATACAAAAAAGCTTGTACAATAAAGAATGTTCTTCCTGGTCTTGCAATATTATTTATCATTAAGCTAAGATTTTCAATATATATTATATATATATATATATATATATATATATATATATATATTTATATTCAACCTAGGACATTTAGAAAGTTCTTATTTTTTGTTTAAGTTGGGGATTATTTGGTTCCCGTTAGTATCATACAATGACACTTTTTGCACACTAAAGATTTTACAGCTTATTCATATTAATAGAATCATTAGACCATAAATTTGCATATATCTTTGTTTATTTCATTTTGAGTGCTGGATCAAAAATACATCTGTGAAAACCCTGCAAGGATAATGTTATCTTAATTTGCATAAGATGAAAATTCTTGTGGGACAATTTTCACCCACATAAAAAAGATTACAAATGCACGAAAAACAAAGACTACGAAAGGACTTCCAATCACTAAAAACATAGTAGATACACTTAATTTAAATTTCACACATCAGCTGATTTAATTTATGCAGTGTAAATTGCAAAAGCAGAAGAACGTGTTACTCAGGTTTTAGAGACCGGCTTCTTTTAACACGTTTGACAACATACAAATTGTGTCTATGAATGTTCTTGGGAGGCAAGATCGTACCTCTGGCATCGTTGAAACGTTTAAACACTAAAAGCCCACAAAATGGATTTCAAGGCAGAAAATTCCCATTCCAGTACTATGAAAGAATTTTTGGAATTAAAAGCACCCTTTATGATGTAAAGGGTCGATAAAAGCAATTGGATTAGAAAAGACACCAGAAGATGCATTCCCAGTGTTGAAGAAGGGAGGAAACAAATTAACAAAGAAAACAGAGGTCATGCGCACATCAAACCGTGAAACACCTAATGAATGCACTGTATATGAATGAATGTGATATAAAACAATATACAAAGATAATCAGAGATTACATATGTAATAAAAGTGCGGTAAAAACTAGAAATGAAAGCAAAAGAAAAAAAGGAGAAAAATTACCCATTTTAAGAATAATAACAGGAAAAGGAATAGATTCATTTCAAACTCAGTGATGACATCATGTAATTATTCCTTTTCCATTTCGTCCTAAAATAACAACCAGTAAAAAAAAAACTGAAGCATTAAGCAGAGAGCAGACCCCCACCAAGTCATGAACACGGACGAGGAATTAAGTTAATCCATGAAAATGCTTATAATCTACAATGAAAAAGATGGTTTCCACGTTCACAGATCAGCAAAATAATCCTCACTGATATCCACTGATGCGCATATAACTTAATAGTTATTAAAGAAACGATATTTTAAGCAAATAAAAGCATAGATACGCAATCATTTGATAGATAGTAAATCCCTTACTGACAAGAAACACCGACTGGGCCAAAAAATGATGAACAGCTGAATAAACCGAAAAAAGATTAATGAACAACACAAGGGAGAGAAAATCCAATTAAAGAGTGGGGTAGGAGGGAATGACAGTTTAATCAGGAAAAGGAAAAATAACGTGTTTTCATTAGAAAACCTCTTTTGATTTCTTAATTAGGGGAAAAAGTATCAAGTTGAATTTCCAGAGACAAGTGAAGTGTAGAAATCACTGCGACTAAGCCTGTCCAAAACAAACCCTGTAACTCAAGAGAGGTGTGTTGACGGGCTTCAGCCTTGACGTAATAGCAGACAGGTCTTTTGAAAAGAGGCAACACTGATGTGCAGGAGAAGGCAGACTTAGGAAATGCTGGTGATTTCCACACGGTGCCTATGGGACTGTGAAGACAAAAGTGTCTATGTTTTATGTTATTTGTTGGCCTCTCTTCTTTTTTGAGAGAGAGAGAGAGAGAGAGAGAGAGAGAGAGAGAGAGAGAGAGAGAGAGAGAGAGAGAGAGAGAGAGAGAGGAGCATGCATGATGTTTCCATGAGATGAAGAGAGACTATAATGTTTCTTTAAGGTCCAAATTTCCTTCCCCTAGTTATTTTTCTTGTTTACTTCACAACTGGTATCTATTTATGCTTTTCGCCATTCATGTATACCTTTGTTTATCTGTTGTAAGAATAAATTAAATTCCGTTGTATTTTGGAAATATATTAAAAACTTAAAATTCACTATCGTTTCAAGGCCAACTGGTCTCCTCTTCAGGTGATAAGAGGATATTAAAATAACACGTAAAAAATTTATTGAGTTTCTTTGGTGCAGTCGAGTTTTCTGTACAGCGTATAATGCTGTATGAAACTCTTAACCACGGCCCATGAAACTCTTAGCCGCAGCCCATAAAACTCAGCCACGGTCCGGTGGTTGCCTGTGTTGCTGGTACTTATAGCTGTGTCAGAAGTATGATTGGCTAACTTCCACCTTAAATAAAAATAAGAACTACTGAGGCTAGAGGGCTGCAATTTGACATGTTTGATGAGTGGAGGGTGGATGATCAACATACATATTTGCAGCCGTCTAGCCTTAGTAGTTTTTAAAGTCTGAGTGCGGACAGAAGAAGGGCGGACTGACAGACAAAGACATCTCATTAGTTTTCTTTTACAGAAAGCTAAAAAAGGAAAGAGACGCATATTAAGAGAGGAAAAAATAAATAGCCAGTTTCGGTCATTACCGAACTGCCACTATAAACAACAATTGTTACATATTCAACATTTACCTTTCTTAAGTCAGACACTAATCCAACATTACTTTTGCAATATGGCAAGGCAACATCAGGTTTTCTATAAATTTCATCTTTAACAGATAAGGAGTAAAATGAGTTGCGTGCTTTGAGATGCGCCTTGTCAATAAACCAGTCAGGATACCCCAATTTCTTAAAACACGAAGAAATGAAAATTATCTCTTCATCCAAAAAACATGTGGTGCATATTCGGTATGCACGTAAATGTTAATGCTGCGTACAGCTATCCGTGTACAATAGGAAAAATCTGAACAATTATAGTAATGCTGAGGATGAACACAATAAGGGAGTGTACTATGTCCTTTGTGGTGATTGTAAAAATGTTTATATAGGGGAATTAGGAAGATCTGTTGATCAGCCATTGAGGGAACATGGATATGCAATAAGAAGGGGAGAAGTGAAAAATGCTTTATACATGCACATATCGTCAACTAACCGCAGTGTTGATTGGCAGTTAAGTAAATTGTTATTTAAAACAAACAATACACAGAAAAGGGCAGTACCTAATTTTAACCTTAATGATGGTAACTATAAGTTTGGCAGTTTGTTGTCCTATTATGTAATTGAAGCAGCCAATATTGTCAGTTCGTTGACTATTTAACAACTGCTGTCTATAGTGGCAGTTCAGAAATGACCGAAGGTGGCTATTTAGTTTTTTTTTTTTTTGTTTTTTTTTGTTTTTTTTGTTTCTTAACATTTGTACCTTCTCTTTTTTTTTTTTTGTAATCACCTGAAGAGGAGGACATTTGGTCTTGAAACTCTAGTGAATTTTAACGTTTTTTATATATTTCCAAATACAACGGGATTTTATTTATTCTTACAGCACAACAAGTGTACGTATTATATTTATTATCTGTTGTATTGCTCTGCGTTTCATTCTCTACATTATTCCTACGCTTTTTCTTATTTCGTATCAAGGACTTTTCGCTCTTACGGTCTTCGTCAGAGGACTATGACGTTCTTGGTACTGAAACATAAATTTTAAGACAAAGGACAAGTTGAAACAATTATTAGTCCATTCATGGTGGACTGAAAATAAGATGAAGAAAGGGAATTGTTATGTAAAAAGGAATGAAAGGGGTTGCAGCTAGGGGAAAGGACGGCAAAGAATTTTTATTAATATTATTATTTAATGACGGCACAACTTCCCACGGGTCTTACCTTCTTTCTTTTGTCCCAATTTATTTTGATTTTGATTTTAGCGCTAAATTTATTTATTTATTTATTATTTTTTTTATTTTCATATATTTTTTATTCATATCTATATATTTTTTTAGCCATTTTTTTTTTCTTATTTGCGACCATTTGGTTATTTTTTGAATACCCGGCCACATTGGTTTTACTGAATACGAATTTATTTTGCATCACTGATTTGTTTTTATTTTCGCCATAATCGCCATTTATGTACAAAATTAAAATTTGTTTTGGCGGGGATTTTTATATTTTACAGTCGCGAGCCAAACACAAGTTCTTGATATACTCTATGAAAATTTTTATTAATTTGGGAGAAAATATATTTAAAAAAACGCTGTTATTATTCATTCAAATCGCCATTTTTTTTATTTTTTGGGCCTAAGCACATTGGCAGATTTTTAGAGCCTTTTTTTTTTTTTTTAAGGGGATTTTATTTATTTCCCATTTATTTTTATTTATTTTTTTTATTTTTTAATCTATTTTTCTTTTTATTTTTATTTGTTTATTTGTATTTATTAATTATTGACTGAACAAAGCTATAACAAGAGCCAACAGTGTGAATAGCTTAAATAAAACTTAAAGTAGAAAACAGGAAATTATAAGATTTTAAGTCTTTAATTATAACATTTTTAAAGTGAGATACATACTTTTTAAATATAATTTTCGTTTTTACCATTAAATAGAGCTGTGAACCCTGCGGCGGAGTTGATGATTATAAATAAACAGTTAATCATAATCATAATTACGTGAAAATATTCTTGTCCTTCTTTTGTTTTAGATAATCACTGGAAAGTAAAGAAATCTGTTAAACGTCGAAGTGAACGTTTAAGAGTTTTGTAGGCTTTATGGGTGGCGTTTTTTAGTTTTTCGTTTTGTTTTTTTTAGTCCGTTATTACGTTTATGCAAAATTTATTATATGTTTACTACCAGCCCCTTGGGGATTTATTCAAAACATAAAATAATAACGGTAAATACCATAAACATAATTTTAAATATCATTAACATGACGTCTTATATTGTTTTGGATGTTACTTTTATATGACTTGGCCGAAACGACCAGTTTTTTTATTTAGGCAACTAGATTTTACATTTATTTGCCTGTATGGTCATCCCTTCCATACCCAGTTTAGGATCAATTTTTTTATTTATAGTTTATTTTTTAGCATTCCGCAAGCCCCAATTCCATGGCTCTTTATTTTTATAAAGTCGCGTTGATCACTGAATTCTATCAGGTCACGAGCATTATTGAATTTGGGATTTTTATTATGCAATAATTTCACTCGCCAAATTTTAAGTGTAAAAAAAAAGAGGAAAGGCTCTCTTTACTTCATTTTTACACACACACACACACACACACACACACACATCAGGTTTATTTCGCCAGAAATTCTCTTCTTGATCAAAGGTCACATTATTTGGATTTTTAGGAAGAATTTTTTAATTTAAGCTCAAGATTATTTTTAGGACAAGATTAGAATCATCACTCAGGTACAGAGTCGAAGAATAATACGCTAAATATATCTAAAAATTAAATCTATTTTGATTACAGAAGGACATTCCCAGTATTATTATTAACAAGCAAACCTGAGAGTAAGACAATGGAGAAGTGAGGAAGAGCATTTTTCTCAAATGTCTTCACCTTTATTCGATAAATGGGTAATTTTTTATATAACTAATTTATATAACAACTTATGAACATAGAATCCATTGCACACTGAGTTTCTTTCTCCTTTTTTATTGTGAAATTTACTCTTTAAAAGAACGGCACGTTTCAGGTGAATAAAGAACTTCATCGAAATTATTAAAGCAGTCGTCACCCTGAACCGTTGAATTTATTTTTTTTATTTTTCAGAAGAATTTAGTCCATTATTTGATTATTTGACACAGTAGAAATTCTCAGTTATAAGTAACCAGACACATCACCATAAGGAATCAGAGCTGTCAAAGTCAGAACACAAATCTTTCTATAAATAACTAACGGTGTTAGCTGAATCAATTTTGACTTTTCAAATATTTTTATTTATTTTTTTGCTCCATCAATATCATTATTCTTTGGTTAAAGAATTTTTTTCAAAACGTCATCATTAAACTTTAACTTTTCTTATCTTCGGCAATAACATATTTGTTTTTTGCCAATAATGCAAACACTGCTCGTATGATGATGGTGGTGAACATTGAGAAAATAATAAAGTTGTCTCATCACAAACTTGAAACGCGTAGAGAATTCCTCCTTTCATATATTGTTTCTTTCCAGGAGAATATTGCAATAGTGAGCCCTTCCCAATAAGCTGTTTTAGAAGCAATAATAGCACATGGATTACTTCTTTATAGAGGTACATATTTCTCTTTTCATTTCTCGCTTTTCTTCCAACGTGTATAGAAATACATCTCAATTTCAGTTCTTAATATCTGGATAAATATTTTCCTGAACAATATGCAAATGACCTTCTGAAAGCATTATGAAAACTTAAAACCCAGTTACACATAAGATCAGTGTTTAATTTCCGCACCACAAATTTATCCTTTTAATTTTCAGGTTTTTTACCCTTTTACGATATATGAAAGCTGTAAACACGAGCGCTTTAGTAAGCAATTTCATTATGGAACAGCGTATTGGCTAAACGTTATGATTTTTGCTTAGCAAGTATTATTATTATTATTATTATTATTATTATTATTATTATTATTATTATTATTATTATTATTATTATTATTATTATTATTATTATTTTTTATTGGAGTAACAAATCACTAGTTATTTATTTTATTTATTTATTTATTTAAGAAATTTATTCTTTTTTTATTTACGGCGCGTTTCAGGTGAATAAAGAACAGCATCGAAATTATTAAAGCACTTAATTTTTATTTATTTTTTTATTTTTATTTATTCTCATTTTGATTTTGATTTATTTTATTATTATTTATTTATCATTTATATATTTTTTATTTATATTTATTTGTTTAATTTATATTTATTTATCTTTTATTTTGCATTTATTTATTTTTTTATTCATTTACTTATTTTATTTTTAATTTTGTGACATTTTTATTGATTTTCATGAAATTACTTTTTTATTTATTTCTATTAATTCATATTTATTTTTATTTAGTTACTATTTTTAATTATTTATTATTCAAAATCATTTATTTTTATTTATTTATTTTATTTTGAATTAATTTTACTCTTTTGAATATTTCATATTTTACTCATTTATTTCACATTTATTTTCTTATTTTTTTATTTCTTGATTATTTATTTATTTATGATTTTTGTTTTTTTTATTTATTATATATATTTTTTATTTGTATTTATAACTATTTATATATATTATTTTTGCTATTTATTTTTATTTATTTATTTTTATTTATTTTTACATATATTAATTTCTATTTAATTTATTTATTTTTATTTATTTTATATTTCTTTATTTTTAATTTATTTATATTTATTTTTATTCATATTTAATTTATTTATTTTTATTTAATTTAATTATTTTCATTTATTATTATTTATTATTTTTTATTATTTTATTATTTTATTATTATTATTTTATTATTATTATTATTATTATTATTATTTTTATTTATTTTATTATTATTATTATTATTATTATTATTTATTATTTATTATTATTATTATGCATTTTTTAAATTTATTCAATTTTTATGTATTTTGTTTGTTTTTATTTATTTTTATTTATCTTTGTTTATTTTTGTTAATTGATTTTTATTTGTTTTATTTAATTTTTATTTCACTCTTTTATTTATTTTTTCTGAATTTGTTTTTCCTTTTATTTATTTATCTTGATCTATTTATTTAGTACTTTTCATTTATTTTTATTTGTTTTTTATATTTATTAAAAATTTATTTTATATTTTTTTATTTTTTTCATTTTTTTATTTTTATTTATTTTATATTTTTATTTTTATTTTTAATTTTTATTCATTTATTTAATTATTTATTTATTTTAATTTATTATTTTTTTATTTTCAATCACATATTTTTATTTATTTTTTTTTTATTTATTTTTTTATTTTTATTTATCTTTTAGTTTTTTAGTTATTTATTTCATTTATTTTATTTTAAATTTATTTATTTTTTATATTTTTTATTTATTTTTATTTATTTATTTTTTTTTTTTTTTTTTTTTTATTTTATTTATTATTTTTATTTATTTTTATTTATTTTTTTTTATTTAAAATTTATTTTTTTTTTTATTATTTATTTATCCATTTTTCTTTTTTTTTGAATTAATTTATTTTTTATTTTATTTTTATTTTTTTTATTTATTATATTTATTTATTATTTATAATTTTTTTTATTATCCATTTTTTATTTATTTATTTATTTTTATTTACTTTATTATTTATTTTTTTCAGTTTTTTTATTTTTATTTATTAATTATTATTAATTTTTTATTTATATAATATTTTTATATATTACTTTTATTTATTTTTATATATTTTCTTCATTTGTATTTATTTTTATATTTTTATTTATTTTCCTGTTTATTTATGTTTATTTATTTTTTATTTATTTATATTTATTTCTGTTTATTTTTATTTATAGAATTTTAATTTTTTTATTTGAAAATGTTTATTATATCTATTTTTATTTATTATATTTAATTATTTACTTTTCTGACTTTCTTTATATTTATTTTTATCTATTTATTTTTCTTTTCATTTTTTTTATTTTTATTTATTTTTTAAATTGATTTAATTATTATTTTTTTACTTATTTCTATTTATTTATTTTTATTATTTCTATGTATTTTTATATAATTTATTTTTTGCTTTTGAGAATTTTATTTATTATTTTTATTTTTTATTTATTTTTATTTTTATATTAATTTATCTATTCTATCTTTTTATTCATTTGTATTTATATACATTTATTTATTTTCAATAATTTATTTTATTTTTTCCTTGATTAATTTTTATCTAATCTTTATTTATTTTCATTTTTATTTATTTACTTTAATTATTTTTATTTATTTTTTATTTGTTTTATTTTTAAATTGTCATTAATTATTTGTATTTATTCATGCATTATATATTTGTATATTTTAATTTTTTTTATTAATTTATTTTTTCAATTACTCATTTAATTTTTATTTATTTTGTATATTTATTTTATATATTTACATTATTCATTTCTATTTGTTTTTATTTATTAATAAATATTTATTTAAATATATTTTTCTAATCAATTTTTATTTGTTTTTTTTATTGTTTTACTGATTTTTATAAATTTATTTTTAATTTGTATTTATTTATTTCTATTTATATTCTTTATTTTTATGTATTTAATATTTTAATGAAATTTGTATTTCTATATATTTATTTTTATTTTGTATTTTTATTAATTTTTTCATTTTTTATTTATTTTTATTCCTTGGTTTGTATATATATTTCTCTATTAATTTTTTTTACCTATTAATTTTTATTTAGTTATTAATTTAATTTTATTCACTTATTTAAATTTTTGTTTCCCATTTTATTTAATTATTGAAAAAATTTAGTTTTTATCTATCTTTATTTTCATTTATTTATTTATAAATATTTATTAATTTTTATGTATTTATTTATTTTTTTTAATTTAATTATTTTTATTTA
Source organism: Macrobrachium rosenbergii (assembly GCF_040412425.1). Taxonomy (NCBI): domain Eukaryota; kingdom Metazoa; phylum Arthropoda; class Malacostraca; order Decapoda; family Palaemonidae; genus Macrobrachium; species Macrobrachium rosenbergii. Next base: position 43,598,256 of record NC_089786.1, on the reverse strand, counting down.
TTTTTATTTATTTATTTCGATTTATTTCATTTATTATTATGAATTTTTTTAATGATTTATTTTTTTCTATTTTCTTATTCATTTTAATTTTAAATTTTTTTATAATTTAAACTTTTTTATTTTAATTTTTTTTTATCTTTATTAATTTATTCTTATGTTTTTATTTTTAATTGTTGATTTTCATTTATTCATTTTTTACTTATTAAATAAATTTTTTTGTTTATTCATATTTTTATTCATTTTTAATAATCTTTTTTTTTATCACTTTTATTTATTTATCTTTATTTATTTATTTCTATAAATTTCATCTAATTTTATTTATTTTTAATTTTTTATTTCTATTAATATTTCTTTATTTTTCTTTATTTTAATATTTTAATTCAATTTTTTTATCTATATATATATTTATATTTATTTATTTTATCAATTTTTGTTTATTTTTATTTCTTGGTTTGTATACATATTTTTCTATTTATTTTTTAACTATTAATTTCTATTTAGTTATCAATTTAATTTATTCATTTATTTTAATTTCTGTTTATACATTTTTATTTATTTATTGATTTATATTTAAGTTATTTTTTCATCGAGCTTTAATTTTATTTATTTATTTATAAATATTTATTAATTTCCATGTATTTATTTATTTATCTTTTTTATTTATTTTTATTTATCATTTTGATTTATTTTATATGTTATTATTATTATTTTTTTTTTAATGATTTATTTTATATTTTTCTTACTTATTTAAATTTTTCTAATTTTTTTTTTACCTATTTTTAAATTTTTTATCTTTTTTATTTTAATTTTATATTTTTATTTACATTATTCATTTTTAATTATTTATTTTTACTTATTATATTAATTTTTCATTTATTCTTATTTTTATTCATTTCTAATAACCTTTATTTTTATTTGTTTTTATTTCTTTTTATGTCTATTGCGATTAATAATTTCATCTATTTTTATTTATTTATTTTTGTTCATTTGTTCTTATATAATTTTTATTTCTTTATTTTATTTATTTATTTTTATCCATTTTTATTTATATTATTTATTGATTTTAATATTTAATATTTATATATTTATTTTTTATTTATTTTTTTATGTATTTTTTATTTACTTTTTCATTTTAGTTTGTTTTTTTATAAATTTATTTATTTTTAAATATTTATTTGTATTTATTTTTATTATTTTAGTTGCATTTTTATTTTTTATTTATTTTATTTATTTTTCGTTTTTTATTTAGTTAATTATCATTAATCGATTTATTTTCATTTTTATATATTTATATTTATTTCTTTAATCTTATTTATTTATTTATCTTTATTTATTCTTATTTATATTTTTATTTGTATTTATTTTGCATTTATTTGTATTTATTTAATTTAATTATTTTTATTATTTTTGTTTATTTTTACTTATCAATTTTAATTTATTTATTTGTATGTATTTTATCTATTTTTATTTATTTTCATATTAATTTTCTTTATTTCTTTTAAATTATTTATATTTATTTATTTTATTTGTTTTCAATTTTATTAATTTTCATTTTTTATTTTTATTTATTTTTAATTATTTATTTTATTTATGTTTTACTTATTTTTATTTGTTTATTTTAATTTAATAATTTTTACTTTTAGTTTTTATTTATTTTCAATAATTTATTCATATTTATTTTTATCAATTCTTTTTTTTATTTTTTATTTATTTATATTTATTTATGTTATATCATTTCATTTATTTTTATATATTTAATTTCTTTTTATTATTATTATTTTTTTATATTTATTTTATTTTATTATTTATTTTTTATTCGTTTATTAATTTTTTCATTTTTATTTATTGGTTGTTTTTATATTTATTTTTTTATTTAGTTATTTATTTAAAATCTTTATTTATTTTTCAATCTATTTTCATTAATTTTTGTATTCTTATTTATTCATATTTATTTTTATTTTATCTATTTTTTTTATTTTATTTATTTTAATTTATGTTGTATTTTTATTTATTTTATTTATTCATATTTATTTAATTTTTATTTATACTGTATTTACTTATTTTAATTTATTTATTTTAATTTGCTGATATATTTTTTTTTATTTTATGCTTTTATATGTTTTTATTTATTTTCATAAATTCCTTATTATTTATTTTTATTTATATATTTTAAGGTATTTATTTTTACTTATTCTTATCTTAATTTTATTTATTTTTTATTTTTATATAATTTTATTTCTTTTTATTTATTTAATTATTTTTATTTTTTTATAAATTTTTATTTATTTTTATTTTTAATATTATTTCTATTTATTTTTTTTTATATATATTTTCATAATTTTTTATTCATTTTACATTTATCTATTTATTTGTTTATTTTTATTTGTTTTTTATTATTTTCCTTTTTATTTATTTATTTATTCATTTTTGTTTTTTTTTATTTATTTATTTTTATTTGTTATTATTTTATTTTTTATTAATTTTACTTTTATTTTCTATTTCTTTATTCATATTTATTTTATATTTTTTGTATTAATTTTTATTTATATATATTTTATTGTTATTAATTTGTATTTATTTTTCTATTTTTGTTTAATTTTATTTATTATTTTAAATATTTTATTTCATTCTTCATTTGCTTTTATTTATTTTTAAATATTTTATTTATTTTGTTTATCTTCTTAATTATTTATTTTTATTTTCTTTATTTTTTATTTATTTTTTTGTTAATTTCAAATTGCGATTTAACTTGCAAAACTTATTGATTTATTAATTTTTATTATTTTATTTATTTATTTTTAACTGATTTTTATTTATTTTATTTATTTTATTAACTTTCATCTATTATGTATATTTTTAATTTTTGTTTATTTTTATTAATTAATTTTTAGTAATTTTTTACTTTTATTTATTCCTATATTAATGTATTTATTTTTATATTTTAATTTTATTTATTTTTATTTCTATCTTTCTATTTATTTTCATTAATTAATTTTTATTTATTTTTATTAATTTTTTATTTACTTTTATTTATTTTATGTAATTTTATTTATTTTGTGTATCTTTTTATTTTTATTTCTTTCTATTTACTTCATTTATTTTTAATATCATTTACTTGTATTTATTTAATTTTGTTTATTTACTTTTTTTTATTCAGTATTATTAATTTATTGTTATTTCTTTTTCTATTTCATGACTTTCTTTTTATTTATATTTTTTTTTATTTTATTTTATTTTTTCTTTATTGTTATTTGTATTTATCTATTTATTTATTTAATACATATTTTTATTTATTATTTTTCATTTATTTTTAATTATTTGTTTATTTTTTTTTATTTATTTTTTTAAAAAGCAATTTATTAATTCTTTTTATTGTATTTATTTACTACTATGTATTTATTTTTATATATTTTATTACTTTTTTTTATTTGTGTATTTTTATATTTTTATTTAATATCTTGTATATTTTTATTTTTATTTTTTATTTTGTTATTTTTTATATTAATATATTTATTTGTATTTATTTTATCAATTTTTATTTCGTTTTATTTATTGTTCTTTATTATCATTTTTATTTATTTCTGTTTTATGTTTATTTATTTAGTTATTTTCTGTATATTTTTACTCAGTTATTTTCATTCATCTTTTTATTTATGTTTATTTATATATTGATTTTTATGTATTTTTTCTTCATTTATTTTTATTTTTATTTCATTATTTTTATTTATTTTTATATATAATAAGTTTTATGTAATTATTTCATTATTTTATTTATTTTTTATTATTTATTTCTTTAATTTCTTTTTTTATCATTATATATTTTCTTTTATTTTGCACGATTTATTTTATTTATTTGTTCATTTTTATTTGATTTTAATTATGTAATTTTTTATTATTATGTATTTATATGTTTTTAATTATTTCACTTTATTTTTGAGTTTTATTTATCTTATTATTTTATTAGTTTAATTCTAATTTTTTTTATTATTTTATTTATGTATTTTTATCAATATTATTTATTTGTTATATTGATATTTTTTTATTTATTTTTATTTATTATCTTTCTTTATTTATTTATCTTTATTCATTTTTGTTTACTTTTATTTCGTAATTTTAATATTATGTATTTATTTACCTATTTTTATTTATTTTTATTTTTTTTATTTATATTCCTAATTTTTATTTATTTATTTTTAAGTAACTATTTTTATATAAATTTACTTACAATAAATGTATTTAGTTTAGATTAGTTTTTATTAATTCTTATTTATTTTTAATTATTTTCATTTATTTTATTTAATTATTTATTCTATTTATCTATTTCTATTTCAATTTTAAAATTTATATAATTTTATTTATTTTATTTATTTCTTTTTATTTATTCAGATGATTTTTTATTTTATTTTACTTTTTATCAGTTATTATTTATTTATTTATTATATATTTTAGTTATTTATTTTAATTTTTATTTATTTCATTATTTATATATTTAATTTATTTCTATTTATTTATATTTATTTATTTACATTTCTATTTATTATTTTTATTTATTTTTATATATTTATTTTTATTTATTTGAATATATTTTTATTAATCCATATCTTTTATTTTTGTTTGTTTTATTTTTGATTTATTATTTTTTTATTAACTTTCTTTATTTATTTTATTTTATCTGTTATTATTTATTTTTTCAATTCATAATTTTTTGTTTCTATTTATATTTTTATTTTAATTTAATTTGTGAATTTATTTTTCTTTATTTATTTTTATTAGTTTTATTAATTTTTCAATTTCTATTATTTGTTCCATTACCATTTAGTTTTTATTTATTTATTTTTACTTTTATCTATTGGTTTATTTTTATTTTTTTATTTATAATTTGGATTCATTTATTTTTTTATATTTTTCATTGTGTTTTTTATTTATTTCTTATTTTAAAATTACATATTAATTTTACTTTTCAATGTTTTATATTTATTTATTTTTATTTTTGAATTAAAATTATTCTTATTCTGATAATATATGATTGGATATACATTTAGCAAGCATATAGTTCCTCCAATTTTTTATTTTATATTTGCTGGATACAAAGTTAGGACATTTATCATAAAAATGGCTTGGATCTTATATATATTTACTATAAATGCTGCATATATGCCTATTTAGAATAAAGAAACCTTATTAGCTAGTAGTGTCAGACTTTTGTTTATACTTTATTATTTTTTTTTTATTTATAAATATTCTTTACTAGCATCATTATTATATTATTTTATTTTGCAAGAGATGGCCTAATTTTGTTAGTTATTTTAGTCATATTTACTTAAATTTTATTTAGATATTTATTAAGATTTATTAATTTTATGTATTTATGTCAATTTTCATTATTTTTATTAGGCCTTAATTTTTATTTAGTATTATTAATTTACTTTCCCAATTTATTCATTTGTTATTTATTTATTTTTATTGATTTATTTCTATATATTTTTATGTGTATTTTTTATTTATTTTCTTTATTTTTTTTTATTATTTATATATTATTTATTCATTATTATTTATGTATTTCTATTTATTTTTATCACCTTTTTATACTTCCCTTTTTTATTTATTTTTATTTATTTTACTTAATTATTTATTTTTATTATTTTTATTTGAAAGGGTTTTTTATTTATTTATTTTAAAAATTTATTTATTATAATTTATTTAATTTTTTTATTATATATTTATTTTTTTATTAATTTTTATTTATTTACCTTATTTTTATTTATTAATTCTATTTATTTACATTAATTTTTATTTACTAATTTTTATTTATTATTAATAAACTTTTATTTTTAGTTTTGTTTACTTTTTAGTTGCATTAGCTTTATGGTTATTTTTATTTTTAGTAATTTATTTTTATTAAATTTTAAGTTTTATTTTTATTTATTTTTATTATTCCTGAAATGTATTTTTTTTTTATTCATATTAATTGTTTCATTTATTTTTTTGAATTTTTTAAAACTTATTAATTATTTTTATTTTTTAGTTTAATTTTATTAATATTATTTATTTTATTTGATTAATTTTTTATCTGTTTATTTATTTTTACTTATTTATTTTTTTTATTTCAATTACTTCCATGTATTTTAAATTTATTTTTTAATTTACTGATTTATTAAATATTTCATTTTTTTATTTCTTTATTTTTTATTTATTAATTAATTTATTTAATTTTATTTATTTTTTATATATATATTTTATTTTTTATTTAATGATTTTTGTTTATTTTATATATAAATTTATTAATTCATTGTAATTTATTTTTCATTTATATTTATTTTTTATCAGACATTTATTTTTTTATTATTAATTTATTCGTATTTATTGTATTTATTTTTATTTATTTATTTTTAGTTATTTACATTTATTTATCCTTATTTATTTATTTCTATGTCTTTCATTTATTTTTGATTTTTCTCTTTATTTCAATTTATTATCATTTACTTCTACTTATCTATTTATAACTATTAATTTTTATTACTTAGTCATTTACTTTTATTCTTATTCATTTATTTTTATTTTTATTTTATTTCAGTTTTATTTATTTTTTTCTATTTTTTTATTTATTTCTTCCTATTGCTTTATTTATTTAATATTTTTTATTTTATTCATATTTACAAATTAAATTTATTTATGTATTTTTCATTGTGTTTATTTATGTTTATTTATTTTTATTTATAAACAAGCAATTTTGGTCGATATTTTTTTATTTTTTTAGTTATATTTATTTTTATTATTTTTTCACGAGCGATTTTCATTTATAATGTTCAAGGTTTATTTTATTTTTTATTAAGGATGATTTATTTTTTTATTAATTTATTGCCACTATTTATTTTTATTCTCATTAATTTTATTTTTTATTTATTTCTTTTATTTTTTATTTATCTTTTATTTTTGTTTATTTCTAATTCTTTATGTTTTTTTCTAATTTATTATTATTTATTTTAAGTTTCTATTTCTTTTTATATATTTGAATATATTTTCATAAATATTTATTTTTAGTCCCATTTATTTATTTCCCGAAAAAATTCATTTACTTTTCGTTTTATTTATTTATTTTTTATTTTTATGTATACTTTTTATTTATTTTATTAATTTTTGTTTATTGTTATATTTAGTATATATTTTTATTTTATTTGATTTATCGTTATTTATTTATAATTTTTAGTTATTTGTTTATTTTTATTTATTTTCATATTTTTATTTATATTTATTCATTGAATTTTATTTATGAATATCTATTTTAATTTATTTAATTATCTTTATTTAATTTCTCTTATTTTTATCTACATTTTTATTATTTATTCATTTATTCATTTATTTATTTTTATTTATTCATTTTATTATTTTATCTTTTAGTTAATTTGATGAGTAATTTTTTTCTTGAATTATTCATTTATTTTCCTTATTGATTTTTCTATTTATAATTATATTTAATCATAAAGAAAATTTATTCAATCATTTTTATTTATTTATAATTTTTTTTCAAAATGTTATATATTAATTATTTCTTTTATTTACTTTTATTTATTTACTTATTTTATTTTTTATCTCTATATATTTTGATTAATTTTATTATTTTTTTATTTTATTTAATTTTTTATTTATTTATTATTATTTATTTAATTTATTTTTTTATATTTATTATTTTTTTGTTTTCTTTTAATTACTTTTATTTATATTATTTTATTTTTAATTATTATTATTTACTTTTATTTATTTATTAATTATATATTTTTATTTTTAATTTTTTTATTTAGTTATTTCATTTATTTTTTTTTTTATTTACTTTATTTTTATATTTTATTTTTTTATTGTTTTTTATTTAATGATCTTTGGTTTTTTTTGTATTTAATTTTATTAATTAGTATTTTTTATTTTTTATTTTTTTTATTTTATTTTATTTTTTTATTTATTTTTATTTTATTTTCATTTATTTATTTTTTTATCTATATTTATTTATGTTTATTTATTTATTTTTATTTCTTTTATTTTTTTTATTTATTTATATTCATTGTTATTTATTTCTATTCATTTATTTTTTATATATTTATTTTTATTATTTAATTATTTATTTTATTCTCTTTCATTTATTTGTATTTTTATTTATTCATTTTATTTTTATTTATTTTCATTTATATATATTTATCTGTTTGTAATTATCTTTTATATCCGTTAATTTCTTTTATTATTATTTTTTGCTTTTTATTTATTTATTTTTATTTTTTTTATTTATTTTTATTTTGTTTTTATTTTATATTTTTATTTATTATTGTCTTTTTATTCTTATTTATTTATTATTTAATTTTTCCCATATTTGTATTTATTTCTTTTTATTGATTTATTTTTTAATATTTAATAGTTTTTTCTATTTTGTTTATATTTTTTTATTTTCTTATTGTTTTTTATTTATTATTATTAATTTTTTTTTTTATTTTTTATTTATTTATTTTTTATTTTTTATTTATTTTTTTTTTTCATTCATTTATTTTACTTTTTATTCATTTATTTTTTGTATTTTTTGAGTTTTATTAATTAATATTTATTTATAGTTATTCATTTGTATAAATTTTTGCATATTTATTTTCATTTATTTTTCTTTATTTATCTTTATTTATTTTTTATATTCTTATTAATACTTATTTATAAAATTTTATTTCTTTTCATTTTTATTAGTTTTTTATATTTTATTTTATTTTATTTTATTTTATTTTAATTTGACTTATTTTTATTTTATTCATAATTTTTTTTTAATTTTCATTTTTTTATTTATTTTATTTATTTTTTTTATTTATTTATTTTTTTATTAGTTTTCTTGTTCAACTTATTTTTATTTATTGATTTATTTTTATTAGTTTTTATATTTTATTTTATTTTATTTTATTTATTTAAATATATATTTTTATTTATTTATTTGGTTATTAGTTTTCTGTTTATTTTTTATTTTTATTTTATTGATTTATTTATAATATATTTTTATTTTTTATTATAATTATTTTTATTTATTTATTTTTATTTATTTTTTTGTTTTATTTATTATGTTATTGTTTTTTTATTGTATCTTTATTTTTTTTATTTATTTTTTTTTTATTTATTTTCATTTATTTTTATTTATTTTTTATTTTATCTTTATAGTATTTTATTTATTTATTATTCCATTTTTATTTATTTTTCTTCATTTATTTTTATTTGTTTATTTAACTTTATTACGGTATTTATTTTTATTTTTATCTATTTATTACTCTTTTTATTTATTATTATTATTTATCTATTTTCAATTATTTTATTAATTTTTCTTTTATTTGTTTTTATTTATTTATTGATTTGTATCTGGTTTTTATATTTTTTAATTCTTATTCATTTATTTATCTTATTTATTTATTTTTATTTATTTATTATTATTTATTTTTTATTTATTTATTTACGTTTATTTATTTTATTTTCAGTTATTAGTTATTTTATTTATTTATATTTTTTTAAATTTATATTTAAATTTTTTTATTTTTACTTATTTATTTATTTTTATTTCTTTGTTTTTTTTATTTTTATTTTATTTTATTTATTTTATTCATTTTTACTTATTTTATTTTTTTTATTTTTATTTTTCCTTTTTTATTTATTGTTAATTGTTTTATTTATGTTTCTTTTACTTTTATTTTTTTACTTTAAGAATTATTTGTATTTCTTTTATTTATATTTATTAATTATTTACGTTTAAATATTTTTATCAATTTATTTGTTTATCTTTTTTATTTTTATTATATTTTATTTATATTTATTTATTATTATTAATAATTTATTTTTATTTATTCATTTTACTTATTTTTTAATTTTGTTTATTTTCATTATTTGTTTTTATTTTTTATATCTTTTATTTATTTAAATTTATATTTTTATTTTGTTTTTTTCATTTATTTTTTTTTCCTTTTTATTTGTAAATTTTCTTTTTATTTATTTATTTTTTATTTTTATTTAGATTTTTCATTTTTATTTATTTTATTTACTATTATTTATTTTATATTTTGTATTAATTTTGTATATATGTGTTTTCATTTTTATTTTTATTTATTTATTTTTTTTTTATTTATTTTATTTATTTTTATTTTTATATATATTTATTAATTTTTATTTTAATTATTTAGTTTTATTTATTCATTTATTTCTATTTATTTAATGTTATTTGTTTAATTTCATTTATTTTTATTTTTTTTTTATTATTATTTATTTATTTATAAATTTATTATTTTTATTTATTCGTTTATAAATTTATTTTATTTATTAATTTTTATTTATTTTTATTTATTAATTTGGTTATTAATTTATTTTTTGAATTATTTATTTATTTCATTTATTTATTTGTTATATATTTTTATTTATTCATTATAACTGTTCATTATTTATTTTTATTTATTTATATTTATTTTTATTTATATATTCAAATTTTTTTTATTTATTTCTTTTTATATATTTTTACTAATTCGTTATTATTAATTTGTATTTATTTTATTTACTTATTTTTTATTTAATTTTATTAATTTTCATTAATTTATTAGTTTTTATTTTATTTATTTTATTTAATTTTATTTATTTTTTATTTTGTTTTTGTTTATTTTAATTACTTTTATTTATTTTTAATTTTATTTTTTTTTTATTTACTTTTATTTTGCTTTATTATTATATTCATTTTAATTTTTATATATTTTTATTTATTTATTTTTTATTTTTTTATTTTTTATATTTATTTCTTTTTAATTTCTTTTTATTTATTGACTTTTGTTTATTTTTGTTCATAGTTTTATAAATTAAATTTTCTGAATTTTTTTTTATTTTTTTACTTATTTTTATTTAATTAATTTCATTTATTTTTATTTTAGTATATTAATTTTTTTATTTGTTTTATTTATTTTTATTTATATATATTTGCTTTAATTCATAATTATTTATGATTATTTTTTATTTTATTTAATTATTTTATTTTTATTTTTTTATTTATTTTTTATATTTGTTTTCATTTTTATTTATTTTATTTATTCTATTAATTTTTATTTACTTGTTTTATTTATTTTTAATTATTTATTTTTATTTATATTTATTTATTTTCATTTATTTATTTTATTAATTTTTTTTTTTATATTTTTTTAATATTATTTTTTAGTTTTTATTTCTTTTTTTTATTTATTTTTATTTTTATTTTTTTTCTTATTTATTTATTTTTTTTTTATTTATTTTATTATTCTATTTATTTGTTTTTTATTTTTTTATTTTTATTTATTTGTTTATTTTTTATTTTTATTTATTATTTTTGATATTATTTTTTTATTTTTTTTATTTATTATTTATTTTTATTTAATTATTTTGTTTTTTTTTTTTTTTTTTTTATTTTGTTTATTTATTTTTTTTTTTATCAATTATTTTTAATTTTTTTATTTTTTTTTATTATCTTTAGTTTTTATTTATTTTTATTTATTCATTTATGTTTATTTATTTTTATATATTTACTTTTTTTTTTTATATTTTGGATTATTTTTTATTCTATTTTTATTTATTTTTATTTTTATTAATTTATGTATTTATTCTTTTTAATTTTTATTTATGTTTGTTTTTTTCATTTTTATTTATAATTATTTATTTTTATTTATTGATTTTTTTTATTTAATTTATTTTATTCATTTAATTTCTCTCCGTTTTTTTTATTGCCTCTCTTCCTCTGAGGTCTCATCTTTGTTTTCCGTTATATTTAACAAAGAGATTAACTTTTTCAGTTAGAATCACTTTTATATCTTGAAACTTTCTGAAAGACAAAGAAATTTATAAGATAAAAAAACCCTTCATAAAATGCAGTTTTTATGAAAAGGAATAATAAGATAAAACTGATTATAACAATGGAAAGACAATAGATATAATTCTCTGGTAAGAAAACTTATGATATAATATAAACTGGCCGATTGATAAATCCCGCTAATGCCTAGCTATATGGCATGGACACTGAAAGACGAAATCATATATAATTAAAGAAAGGAAATTAAACGCTAATGAACATTTAACAGAAGAACAAAGGCAATCTTGTAATATTTTCGAAACACTGCTAAATTAGTCATAAAGATTTATCCTCATTCGCTTTCGCATGAAGAAATGAGTCTGCTTTACAAGTGAACATCGCTTCTGCCAAGTTCCATGGGGATGTGTCCATATAATTCAATAAAAAAAAAAAATAAAGAATTATTATGGTCTAGAGTCATTAAATATTACAACATTATAGTGAATATGATAAAGGAAAAACCATTCTAAAGTTAAATAACTCACTCAGAGAAACCTAGATACAGTTTGGGTTTTAATTAACATTCATTTGAATATCTCAGTTGTCTCTTCCTTTCACCTTTTAATTTTATTTCAGTTTTCAAAGTCTTTGTCTTCTTGGTATTCAGAGGCTTTAACTAAATTATTTTCCATCGTCAGTAGTCTAGAGCTGTTTGACAAAACGATTCCAAGGTGGGTCTTCGCCACGTGGAACAGTAATTTAGGTTCGCTTTATGTAGGCATCCACTATGCTTTAAACTCAGCTAATTTTGTGGATAAAAATAAAAAACAAAATTATACTGAAGAAGAAGAATTCCTCCCTAAATTTCACCATAGAATTCAGCAGAGATAAAAACCCTTCCTATCCTATGAAAAGATTAACACAAAAAGGGAAACGTCAAAACCAAATTTTACACGAGATAAAACAAACATTATTTTTTCTTAACGCACGTGGGGAAGGAGTGCCAGCAGCTTCCAAGCGATCGGTAGTGGATGCCTTCATAAAGCGAAATAACTCAGTGTTCCACGTGGCGCGAGTTTCATCTTGAAATCATTCAAACAGTATCCTGACAAAAATGAGCTGTGAAGATAAATTATTCGAAGAAGTAATAAGAAGTTGAAGAATAGCACCGTTCTTCAAACGATAACAAAAAATCAGGCGACGGCGATAAAAATATTATTTATCATCGAACCGAATAAAGGATAGATTCAAGGAAGAGAAAAGGCGATCACCAACATCATCATGAGAGGAATAACATATAAAGCACCCGTTCGAACAGGCCCATAGCATTTACTGCAAACCGAATTTGACAGCTTCTCTATAATGAGGAATAATACCAGCCCGAACCCAGACAAGGAAGACAGTACCAGCGTCGTTTACCGCTTTACCTCCCAGAGAGGATATATAGTCCTCCAAAATATATATTGATCTAACTTCCACCATATAAAAAGACGCCTACAGGCCCATCGAAATGATGGATCCATCCACCAACACTACATAGACCATCACAACCGCAAACCTAACGACGCAAGATTAGTGGAGAGTACTGATATCATCCACACAGTTCGCCTCCATTAATCATTCTTCCGTTTGCATTTTATTGCATAAACCGCCATTGAACAGACACTAATAAGCCCGCAAAGATACACTCCCATTTGCAGAAACTCTTCAACCGCGGCAGTTGTGCCTTTTAAATCCCAACCAACTTGTGACAGTGACAGACGGTTTTAACTCCTCCTATCCCCGACGTCGTTTAACCTGTCTTTCCATTTTCTGTTTTGTCTTGTGTGGCAGAACGCGTGGTTTTGTTTTGCATTATTTTCCTAAAGTAAATTATTTTTTTTTTGTTTAAATTTCTTTATATTTTCGACAGATTCGATAACGATGCCCTGAAATAAAGGAAAATTGTTTATTTTGTTTCTATTATAATGATCTATTGTTTTATTGTTTCATCTAATCTTTCTGAAAACGACCTCTAACAAAACAACAAGACTCTAGGACCTTCAGATTATGGACACAGTTAAAAGAGGAAAAGAAGAGGACTGACGGAATTTATCTTTGGTGCTGTTTTTATAGTAAATCATCAACAAGAGTTAATATTCAAAGATCTTTTCGCCCATCAACTGAATTTGGAAGACCTGCAACTGAAGATTGTGAAAATATTGTCAAACTGATAAGAAAGTTGATCAACAAACAAAAGCCAGCGAGTTCTAATTTGAAGGATGACATAAATGCCGCTCTTTTACAAGGCAAGGCAACGGTTTTTCAAATTCAATTTATTGCTTTCAGGGTCCAGTACAAATGAAAAAGTAGTAAAAGTTTCAAAGCATTGTCAAGTAACTGATTTCACCTTCATTTAAATGATGTTGAGGGTCTCCTGAGTTCAGGCCATATCCAGAAATCATAGGATCGAAACATTTGGATATACAGTTGGCAATGCCACAGTTGTATGACTTGGCCAAACGAAGGCCAGACAAGCCAGAAATCGCCTGACTGCCCAAAACCATGGATCTCATACTACCATCGCATTGCAGATCACTGGTTAAACCCCAGCAAACATGAGGAAAGGGTTACGTGGAAAAAATGCCCTGGAACTCAATTATAAGGCCCCCTCCCTCATGGGCAAGGTTTTATTACAGTGATTTTGACCCTCTTCCAAAATGTCTTTATGACATTTAGGCCTATTTATTGAAAAAGAACCATATCTGTAACAAATTTTGTATATTTGATATTTGACCATTTAATTTCTTTCGAAAATGAATTCAACACTTATTGTCATGTTAAGTAATTAGGAATATGCTAAAAAGAGTCGATTTTCAGCGTTTCTCCTTGAATAATCAGAATGTGTCATCAACATACCGACGATAAAAAGCCTACGAAGAAACCTTAGAGGACAATCATCTTGCAGCCTACCCTAGGGAGGACATTAAAAGTAATGTATTGAAAAAATGTCTAAACACGTCAACGAAGCCTGTTTACAAGAAAAAACAAACACAGGTGCCTGCACTGGTAATTTTTTTAAAATGAGATCGGTTAAAATTTTTAGAAATAATATCGGTTCAGCAAAGACTTCTTAAAAGTATTCAGCGCAAGATGGATTTGTTGTGCTATTATTCAGGTTTTTTTACCAAGTCACATCAAATTGTTTCATATTTTCGACAGACATTATATATAGTCACTTTATATATAATGTATTTTAATGCAGAGTTGAAATTTATATTCTTTCAATTATCCATATATAATAGTGGTACCCATGCGATCACCTCTCCTGACTTGGACTAAGTTCCAAAATTGCATTGTTCCATTTGTGCAAATGCAGGTGCTTATGTTCATGTGGTTTCTATATACGGCAAGACCATAACGAAATATATACAATGAACCGTCGTATGATTTCTATATATATATATAGACTTTATATATATATATCTCCAGCGATGCAAAGTGAATATCATATATATATATATATATATATACATTGTTGGTGAGAGTTAACGAGCTTGTAAGAATCATTTTGAAAATAAGTTTTGTCTTATCTTTGATCTTATGTGCAATTTTTCTCTTCCTTGTTTTTTTATCTTGTGTATTGAATCATCGAGTTAAAATGAATCTTGTGTACACAAAATGTACAATTTGAACAACTATACTTTTTTTCAAAATGATTTTTCAATCTTACGCTGACAAAAATGATTATGAGCCTCCTCTTGAATGAATGAGACTCTTATATTCTATAAAATTTAAAGGAAATTTCTCTAAAAGTGAGACATTATATCATTTAAATAAGGAAAATATCAGATAAAGCTTTTTTAGAGGTCTCCAGTGTTAGGAGGCTGTAATACGTTGTTTGTTGTGCGTTGTGTAAGTTTGGAAAAAATCATATTTGTAAAAGAAGTTTTCAGAACATATTTTATTTTAAAATCATTTTTTTTTATCTTATTGGCAATTATTTTTTTGCGTTGTGAGTAAAAATCATCGATATGAATCATTTGTTACACAAAATTTACAACCCTTCAAAGAACAAAAGCAAACATTTATCTTACATTCAAATGTTATGGCATCCTTGAGTGAATGATTCCTTTATTTTATAAAATTAAAGTATTCCTCATAAAAGGTGTTTTAATTTTATCGTTAAATAATAAAATACTTAGTTATGCAGTTTTTACATCTTCCACTGTTAACTTGTGGAAATGTGTTTCAATAAATCTGGTAAAAATATGTGAATAACGACTCATATGTTTTATTTTGAAACCATTTTTCTTTCGCCGACTCAAGTATATATCTTGCAGGTGCGTTGTGATTGAAAAATATTCTCTGCAAACTATTTTGTTATTTATTGATTTTTCGTCCAAACCTTGCCTTGAATGGAATGAAACTAGAACAGTTAGTAACTCTTGTTATGATCTTTCCCCTACAGAAAAAGTCGTTTTTAAAAAAAGGTACACCTGACTATGAATTACATTCTGCGGGTACAGCAAATACTGTAGTTTTTATTAGACATAGATAAAACAGCGCCTCTTCATAATGATTAAAAAATGAGGAGTAATTCTGCATTCATAATTTATTATTTCCCTCTTTAAACACTAACGGCTAAAGAAAACTTGTAAAATTCCACAAATAAAAAAAAAAAAACTTGATATATGCTAAAATATTCAGATGAAAAAATACATCAGTACATAAAGTCAGTTTTCATTGCTCAGAACTAAGCAGCATACTAGTTGATAAATGAGAAATTGGGGAGCGTCATTAATGCACATGATACCCCGTATACTTTAACTTCCGGACACTGAGATGAATGAAAGTAAACTTTGAATGGAATAATACCTCCAACCTGATTATGGAATCTCGATGGAATTATGACCCAAATTGAGGAAACCGAGAGAGAGAGAGAGAGAGAGAGAGAGAGAGAGAGAGAGAGAGAGAGAGAGAGAGAGAGACGCGGTGGGGAGGGGGTGGGATGGGTGGGATAGATAATCCACTGTTAATATCTTAGCAGAATAAATAACTGGCCAAAGATGACACTTGATCTCGATTCGAATACCTATCAGACAGCAGCTTTTTAACACTGTCATTTCTTGTAGCTCACCCTCATTCTCTGCTAAGGTCCAGCACGAAATCATGTTCCAGTCTTTCTCGAAAACAAGCGTATCTGCAAGCGATGAGGAATGTTAAGTGTGATCCCACTTACGGCATTGCAAGTTGGTGTCCAGTATTTAGGCCTTAGCTGACACATGTCTGACTTTCGAGAATGATTACTTCTGTTCCTCACTGATAGATGACAGTAAAGCTTGCCATAAGGAACAATAACTCCTGAAATAAGCATAAAACTGCACACAAAACCCTCGTTTTAGTCAGAGGATCACCGTATGAAAGTTTCCGCCTTATTTCATAAAAATTTGGAATACTTCGAAACTATTATTTTTTTTTACCTTGCAGGTAAAAAAAAAAACATTAAACCTTTACCTTTTCAACATGCTATCGTTTTTGTTTGATACAAAAGAAAATAAAATCAATTAAAAATAATAATAATAAGAACCTAACAATAATTTTTCAATAATTGAACTCAAGACGCAAACAGAAGGAGTTTTCGAGATATAAGAACCAGATATGTCCAAAGAACAAGAGATGGAAAATAACATCGACAAAATGCAGGTGATGCAATATGAAAGACGAGATCATAAACCAAACAGCAAGCGAATGTCCGGCGCTTGCACAGAACCAGCACAAAAAGAGGAATGATTCAACTGCAAAGCCCTCCACTGGAGCCTGTGCAAGAAACACCAGCTAGCTTGCAGTAATAAGGGGTACGAACACCAACCTGAGGGAGTGATAGAAAACAATCAAGCAAAGATCCTCTGGTCAGAACAGATGGGTATCACCAACAGACCAGACTTAACGGTGATTGACAAAATCAAGAAGAAAGTATTACTCACAGATTTCGCAGTACCAAGGGACACCAGAGTAGACGAGAAAGAAAGAAAAAAACTGATAAGTATGAAGACCTGAAAATCGAAATAAGAAGGATATGGGATATTCTAGTGGAAATTGCACCCATAATCATAGGAAAACTAGGCACGATCCCAAGATCCCTGAAAAGGAACCTGAAAAACTAGATTCCGAAGTACCTCCAGGACTCATTCACATGAGCGTGCTATTAGAAACAGCGCACATGGTATGAAAAGCGACGGACTCCTAAGGAGGCAGGATGCAACCCGGAACCGCACACCAGAAATACCACCCAGTCGAATAGGATGACTCTTTCAACACTTGTTCCACATTCCCTGGCGGATCCTTTACAATGTCCTCCTCCCTGGTACCGCGCGCAGTTTTTCTTTTAGTTTCAATTTTTTTATCACTCTTATAGCTAAGCGTTTAATCACTAGGATTCCCATATCTGACACCAAATCTGACCTTAGTCATAGAGGGGCTCTTAAAAGTATCAGAGAGTGGGTATGAATGACACTCAGCCATTCGTTTAATACTTATATATTATCATTAAAATCAATACAGTGCCCAGCTCACTAATTAATAATTACGCTAAGGAAATGGACGGAAGGGGTGGAACTCGAACGCGCGCACACAACCACTCCGCGACGTTAGTTCCTCTTTTGGGCGAGTGGGTTTCGTTCTCACACACTCTGCTGGCCGCGAGTTCGACTCTCCACAATGAAGAATAGGAGGAATTTATTTCTGGTGATAGAAATTCATTTCTCGGTATAAATGGTTCGGATTCCACAACCCGTTGCTAGGACCCAGTTGGACCCCACGTAAAAGAAATCTAATCCTTGGACTGCCTGATAGTCGTTATTGGCGTCCCTTGTCCCTGGCCTTAGGCCTTAGGCCCAGTTCTGATTGGTTCCTTCTTTTCCGAATCAACCAATAGGGACTTGGCATCATGACGCCCTGGCATTGCTGGTGACGCTATGACGTCTCACAAAAGGGTTAAAAACAGTCGGGGAACGTCAGGGAAATTTCCGTTAAACCATTCGGGGAACAGTGGCACCTGGGGCCATATTGGGGGATATATAGATCAATTTATATATATATGTATATGTATATGTATATATATATATATATATATATATATATATATATATATATATATATATATATATATATATATATATATATATATATATATATATATATATATATATATATATATATATATATATATAACAATCTTGTGTTTCAGAGACCAACAGGTTCTAGACAAAACAAGCAATTGGACAGTAATATTGACGAAAGGTTTTAATATTAATTTATTAAAAAATTTAGTAGGTCCAGGAGAGGAAAAAAAAACTTAAAATATCAATAAACAAACACATACATAAAACACTAATTAAACAATTGTAAAAAGAAGATGCAAGCAATAAAAATAAAAAAAACAAGCAACATAACGGTAAAAATCAAGAGCCTTATAGCAACATATTCATAACTCAAGACAATGGACAACTTGCAAGAAAAACATGCAGAACAAGGGAACAATCGGCAAACGATTGTTACAACATATTATATATATTTCAAATTCTCTATTTGCTTGATTAAAATACAGAAGAAAGTATATATATATATATAGAGAGAGAGAGAGAGAGAGTGTGTGTGTGTGTGAGTGTGAGTGTGTGGTGGGGATTTTAGAAGAATCTTTGATCACCTTTAATTTTAAATGCATTTGTACTTGCATACTGTACAAGAAGATGAAAGGCTGGCTGTAACACGCAGAACGCTCTGTTACAATGTATTATTGCTTTTAAATTCTCTATTTGCCTGATGAAAATTCAAGGCCTCTTACACAAGGTATTTATAAAAGAGAGAAAAAGATCTCTGAGGGACCTTTTACACAAGTTACCCATAAAACTTTACCCATAGGATCTCTCTCTCTCTCTCTCTCTCTGTCTGTCTCTCTCTCTCTCTCTCTCTCTCTGGGTGAATTTATCTATTTTGCTGCAATTACAAAGCTGCCAGTCCATCGCATTCCTAGTAGTAATTCTGTCTTTTTGCTGAGTAAGTTTTTTTCGGGGAAAAGTTGCTGGTTTCCTTGATATATTAGATCAGTTCGGTAGTCATTCTTTGAATCCTTATGCTTTTAAGAAGAAATAAACATGGGTACCTAAATATTTCAACTGCATCAAAAATGTTCTTTGTTGCGGTATTCGTTATGATGTATGTACGTAATTCTAATCTCATCTAAAAAACAAGGTAGAAGTGAATTCTTTTAAACTATTGCTGTTAGAATTATAACAATATGCATTTGCTTTGAGTGAATATATACCGTTTGTTCATTCAAAATTAAAATGGAAGTGTGTTCCGCCATTCTACTCCTTGTATTCACAGAGAAAAGTTTGATGGCTATAAATAAAGATTTGATGGTATGTAAAAAATTGTTCAATAACTAAAAAGTGCTGGAAGATTTTGGAACGTTCGCCTGGCAGTCTTCGTCATATCAAAAACAATGGTTTATATTTTGTGTCCAGCTTTACAACACGAGACCTCTGAGCTTTATTTTATTTCCATTTCAACTTTATTGCTATTGCACTAAAAAGATTAATATTACTGAAGTTATTTTCATGCCTTTGCTCTGTGCTGGAAAACTGACGTAGCAACAAAGTAATATTTTGATTACAAATTTGAAGAAAAGTCTCTAGTTAGAACCTCTTTTCATTAAGAATTCCTATTAAATCCCTTTAAGGTATACTTCATTATCGAAGTTTTTGCATTGTATTACTTTTGGATGTCACCATATTTATAAATATAATTAACGGGTATAAAGTTTCAAGTAATGAGAATACTGAAAAATATATTGAGTCTTGTAAAGAAATAATTTTTTTGAAATGTTTAAATTTTCGTCCAGTATAAAAGGGGAAGTAATAAGCATCAATTTATATTGCTTGATTCTCTTTTTTATAATCAGTCTGTGAAATGTAGGCGCCAGTGTGCAGGTAAGAGAAGGAGTTAAGAGTGAAATGCTGATTGAGTGAATTCCGTTGATGATAGTGTTAACTGGAGACAATGAGGAGCAATTTCAGATATTGAAATGTATCGTAGCTTTAAGGCAACAGGATTTATGTAGAAAATTTGGGACAAAAGAATGCCTAGAGAGGCAAAAGAGGAATTGAAGAAAGGGGTATTTGATACCATTCTTTCTCCTAGAGGTGAAATACGGCTTGTGAACGTAAGTGAAACTGGGCACAAACTGTTAAGAGTAATTGTCTGCTATATTTGTGGGGTAAGGATGGCCTAGCAGCAAGAATGAAAGAGGCATTTTTCCATTGAACTGAAAGTTATGAAGAGAGGGAAACTGGGAGGATCTGCTTTGCCAGAGCAAATGAATTGTGGGACTAAAAAAAAAAATAAAAAGATATTTTTGTTGTTCTTTTTCTTTTCATTTAAAAATTTTCACTTTATCGATATTCTGTCTTAATACTTCAGGGCATCTTCTTAGACTGCAAAGTACTTTCAATGAGCAATGAAAATTCCACTCGCTCATCTAAAAACCGCTTTAAAGGGGCGAAAAATGGGATTAATGTATGTAAAAGATTTTGCAAGGGAAAAACTTGTAATTGCTTGACAGAGTAAGAAGCCATTAAAACTAACTTCATACAAAGTGGAACGTTGGAAGCCGTTAATAAATTACCGGTGTTAGAAAGCTTCGTGCCGGCATTTGACAATTCGCGGCCGAAAGAAGGATTTTTATCAGTGGAAGTTTTTATTAAGTACTTAGAAAACGCCACCCAAGGCTGGTCGGACAGACAAAGAGTATTGCTGGCGAAGCAAAACCTGACGGGGGGTGCAGCCCACCAAGTAGTGAGATGGCCCGTAAAGTATTCGGCAGACGGGACGGCGTTCAGACAGCGCCTCATTCAGCGATTTGCCCTACCCGGTACACAAAAGGTGACAATGAGAGAGATTTATAGGCCAGGACTTGTGGCAAGAGAGACAGTAATGGCCTACTGTAACAGAATCTACGGGGATTACGAGAGTCTGTCACCCGAAGGGGAACAGACCGAAGACAATAAGGGAGCCTCCTTCCGGCGTGTGGTGATGAGCGCCCTTGCTCCCTCCGTGGCTGGACTTTTCTTCGACGAGAAGAAGGCATTGCTGGAGGTGTTACCCAAGGTGCAGATGTTGCTGAAACATCTGCAGTAATTGCAAGGAAATGGGGAATGCACGCCGCTCCCCAACCGTTAATGGCAGCAGTCAAACCATCGGCGGAGTCAGGACCCCAGCCCAACCCTAGCAACGAGCGTGGAGCAGAACCCCGTAGCTAAAGACCGCGCGGAGCGGGCGGTAGGAAGGGCAGGAATGAACGGCCGTACGTCTGTTAAGGACGCTGGGAAAGGGGCCATCTTCGAGCAAAGTTCCCCTCTTCCGGTCATCGGCGATGCTTCCGTTGTAATCAGGTAGGCCATTTGGCTTGGTCTTGCACAAAAACGGGACAAATAAGGCGGGTGCCATCCCGATCGCGCCGAAGCGAAGGGAAGGCGGCGGGGAACGGGGGTCCAGTGGGGGCCAGGCCACCATCACGCACAGCAAATAGCGGTCGTGGCACCAGGCCAACGAGCGGTGCCCTTCTGGGGTAAGGGGGAGGGGGACCAGCCCAGCTCTCCAAGGTGGGGTACAGACCTCTAATATATTTTGTTATCTTTGTTAATACCCTTCTCGATAATGTATGGTGGTAGAGCAGTTGAGTTAGATGTTGAAGGATCGTAGCGAATTCTTTTTCTAGGTATCCATGCGAACATGTCCTAAGCCCCCTGAGAAATAGATTGTAAGACAACCATGGCATTTGCGGAGATATCGAGGTACCTCTGGAAGCGAATATAAGAAACAGCGAGAGCAAAGCGAATGTAGGCTTCCTATGCACTATGAAGGGGTATCTGTTCTGTTCTCTTAAGATTGCTACATCTAGGAAAGGCAATTTTCCGTTCTTTTCCCGTTATGTTTTAAAATCTAAGTTCGGAACTAGAGAGTTTAGTTATTTACAAAATTCACCGAAATCTCCTCAGCTACTGTTCCAGAACGTAAAAATACCTTCTACGTAGCTAGGCTGGATCATATTGCTGGGCGTGATATACGACGAAATTTCCTTTTCAATGTATTCCATGTAACGGTTCTCCAGGAGGGGTGCAGGGGGATGTCTATGCCACATTAGTCCAGGCAAATTAGCAGTTTTAGGGGAAAAAATCATAAGTTTTTATATTTGTGGAAGACTCTTCAAGGGTCATAGAACAAAGATCTAAAGAGTTCCTCCATCAAGTGTGTGCTTCCTTTTTGGGGAAAATCCCTTTGAGGGTACTTCTCCTCATATTTACCATTTTTTCTCAAAAACGGTGCATCGGACGGTCAAATATCTGATGGAGCTAAAAATAGAAAATTAAATTCTCCACAACTTCTTTTCTATGACTTTTAGCTCTAAATATTACGGTTTTTGCGGAAATGAGGTCGAAAGTAGTAGACTCATTTTCGCCAATATTAAAAAAATCATTTTGTCCTTACGCTTTGCTTTATAACGATGAAATGATGGAGGATGAGTCTTGAATGATGAAAGAAGTTGTTCTACATGCTGTCTGTCGTTATCATCAATAGTAAGTTCTGAAGCATGAGTTTCGCCAATGCACAGTATGTCAGCATGTGAGCTCTAATAGCTCGAGCATGCATGTCCTGACAGCATGTGTGGTACTGATGAAGAACCATAAACAGTGGACCATAGTTCTGAAATCCCACTACCATCCATGATGTATCCAATGGACCCAAGATACGACATATGAGATGAAATCCTCCCAGCCTTACAATTATATTGCTAAGTTCACCATTTGGATTGGAGGAAACTATATCCTTGGCTTTGATGTAGAGTGGTTGGTCAAAAGTTACAAAGCATATCACTTGCTTTGTTTTTTTGTTTCTTCAGCAGCATAGTTTATAGCACTTAGCACCGTATTGTACTCAGTTGGTGGTAGGCTTATGAAAGGCAGTGCAAGAATTTTTACTGCTCATAAGAATGAGCATAGGTTATACCCTCCATGAAACCTTGCCATGATGGGAAGGAAGGGTTTGGAGAAATTTTCCATACATCCACAAAACATCCTTTGGTGCTGGGGTTGAAACATAATGTACATCTTCCCTGTTACACATTTTCCAGTTCTAAGGCATTCAAACCTTGTTTTTGTTTGCCCTCAAACTTTCTTATTTTAATGTTTCCAGCTGCAGCAATCTCATTTGAGGATGGGATACTCTCAATTTATTTATTTCCTGAGTTTTTGCAGTTCTCGATGGAGTTATGCACTTTATTCCACCCACTGAATGAAATGTTCCTTTGCCAGACAAGGTTTGAATGTTGAAGTCTCCATTATCAAAAAACATACTGACAATATGAATCTCCTTCCACATCTGGTTTCCAAGAAATTGCAGCCGATGACTCAAACAGTGAGACATCACTCTAGGCAGAGCAAAATTCAAAGTTTGATACTGTGTTAACAATGGTTCTAGAGCCAGTTTTCCGAAATAAATATCCTGCCAAACAAGACAATAGGCGGGACAAAAATTATCGGGGACGTGTTGCAGAAATTATTGCATGTGCAATTGCTGTACACTTCTTTTGTAATTTTCCCCTATCATTTTTTTTTTTTTTTTTTTAACAACTAGTTCTAAGAAGGCATGTAATTTTTCAGGCACATCATCATCTGCATTTTTCATAAATTCAGTGACATCTGGATAATCTGTGTATTGTATGATTTGTTCTGATATCCTCACGGATTATAGTTGCTGCAGTTTTTACGATTCTTAATCTTTCATCTTTCTCACTTTTCTCTCTCTGTGTACCAGGTATTGGTCAGTTTTAGTCCAGAGCCACGGAAACAAACTAATGTTGATCTTTTCTTCATTTGAAAGAACATTACTCTATCTTCATATGTGTCCATTAACCTATTTTTCAGTGTTTTTTCAGTTACAGATGAACTTTCTGGCATATTTTCTTCAAGATTTTTCATTAAGTCATGTAAAGTGAATTGGCATTCTTCTGATTCCTCAATGTACCTACATAGTTTTTTCAAAAGCACAGTCAATATGCTCATCTTTTGGATGTCCTCTTTTAAAGATGATGATGTGTTGTAAAAAAAAAAAGTTTGAATAGCAAACTTCATGATAACGGGCTTCTTCAGCAACAAGACACAGGACACTGTTAGCTCGTTTGAATACTTTGCCACCTAGTTCACCTTTTCTTTCTTTAGCAAAGTCTGAAATTTTCTTTTCAGATGCAGAACTCTAACTTCCCAAATTTTTCTGCGTCTGCTCACATTCTTTTTCTTTTCAATTGCAGTATCACATATATCACTACAGAAAAAGCACTTGGTTTTGAAATCAAATTTTTCTTCTGATCCCATGGTTTGCTTTGTTTCTTGCAACCTTTCTCTTTTCTTTTTTTCATCTCTGGCAATATTTTCTCTTTTATGTACTCACGCCTACATATTTTATGCACTTGAATAGTGTTCACTTCCTTTAGCATTTCAAAATGTCCGTCATTTCTAATTTTACTGACACGTCTCAAATTATGTATACCATCTTCCACTTTCACTGTTTCACCTTCACTTAATGTCTTTTGGCAACAGAAACACATCTCATTTCTTGAAGCCATGGTAAATATTTTGTTGTGTTCACTTAACTCTATATCATTACCATTATTTCTGAAAATAATCTCATTCTATTCTGAAAAGAAAGAAATCACAAACCTGTTTACCACAAGTGAAGAGAGAAATGTGCATGGTATAATGTTATTTTCAAGCTTGTTCAGTAACAATTTACAAGAAAAACTTTTGATATAAGAGCAATATAGGCATGGACATCTCAGGATTTACAGTTTTATATTTGTTATTCCCTTCCCCCTTCTTCTAATATTTAGACCAAAACAAGGATACCAAATGAAACCTGAATCTCTACTCTACAATGTCATCTATATGATATTTTGAGGATAAATTATGGATTTTAAGTTATTAAGCAAAGTGTAAGGACCGAATGCATTTTTTTAATATCGGCAAAAATGAGTCTACTACTTTTTGACCTCATTTGTGCAAAAACTGTAATAATTAGAGCTAAAAACATAGAAATAAAGTTGTGGAGAATTTAATTTTCTATATTTTTGCTCCATATACCTTTGACCCGTCCGATGCACCGTTTTTTGAGAAAAAGGGTAAATATGAGAAGTACCCTCCAAAGGGGGTTTTCCCCCAAAAAAGGGGGAAGCACACACTTGATGGAGGGGAACTCTTTAGATCTTTGTTCTATGACCCTTGAAGAGTCTTCCTGCCAAATATAAAAAACTTATGATTTTTTTCTCCAAAAGGGCCTTTTTTCGTCTAATTTGCCTGGACTAACAACCATACTAGCGTGGGCAGCCCCCTACAGGAATAAATGGAGAAACAAAACTCCCTCTCCTTGAGTGGAAGAAAGAATAGAAAAGCCACGCAGCACCTCAGCCATCGGAAGGGGAATCTGAGTAAAGGACACGAACCTTTCTATGGATTCGAAGGCCTGGTGGATCCCTGCATTCATAGAATCGAACAGCCAGGCCCTCTCCTGTCAGAAAGAAGCTGGACCTCTGGAGAGATGAAAGGAGAAGGGATTGAAGAAAGGTGAGGTTTTAGATGTGTTTTGAAGAATAAAGGACTCAAGGCTACTGCAAAAGGCATTTTAATCATATAAAAGCTGTTGGACAGGAAAAAAAAATTCCAAGACTATACGAGGTTCCCTTTTTGGTTGCATTTTGTTTTCTAACCTCTCTATAGCGTTAACTATCAAAAATAATTTCCAAAAGGTAATTTTCTTCTCGAACAGCAACCTTTTTGCAACCTCTACACCACTGCAAAATTTCCCTCTTACCCTCTTAAAACATTTTAGAATTCTGGGTGTTCAGCTGAACAACCAGTGAATTTACCTTTATGAACTTATGATAATGAAAATTAAAACTATTTTCGTCGTCCTTTCAATTGTTATGTACGATTTTTTTTATTCTTCTAATCTTTAATAATACAATTTGTTTCAATTGAAAGAGTTAACACAGTTTTTGTAAAAGTAACAAAAAAATCAAGGATAAAAACTGTTTGTAAAAGAGATTTTTTAAAGTATTCAATATATATACCCAAAAGAAATCCACAGAGACTATACCGTAAGGTAAGCTACAATAATACTGGAAAGCAGGAAGTAATGACAAAATTGTTCCAGTGAGTCTCTCCTACCTCGCTTTCGCCGACATAATCTGTCCAAGAAAATACAACTTCTGCAAAGAAGCGAATAAAGTTTGTCTCTGTGAAGGGAGGGGGTGTAGGAGGGAAGGCAGCGGAGAAGAGCATGGAGGAAAGGCATTAAAGAAATGTGTTGGAGGGAACTGAACTACGGAGGTATTAGGAATTTAATACTCGATATTCTATTTCATTCCTAAAGCAGATTTCACTCCCAGAAAAAGAATGGAATGGCATTACTAATAGAGAAGTTGAATACGTTTTCAACAATATGAGACACATCAAAACAAACAGAAAGTTATGGAAATGAATGGGCATGTTCCCGAGATGAAAATATGAAATTAGAGAAGTCTGGTCAAGTCAAAATAAGGCACTGGAAACTACAGTACATAAACCAAAGGAACTTTCTGTGGCCAGACAAAAGACGAACGTTGACAGTAGGAATAGCGCCGCGGACTGGTAATGAACAAATTCTAAAGAAGGCCTTTTGCTGACTGTAGATGGTCATAATATCTGGAATTCTGGAGATTATTATTGATCTCATATGATCAATGCAAAAACATATTGTTCTACAAGCGCTGTCACATACCGTTATCTATTGCGCCTTTGGAACAGCGCCTTTCCCTGTCGCAATTTAATTCCGTCATCTAAGGAGTGACGGTTGCCCAGTGCTGCTTATTGTTTTTAAGGCCTCCAACTCATGTAACCTTCAATCTCCCTCTTCTTACCCAATATATTCTTCCATAAAATAAGCATTTACAGTTACACAGATGCAAGACTTCTTTGGTTATCACAATTTCTCTAACCTGCTTCCCCAGAAATTCTACGCAGGCAGATTTCCTCAGTAGTTTTCATTTTTGTTTTAATATACATTCTCAAAGACCGTGATGACAACAAAAACAATAAAAACTTCCATAATTTCGTAATCATTCCCATTCATTTAAAATATATTATTCACAAGGTAATGATATATATATTTTGAGGGAAGGTATATTCCTCTCGATTTCCCGACCGGTACAGCTGCAATAGTTATTCATACAAAAAAAAAAAAATTGGTGTCTTGATATAACGCGAATGTTCATTTCTGCAGAGGTGAAAATAATCCACGAAAAAAAGCAGCTTAGGTAGTACTTTTTCCTCTGGAAAAGGGATGAGGAAAATTGACGAAGGCAAAATAAAAAAATAAAAAAAAATGAAGTCGATTTTTTTTCCAGGATGAGGGAAGGTTTTTTTGCAATTGGCTTTGGCGTCAGTGATTGAGGAATATCCTATAACTATGGCAGTAACTATAATGATAATAGAAAACCAGGAACATCACAGCATAATAATAATAATAATAATAATAATAATAATAATAATAATAATAATAATAATAATAATAATAATAATAATAATAATAGCAGAACAGCTCCAGCATTGTATCACAAACCACCTTGCGCCCAAATGGATGACCACAGAGAATATCCTTAGTATAGAAAATAAGACTAATGGAAATATAACAAGTAACGACAGGCCTATCAATAATGTGGAAGTCACTAACAGGCATCATCAGTAAAAGGTTTTACAACTACCTGGAGTAGGGGTTCTCAACCTTTTTAAGCCGATGAGCACCCACCTGCTTTCTGGATAACTGTGAGACACCACAATAATTTTATAGTTTGGGAATTAAGAAGTAGTCCAATTAATAAGTGAAAAACTTAGCCTTGTTTATGTAAAGGTAATAAAATTTTTAAATTACTTGCTTTGAAGATTCAAAAATGAATTTTTACTCCTTGGATGTTTATTCAAAGTTACTGACATCCACGAATCAAGCATCCTTTACATAACTGTTAAAGATATTATAGTACTTTAGCGGACACAAAGATTCACAGATAATATATGTACCTTTTAAACCAGATTATATTGATATCTAAAAATGTAACTAAATAAGATTTATTGTTCAATAACAAACTAAAACATATGTTTGCTTATTATCAATTATATTCCTCATTACGTTAATCATGTTGTGATATACGTGGAAACCTACAGAGAAAAAAGGAAAACAAATAAAATTCACAGAAAGCATTATTTCCTGAATACTAATACACAGCTAATTATTTCAAATCTTGGACATTAGAAAAAAAAATAATAATAATAAAACAAGCCCATCTCTCCGCTAGTTTGTGGATTAAGTGAGAACCCTGCTGCTGAACTGCATTGTCTAGCTTTTCTATTTTTGCCTCATCAGTGTTTGGCAAAGCAACTGGCGAGCAGTATTATATCTATAAAACGAAAAAGATGGAAGGGTATTTTAAATTCGGCGGTTAGGCCTACGAAGAGTTGGTGTTCGTGAGCACGATTTTAACTTCGAAAGAGCACTGCCAGATCATCAGAGAGCATAGAGGTGCTCGCGAGCACCAGGTTGGGAACCCCTGACCTACAGTAGAGGATACAAACACCATCCCTTACCAACAGAAAGGCTGCAGAAGGAAGTGTAGGGCCACAACAGACCAGCTCCTGATAGACAAAATGGTAATGAAGAATAGTAAGAGACGGAGAACGACCCTAGGCATAGCATGGACTGGCTACAAGAAAGCCTTCAACATGATACCGCACATGTGGCTAATAGAATTCCTGGAAATATATGGGGCAGAGAAAAACATCAGCTTCCTAAAAAATACAATGTGCAACCTGAATGCAGTACTTACAAGCTCTGGGATAAGACTAGCAGGGGTTAACATCAGGAGAGGAATCTTTCAAGGCGACTCACTGTCTCTACTACTGTTTGTAGTAGCCATGATTCCCATGACACAAGTACTGCAGAAGATAGATTCTGGATACCAACTCAAGAAAGGAGGCAACAGAATTAACCATCTGATGTTCATGGGCGAGGTCAAGCTGTATGGTAAGAACTTCAAGGAAACAGATACCCTAATCTAGACTTTAAGGACTGTATCTGGAGACATCAGGATAAAGTTTGGAGTAGAAAAATTCGCCTTTGTCAACATACAAAAAAGGGAAAGTGACAAGTACTGAAGGGAACTACCCTACGGGAATAGCATCAGGCACATAGATGGGACAGGATACAGATAGCTAGGAATAATAGAAGGAGAGAATATACAACACCAAGAGATGAAGGATACGATCAGGCAAGAATATATGCAGAGACTTAAGCCGATATTCAAGTCAAAACTCAACCCTGGAAACATGATGAAAGCCATAAACACATGGGCAGTACCAATAATCAGATACAGTGCGGAAGTAGTGTAGTGGACGAAGGCTGAACTCTGCAGCATAGACCAGAAAAGTAGGAAACACATGACAATATGCAAAGCACTACACCCAAGAGCAAATACAGACAGACTAAACATAACATGAAGGGAAGGAGG
Organism: Macrobrachium rosenbergii; assembly: GCF_040412425.1. Classification (NCBI taxonomy): domain Eukaryota; kingdom Metazoa; phylum Arthropoda; class Malacostraca; order Decapoda; family Palaemonidae; genus Macrobrachium; species Macrobrachium rosenbergii. The sequence goes on along the minus strand of NC_089786.1, from coordinate 43,567,828 downwards.
GAGAGGTTTACTAAGCATAGAGGACTGCGTCAACATCGAGAGCAGTGAAGGCGAGCGGCTAAAGAGTGTATGGGAAGGAGGACTAATAAAAGTAGACGAAGACCCAGAAATATACAGAGACAGGAGAATAAAAAAAAGAACAGAGGAATGGCACAGCAAACCAATGCATGGACAGTACATGAGGCAGACTAAAGAACTGTCTAGCAACGAAACATGGCAAAGGACACAGAGGGGAAGAACTCAAGAAGGAAACAGAAGGAATGCTAACAGCGGCACAAGATCAGGCCCTAAGAAGCAGATATGTCCAAAGAACGAGAGATGGAAATAACATCTCACCCATATGTAGGAAGTACAATATGAAAGAGGAGACTATTAACCACAAAGCAAGCGGATGTCCGGCACTTGCACAAAAACCAATACAAAAAGTCATGATTCAGTAGCGGAAGCCCTCCACTGGCGCCTATGCAAGAAACACCAGCTAGCGTGCAGTAATAAGTGGTGCGAACACAAACCTGAGGGAGTGGTAGAAAACGATCAGGCAAAGATCCTTTGGGACCTTGGTATCAGAACTGACAGGGTAATACCTGTCAATAGATCAGACTTGACGCTGGTTGAGAAAATCAAGACGAAAGTATTACTCACTGATGTCGCAGTACCATGGAACGCCAGAGTAGATGAGAAAGAAAGAGAGAAAAAAAAACTGATAAGTATCAAGACCTGAAAATAGAAATAAAAAGGATATGGGATATTCCAGTAGAAATTGTCCACATAATCATAGGACCACTAGGCACGGTCCCAAGATTCATGAAAAGGAACGCGGAAAAACTAGATACAGAAGTAGCTCCAGGGCTCATGAGAAGAGAGTGCTATTAGACAGCGCAAATAGTGAGAAAATTAATGGACTTCTAAGGAAGCAGGATGCAACCCGAAACCCCACACTATAAATACTACCCTGTCGAATAGGATGGCTGAGATAAAAAAAAATGATAATAATAAAATATTAAAATATTAATAATAAATGAGCATGGATGTAATTTCATGAATATTCATTTATTACAACATTAATATTAATGACAAAAGCTACTGTGCATTTCCAATTAGTAAATTGTGGGATCTTTTGGAAGTGGAATTGGAAAAGAAGGAAGAGAGAGAGAGAGAGAGAGAGAGAGAGAGAGAGAGAGAGAGAGAGAGAGATTTCAGGGGATTACGTAAGTTATCTTTAAAAATACATCGCTGTCTTTTGTATATCACTAAATAGTTATCGCTTATAATCTTGTCGAAATAATTTATTCCTAAAGGCAAGTAACCCAATAAATATAATAATGGAAGACAATATTTCTTGAGATAGATGGATACTTGACTGCATGTATAAATCATTCAACATACGAACAAATGGTTAAAGGGAACGAGGTAATATTGTGTAGTTCTCTGCTGAATATTCCTTCTGATAAACCTTCTGGCGTCGGACTCCCAGTTAATGGTGTGAACTCACAAAAAGAACATTGAAACGAAACACGTTCTAGATATGTTTCCATTTTCCAACAACAGAAAAAACCTCAGGTACATAGTACTTAGGTTCCAACTCCTTTATGATCTTTTTGTCCGAATTTCAAGTGACACTGGACTCTCACCCGAAAGACCTGTGCTCGGTCCAGTGGTGAGTTAGAAAAAAAAATATATAATTACATTTATGTGTATATATGTATATATATATATATATATATATATATATATATATATATATATATATATATATATATATATATATATATATATATATATATTATAATCATAATCCTGCAGCTGAAGACTAGAAATATTTGTAGAGGTTAGCGGAAAAAATCAAACAGCCAAATGGGCGGAGTCAAATATGATAGTTTGCTCCAATAAAGGACTGGAAAGAGCCATCGCTGAGTCTAGTTTTACAAGAGAAAGATTTGGTAAGAAGAATATCGACCAAGGCATGTTCAAATTTTATGAATGGCAGTAAACACATGCAGTAAGAGGGCAATCTAACTAGTAAACAGAGTACCTAACCTAAGTACAAATTAGTGTATAGCTCTACCCCTGAAACCTGCCAGGTGTGGATTTTAGTTCCAACGGTCTGAATATTGGTTTGTGCTGTCTCCTACGACATAAATTGAATTTTTACCACTATGCATCGGTCATATTGTAATTGCTTATAACATTTATTCTTTTTTTTACTTTTGTTTTATTCTTTCTTGTGGTCATATATATATGTGTGTGTATATGTGTGTGCCTGTGTGTGTGTGTATGTGTGCATATTCTAAATATGGTCGAGCCATTTGTGTTGAGCTCGCTGATCGATAATAGGGACTGTAATGACAGATGGTTATGAATGTGTGTGCGATTCCCTTAGTAGCCCTCATGTGTCTTTCTTGTATCCAGAAAGTGCTTATTATCGAGTCGTAGAATACTTAAATGATAGATACCCAGCTACACTGATATAAAGACAAGAAGAATGGAAAAATGTCGACAATGTGATGTGCTTGAGATGAGAGAGAGAGAGAGAGAGAGAGAGAGAGAGAGAGAGAGAGAGAGAAATATGTACGAAAGGAAACTTACTCTTTAAGTAAAGTCAATAAAGCATTTCAGATACAGGCAGCCGACCATTACCAAGTATCAACATGAGCAGGTGAGGTATTTGATTGCTTGTCTCTTTTATTCTTCCCTTACGTCCTTTTCCACCTGAAAAAAAATATATATATATATATATATATATATATATATATATATATATATATATATATATTACATAGAAATAGGCTGGAAAGTCTGGCAGAAGCCGAGACAACAACGGGGAAAGGGAACAACAAAACCAGCAAAATAACCTTAAAACTAGTTTATTAACATTAAGTAATGTACATATTTACAAATGAGTCAAGTTTGGTAAAAAAGTAATATATCATCTCACACAATACATAATCCATGAGTCAGTCAAAAAATACCACAGATGTAGCGAAATTAAAGTTACTTTAAATAAACATCACCGTCACAGCAAAAAGTGACAACCATCATATAAAAGGAACAACATTTAAGCTACATCAAACAAAAAGCAATAGAGACACCATAAATAGTAATATCAGGCAATCCACGGTATAACCAGTTAACCATAGTAATAAACAAATATCTGAAAAATCAATAAAGCTGCAAATATAAACTCATTAATAATAATAACTAGAGTATCATAAATAACACCAATATAATAATAATCAGAATATTCATAAGGTAAAAAAAAAAAAAACGAACATCCACCTTGAGATGTCAAGACCAGCATCAAAGGTTACCGAGGACGACCATCAAACTACTACCGTGAAATCATCGAGACTACCGTGAGGGCAGCAAACAGGAAAATCTCCACAAACAGTCTACTAAGTAAGGGACGACAGCTAGTGGAAAGGCCTCGCAGCATTCCAGTGTTCCCCTTAACTTTGTGGATTTTATCTTTTTAGCCTATATATTCATCACGTTCCATATTTTCGAGATTCAGTTACACACACACACACACACACACACACACATATATATATATATATATATATATATATATATATATATATATATATATATATATATATATATATATATATATATATATATATAACTGTGAATAACGGTCTTGAAAAGTTAAATCAGCTAGTGCCTGCCTGATACATAGAAATTTTAGTGTATTTAAATACATTGTTTACAGAAAACTTTCAAATATTTCTTCCACTGGTCATTCTTATATTAGTAAAAATAATTAGGTTAAGAAATCAGTGTTCACTTATGTGTTCTTAGGAGCATTATGCACATGTTGCCCTGAATATATTGGTTATGAAATAGATAAGATTGGGAAATTGAAATACCCTGGCTTTGCATTAATCAATGTATTAGAAATGGCAACAAAGACTGATCAAAACAAGCAAAGAATTTTATAACTTAAAAATGTGCTTGTACTGTAATATAATAATATCAAAGATATCCCCATCTCCTAATGAATTTTGGTGTTAAAGTCCCATTAAGAACAATAAAGCATTGAAACATGTACTTATAAAGACCCTTCCCGACAATACCAAAGGCTGTATATATAAAATTCCATGTAATTCTTGTGACAAATTATATAGTTGGCAAACCGGTAAAAAACTGGGTAAGAGAACAGAACAGCATAAAAAATGTGAGAGATGTGCGCGGGTGAACAGTGGTAATTTTGTACTTGTTAGTGAAAGCAATCGTTATCAAGTGAGAAAGGGCAAACAAGATAGCCTATTCTAATAATGCACTGCGAAGGACTATCGTTGAATCTAGTTTTTATAATATGAATGTCAGTCAAGGTATGTATAAACTTGATCCTATAATTTCAAAAGAAATTTGTTAAATTCTTAGGTTTTAGGAAAGTCAGTAGAAAAGTATGGAAAAAGGATTATTATATTTGTAAACACAATACGGGGTCATTAGCACTAAGGAGTTTTTTCCCTCCCCCTTGACACTTTTCAGGTGTGGATTTGTAATTTCTACGGTCTGTATGATTGTCGGTACTGTATCTTTAGTGTATATTGAGATTTCTACCATTAGCACTAATGGGTTAACCACCATTACTCTGTTACACCTGGCAGATGCGGATACGTAGTCTCAAATGGCTATATCTTTTGTGAGGCAGCTGATGAAGCGAAACTAAATCTTCTCCGTTTTTTTTTTTAATTATTATAAAAGTGCAAAATGGGGATGCTTGTCCAGGCAGCCTCTCCCCATGAATCCCTCTCTCCAATCTCTCACTCTCGCTATTTCACACAAACTCGACATACACTATTAACAATTATGGTTTATCACAATTGTCACAAAAAATCAAATTAACAATATACAGTATACCAAAGATGATACAGAGGTCACTGGGACATGATTCCGTTAGGATTTAGTAACCATGCGAGTAATTGTTGACCTTTCAATAACTTTGCAGAAAAACGCCTCTTATCATCTAAACGCGTACACCTTTGTAAGACAAAGCTTGTCGTCATGATATTCAGTCATTAGTTATAAGCATATCCTTCGTATTCAGCTTAAAAAAATAATATAAACATTTATGCCACCATTAATAGAACGATTACATATGTTCATCCGTAATGTTCTGCAGTATATATACATTGTGATTTCTCCCATCATGCATCTGCCCCTCGTCAGTGGCTTGGAAATAAAGCTGAAACCGGTCAGGACACACACCCAGTCTTTAATTTTTTTCATCTGTGGTGATGAGTGATAAACGAATCACGTGTTTAAGTGACTATAACCAGTGCATATATATATATATATATATATATATATATATATATATATATATATATATATATATATATATATATATATATATATATATATATATATATATATATATATATATATATATATATATATAAATAAAAAAAGGGAGAGACAGAGGGCAGACAGAGAGACACAGACACAGACACAGGGGTATTACTCAGTATCAAAGGGTTTTGTGCTTCGTGAAACATGTGAAAGCATTACAGCACTTAATAAAAAACGCCAAGAATCTTTTTATGAAACAGACCAGCTTCTAGCTTTCATAGCCGAAGGTCAGGCAGTCATAGAGTATGTTGAGGAAAGAGAAAGAAGAAGGGGAAAAGAAAGGATTGAGGAGGTAAAGAAGAAAGAGGAAGAGAAAACCTTTAGGAAGAAGTAAATACGGCATGTAGAGCAGAGACAGAATTAGGAAAGAAAGGCTCAGTAAAAACAAATAATAGTAAATGTTAAAGAGAGAAAAAGGATCACAATCTATAGGGAGTATGTACTAAAATGAGCGAAAAGGGATTACAAAGAGAGAACACAAAATAGGAAGAGAAGTCTTAGTGATGAAAGCGGGGGAAAGATAGAATGTCACCTAGTTTTTCCCAGACGACATTTCTTGAATATTTTTGGAACTGAATCTACCTAATGGTTCCTTTTGTTCTGACACTCACACGCTCTGAGTGCCTTGCTTCCACCTCTTTGGCAGCTAAACATTTACTTGATTGAATTTTAAAGGCTACAAAACAACAATACAGACAGAGAAAAAGAAAAGCAGACCCTCATTCACTTACAAAGTGCATTTTTTTTTTTTTTTTTAAGTCAGGTTGGTTGGCTGGTACTACATTCAGCTGTCTCATGCCAGCACGCACCCTCACTCAAGTGCGGTGTGTACGTATGTTAAAGGTTTGAAGTTTATCAGAGGCCTGGTGTCTACCTCTGAACACGCCCGACCAGCTGAGGCTCTAGGTCACACAGGCCAGCAGTGTGGTCTGAGTTGATGTTCCAAAGTTTAGTTAAGAGAGAGGCGCTGAACCTCTGGTCACACCTCTTATTCTTGAGCGTCTACTTCTCTGAGTTGTCGTTTAACAATCTTGATTTCTGTTATGGTTTTATTGATTTAATCGCTATTGTTTGTCGTTGTTTATTTTCCTTTTACAATGCCATAATTATTAAAATATATTTACTTGGTTCTGGTTAATATTTCTCAGTATGGTAATGGTATCCTTTCGGTTTGTGGTATTTTAATATGAGCTCATTTTGCTAACGATAATGAAAATAGGCTTTACTATTCTGTCTCTCCTGTTGGACCTTTCTTCCTTCTTTTCCCCTTGATTCCTTTAGTTTTTTTCTGATTATTATTTCACGTATTTCCTTCCTCAGTATCTTCTCTCACATTTCGCCTGCCAGTGACTACTGGCATATTTTTCCCTTTCATCCCTCACCTTGTTTCTCCTATTGTTTTTTTTTTTTTTATTCTGTTCCTTTCTTTCACCACATAGTTATATCATCCCATGTATATATTTTCTGGGTAATTTTCTTACATCATTTACTCACAACCATTTGCTTAATTTTCCCCTGATTCCCATTTAGCAGCCATATTTTATATTTGTTTTTCCCTTATATCTCCTTGACTTTTCCTCGAACAGCAGATTATTTATTTTTTTCTTCTCCTACAATTTCTCAGTTGCTGCCAGTGTGCCAGCAACTAATCTGTACTTTACCTGATCGTGCAAGGTACGCAACGTAAAAACCATTTGGGTTACAGATAGTTCCCCTTAAAGAAAATGGCACTAGCATGACCGTTTATAATCTAAAAACACATTACTAAAAGATAACTAGTCACTGTTTTTATTTCCTGTCAACCAAGTTATTGTATATTTTCTTTTAATCACTGTTTTTCGAATATAAGCACATTATCTGAACATTCTCCTGTCAATTCTTATTGTTTCTAAATTTATGACTGGGCAGTCTTATTAGTAGTACCGTGTTCTTTGAAATACACCAAGAAATCGGCAGTGGAATTCGTTTTAAATGATAACGGAAATTAACAAAGTTTCCTCAGTGACAAAAAGGCAGAGCAGAATGAGAACTGTAAAAGGCTTAAACTTAGAAAGGAAAGTGCGAAAGGGAAAAAAATACAACAGCAATGTAGACAACAGCAACAAAACCCATTCATTGGTTCCCTCTCCTCTTTTGTTTTAAGGTCGCACCCGATCCAAGATTTTACAACTTGAACAAAAGGGATGCAAATAGAGGTTCTTCTCGGGCAGGGATGGGGGGGAGGGTGAGGTGTGGGTGATGGAGGTGGCAGAAACTAAGGAGAAGGAGGGGTGAAGGAAAAGCGCTCTGGGGAAGTTGGCAGCGAAGGTCCCCAGAAATATGGGCGTTGTTTTATTGTGCTTCCGAAGCAGAGGGAGTCTCCTCAAAAACGATATGCGAATTTCAATTTATTGGTGAATGAATCTGAAATAGAATTAACTGTTTTCTACACAGAACCGTTAAAACTAACCTTGTTTTTGCCATAAACGTTCTAGTCATGAAAATATAACCATAACAAAGGTAACTAAATAACGACTGCTTTAAGGTTGTACTTGAAATGAAGAGTCGGAAAAAAAATATTTGAAGAATAAAAGATGTATGACACAACAGAGGCCAGAACCTGGTAAGTCCGTCCGCCCTTTTATTTCGTCTTTTGTTTGAATTTACCAAGCGCTAGGAAGCAATTTATTTTGTTTTGATGGGTCAAGGCTTATTATTGTGTTGTTCACTTTAAATATAATGGATGTATACCAGAAAGAAACGACAGATTTTATGCTGTTTCTGGAAAACCATATAAATAAAGAACTGGTCTATAATAGTTCCTCGTTGGATGAGTCGGTAGAATTGTGGGCTAGCACTCGCTAGGCCCGAGTTCGAGTCTCCGGCTGGCTAATGAAGAATTAGAGGAATTTATTTCTGGTGACAGAAATTCATTTCTCGGTATAATGTGGTTCGGATTCCAAAATAAACTGTAGGTCCCGTTGCTAGGTAACCAGTTGGTTCTTAGCCACGTAAAATAAGTCTAATTATTCGGGCCAGCCCTAGGAGACTTGTTAATCAGCTCAGTGGTCTGGTAAAACTAAGGTATACTTAACTTTTATTACGTTAATGAAGTCATTATGTTATTTTAGAACATTTCGATGATTGTGCACTCCTGTCGGTGGATGTAAGTGATTTGCATTGCCCTCGTTGTTCCTCGCTGTTTTGTAAAGGTCAGTCTTGTGTTTTTTTTTATACGTTAAAAGCTACATTTTAAATTTGTTTTAAATGAATTACTCGATAACCTATTCAAGGATTTTATCTGACGAGATGTTAGTGATTTTTTAGGATTTTTCATAGATCCTGAAGTCATTTGCGTGGGCTGATACGTCTTTTCAACAGGGGCAACATAGCTGTTGTGTTTGTTGTAAGGGCCTGTCGACAACATTAGAAAATAATACAAATAAAAGTTAATACAGATTATATCCTGAGACATTCAAATGAAATTCTGGATGCTTAATGCTTAAAAAGATTTTTTCTAATGCATGGTCAAATCCTGCAAAGATTATTTCCAGGCTCTGTTCTCGAGGAATAGTACTCACAGTTATTCTCCACACCCAAAAGAAACTTTATTTAGATGCTTGAATACAACTTTATTTCGTCCCAAATTTATATTACTTTTGTTGTATATCCAAACTTATTCCCTGCCACATTTGCGCCTCTCTAACTCACCTTCATTCTTTTTGTACCTCTAATGCTAAAATTCTTTAATATTATTTTTTGAATCTGAAATTTCTGCTTTCTTTAGGCATAGTTCATAATTGGTCTTCACTGGAAGTAGGTCTTCCCCGGAAACCCTTTTCATTTATAGGAGTATAAGAGTCCACCAAAACAGGAAAAACTCGTGTTATTGCCGGTCGAAAGCCCGTGCGGCTGTCAGGCAAAACTCGCCGCGACTAGAGGACACCTGACATACGGTCACTACAGAGGATTTCCATCATTTTGTTCTCTGGATTAAGAGTCGGGTCCTGGTAGGATTCACAGCCGACTTGTACCTCAGGGACTTTTTGCTTGCTGTCCATAAGTTTTCCTGTTTAGTCATTTATTAGCCTTGTACATCGAAACTGAAATGCATTCGATTAGAGTTCCTGTCGTTGATTTAACGGTTAATAAGGGCTAGAATTATAAGCGGACACATGAAATAAAAAAGGATCTTACTGGTAATCAGTGGAGTTATTTATTTATTTATTTATTTGTTTTGGCAAATGTCTGGAACATTATGGTTAACAAAATTTTAAGACTTGTACGACAATATCAAAGCTAGATCAAATCTTCAGATTAAAGCCCGTTCTCTAATGTCTTCTAAAATTAGTTTCATCCTTAAATCAAATTTTTGATAGCTATTCTCAGTGCGATTCTCACTATAAAGATTGGCTCCCCTCATATGTTAACAAAATGAACACGGCCTTTCATTACAGAGGTAAAGGAAAATATTACCTTTTATTTTAAATGAAATTCTAAAGTATCTGAATGTATTTCAGTGAGTTGCTGTCGTTAAAATCCTTATACACACAGAGAGAGAGAGAGAGAGAGAGAGAGAGAGAGAGAGAGAGAGAGAGAGAGAGAGAGAGAGAGATAAGGAGCTCTACCAGGCAATATAAGAGATTTCTAAACCCAAATCGCTTCCTGTCTAATTTTATCATTTCGGTTTTGGTCTCCCCTCGGTTGTCTTACCTTAAGGGAAAAAGCTCTCTCTCTCTCTCTCTCTCTCTCTCTCTCTCTATCTTTTATTGTCATTCTTTCTGTCTGGGTGTCTGGGACTCGGTCTTTTCCCCACCTCTGTTTCAATCTGTCAGTCTGTCTTTTTAATAATTAGGCACTCACTAAAATGTAATTTTCCAGTCTCCTTGCATACTGAAGATTAAGAGAATTAAAGCAACATTTTGTAAATTTCCACTGCATCAACGACAGTAGTAATAATAACTTCAATGACAATAATGTTTATCCTATTACTAATAGAACTAAAGAAGCTTCATATACTACGTTATTTTTTTTTTTTTTTTTTTGGTATGTACAATAATTACACTTGGTGTAAAGTGTAACACCGTCCTCGTAAATTTCCACAAATCTAATGTGCAGCATATCAAAATTAACAAGTAAAAAATTCGCCGAAGTTTCTTCTGCGCAATCGAGTTTTCTGTATAACGTATAATGCTGTATAAAACTATCAGCTACGACCGGTAGCGCTTCAGTTACTCCCCAGATATGGTAAAGTGGGATGGCTTCGCACGCCTCCGGAAAGCGCTGCCAGACATAGGATTCATGTCTAACTTTAACCTTAAATAGAATCAAAACTACCGAGGCTAGAGGGTGCAAAAAGTTAAGTATAACTTAGTTTTACCAGGCCACCGAGCTGATTAACAGCTCTCCTAGGGCTGGCCCGAAGGATTAGACTTATTTAACATGGCTAAGAACCAATTGGTTACTTAGCAACGGGACCTACATCTTACTGTGGAATCCGAGCCACATTATAGCGAGAAATTAATTTCTATCACCAGAAATAAATTCCTCTAACTCAATTTGGTATGTATGATGTTTGGAGGGTGGACGATCAACGTACCAATTTACAGTCTTCTACTCTTGGTAGTTTTTAATATCTGAGGGCTGACAGGAAAAGTGCGGACAGACAGACAAAGCCGACACTACAGAGTCTTTTACAGAAAACTAAAACCAGCTCCTCAGGCAAACACTCACCATTAAGCTTCAGAAATCCATCAACTACACTAAACTAATCGTCGCACGAGTTTTGCGGATTGTCACTGCCTCTTCTTCTTCTTCTTCTTCTGTTACCAATAATAAGGCTTATTTTAGGGTTACTGCCGTATCCTCTTAAAAGAAAGGACTGAAAAAATTCCCGTCCATTTGTAAATAAAATCGATCATTTTAGTCTGTTCTTCGAAAGCTGTCGAGACCAACGCCGCGATTTCTACTCTTCCTTCAGCATAAAATTTATTTATGTCAGTGACTCAAGTGCTTTATATCATAATTTTGTAAAGGATATCCTGAGAGCTATTTGCTTGATAACCATTTATAGCAACCGAAATATAGAAGTCTTAATATACCAGACACTTGTTAGACTAATCTCTGACCGCAAAGAAGAATGTCGTACTATTTCTTAAGAATTGTTTTTCACTATCCAAGGAATGTGAAGGCATTCATCTTGGAGTCTTTTATTAGGACGATTAGTAACCAAATATTTTCACTTTATTTTGTTTATTCTGGAATAATGTGCAGTATTATTATTATTATTATTATTATTATTATTATTATTATTATTATTATTATTATTATTATTATTATTATTATTATTATTTTTATTATTATTATCCGACAGGTTAAGAAATTTCTTTTAAAGTTAACAGAGAGAAATTATGAAATGTTAAAATCTGATTGTTGTTATACATAAAGCAATGAAAGAGATATGATGATTTAAGAGTGAATAACGAACGTGTTAATCAAATTGGACCCCAAGGTCATTAACTATCTTTGTAGAATTGAAATATGTATTTCACGAGAAACTTTTTCACATAAATCTTGTTAATAATGAGTATCATAAACAATGTAATATGCCGCATTAGAGTTAAGAAGAAATTTCGGTAGTTCACTTCATACAGTGAATGAAGAGGAATCACTGAAATATTCAATCGAACGCAAGACTTAGTATTCATATTGCAAAACCAAAATAAATGCCATTATACTAGAACATAAAACTTCTTGTATTCCTCTTTTATATATTCTTATGGTCAGAAAGAAGTATTTCCGTAAAGATGAAAAACACGCATGCAAAATAATCCTAAAGGGTTAATGGTTACTTATTTATGTGGCATTCCGAAGGACGTAATAACTCTCCCAATGAATTCGTGTATTCTAAAACATTAATGGAGGAAAAGATTGTATGTAAATAAAGCATCTAAAGATGTGATGCTTTATGTCGTTTTTAATAATCTTCACAGGGCAGTAAAAAATGAAATTCCTCGTGCAGGGGATGTGTAATTTTTTCATCATCAAAATTTTAGTGTTATTTTTCTCTCTTGCAAGAGTCGAACGCCCAAATCTTTGTTTTGTCGCCTTGAAGCTTTAAACTCACTCAGTTTGTGTACACAGGAAACTCTCTCTCTCTCTCTCTCTCTCTCTCTCTCTCTCTCTCTCTCTCTCTCTCTCTCTCTCTCTCTCTCTCTCTTTATATAGTATAATGTTCTTGTATATCAAAGTGAATGTTTGTATGCTTGTCCATATGTTTGTGCGCTATAGAAATCCGCACCGCTTGACTGGTCTAGACAGAATTTGGCACATAACCGTCAATTGACCCAACTTAGATAATAGGGTAGGTTTCAAACCTATATCCCGTTCGGATTCAATGGTTACAGGAGTGTGATGGCATGGAGGAGATTGGATACCTTTTTGGTCTGATATTATAGATACATATATCATGTGAATAGGCCCACTAGGTTCTATATTATAACTATAATAGTGCTTAGGATGGCCGATTTTTCTTTTGTTTTGCAACAGCTATAAATAATTCATTAAATTATCGTTTGTCTTATAAAAACATAGCAAGCTTTTCAATTCTGGAACTACTTTTCTGAAGGGAAGAATATGGAAAAGTATATATATATATATATATATATATATATATATATAATATATATATATATATATATATATATATATATATACATACATACATACATACATACATACATACATACATACATACATACATACATACATACTTACATACATGTGTGTGTGTGTACATGATAAATTACAGGTAGAAGAAAAAAAGCCTACGGCTTTGCAATAAGATAGACTTACGTAACAAATTTTAGAACTTTTTGTCTCTGTGTACCAAAAGTTTTTTCTTCTGAAAGCTTGAGGACACCAGAAGTGTAAAATCTGCCTCAAACGAAAATGTAATTCTGAAAGACTTATGGTTAAACCTCGCATTATTTTTGCAGCTATAATGTCAACCTCCGACGTCTTCTATGTCGAGTACCTGGGAATTACAGTCCCGAGCATGCGCTCCTGTTGCAGTTCCCTTAGTTTTTAATTTTATTTGTTTTTCTATTTGGCATTTTCCTCAATTTATTTTATTGTTTTATTCATTTTTTGGAAGGGTCTAGGGTGTGTGGGTGGGTTGGACAATCTCATTACAGAAAAATAGCTGACTTTTTTTATGAAAAAGGACAAAGTAATCTTTACTGTGCTTATTGTCAATATCTGCGCTCACTTTTTAAATCCACGATTACTTTCTGCACCAGTAACCTTTTTTTTTTTTATATTAATATGTTATTCTCTTTTTGAGTTTTTTCTCTTCATGTTTATGGAGATTTTCTCTTTCTAGGTTACTATGCTTGAATAATAATAATAATAATAATAATAATAATAATAATAATAATAATAATAATAATAATAATAATAATAATAATAATAATAGTAATACTAAAACTATTTCTCTTTTAGGTATAGTTTATTAATAATAATAATAATAACAACAACGCCCCCAAGGTCGGGAGTTGCCGTCTCGACACTCTCTTATATTACCGTCATTCACGATGGTATGTGTACAGTACAGTAATACTGCTGGTAAGAGTATTAATGTTAATATTACAAAATTATCGGTTCCTGACACAACAGTATGCCACTAGAATTAATAATAATAATAATAATAATAATAATAATAATAATAATAATAATAATAATAATAATAATAATAACTCACGAGAGGATCAATAAACGTAGATAATAACCTTTTGGTAATCTTGCCTTAATCTGGGCAGCTGTAATAAACACTCGATTGCAGGGAATATCTGTCCTCCAATGGGAAGATTGAGGCTGATTGAGTTTCTAGATTATAAAAGGGAGACTGGGAAGACATGTTGGCCTTTGTTAATTTTATGGTGGCTGAAGGGGTTCATTGAGTGATTGCCATTGTAGTAGAAGAATTTTATATTTCTTAATTAACAAATGATCACCTTTTATCTATTTTAAATATTTATAGATATTTGTATACATTACAGCATTTTATATGCTCTGGTATTTTACAATGAATAAACGTATTATTCACAGAAATTTTACTCTTGTAATATTTTGTATTCAAAAGTATTTTTAGTATGACAAGGCATCATACAGTAGATATGCAATTTGATAATATCCCGTTGAAAAGAAGGTAGTGCTGTCAGTGTACCTCACACGATACACTGTAGGCATTACCTGAGCTTCGCTGCATCGTCCCTTCCCTAGCTGCAACCCCTTTCGTTCCTTTTACTATAGTTCCGTTCATAATCTCCTTCTTTCCTCTTACTTCCGTCCTCTCCTAACAATTACTTTCAGCGTTGAATGACCTCATAGGTCCCAGCGCTTGGCCTATACCTAAATTTTATATTCCAGTTCCAGTTCAGTGGAATATAGTTCGATATAATAAATGTTTCTCGATAGACATGAGATCATAATTTTAATTTGAAATAATGAATTGGTGTTATGAATATGATAAATACATGATACGAAATTGCTTAGAGTACATATTGTCATCGTCTCTGAGGTGCCAACATTATATACTGTATAATATGATAAAGCGTTCATGATTTCAATTTGAGTTATTTCAGGTACTGTTATATGACGACAAATCAGGCTATAAATCAGGCTATTTACCCTTCCGAAGTTCAGGCCAAGGCACCTTCGTATGCAAATTTGACTAGGGCCATTCGTGAGCGAGGTTCCCACCTGGCTGGATGACGGCAAGTCTAAACATGAGTTTTATTACCCTTAAGCTGTCGTTATTATACAGAAAAAGATGAGGACAAAATTAGGTTTCATAAGGTAGGATCTGGGGCAAAATTATGGTAAATTACGTTCAGGAACACGCTTGATTAGTGCAAATATAATTAGTGGGAAAACTGTAATCCCATTTGAATTACACGGTAATCCTATTTACCAAATAAAATCACAACCACTGAAAAATCCCCTTCGATCTCATCTAGTGGCAGAAATGAATAATGAATGACATGTCAGATAATCAAATTTATCCAGTACTCACCGAGTCTCCATGTTGCTGCACCTTCATTTCACGTTCATTACGCCGTCCACTTGACGTGATGTCGCTCCTCCTTCAAATGAACGAGTCACTGGAAGGAGGAGGAAGTTGTCCGGGTATTTTCCCCCAGGGACCGCGATGCCTTCGGGTTATTATTACTCAGAAGCTTTTTGCTGATGAATTTGAAAGGAAACTCTTAACTTTGATGATACAGTGATAAACTCTTAACCCGTTCGAGGCTCGGATGAATGAGGAGATCTTAGTGTGGTGTTAACGCTTCTGTTCTCTCTTTCTTTCTTCTCTCTCTCTCTCTCTCTCTCTCTCTCTCTCTCTATCTCTCTCTATATATATATATATATATATATATATATATATATATATATTGTCATGGTTTTTCAATGTGACTACCAGGTTCTTAAAGCATACATACTGAGACTGGAATGGATTCGGTGGTCCGCAACAGCCAAAGGAGGTGTAAAAGAAAATAGTCCATGTATTTTTAAACCTAATTTATTCTTTACATATTTACAACTTTGAGGCAGGTTCTGAAATGAAGAGCGACTTCACAAAACAATGTACATTACTATAAACACTTCAGTATTAAAATAATTACCAAAATCAATGTCATATGCAAAATAAACAATACTCAGTATTAATACCTTCAATATAATAAATAAATCACAGTAGTGAAGTAACCACATAATTAACAAATCAACAGCAGCAGTCAACAATGGGGCAATACAATGAGGCAATAACCAAACCAAGCCAATAATAAGGCATAATAACAGCAGTAACACTCAAAAATAATAATAAGTGACATACTCGTTTGACATAAATTACTCGTGCCATTCAAAATAATACATAAATCACTAGAGCCTCTTGCTCAACACAATGACATACTTAAACCTTCCTATAATTATTACTCTTGCCCTTCAAAATAAAAGGAATAACAATTGTCAGTGTACTACAACTCATCCAGAACATTAAACTGACTTTCGTTGGAGTAACAGCGAAAGATCCACAAGGACGACCACCGCACATTGACGAGCAACCTCCTATCCTTCATCACCGGGCGACCTCGACCAAGATTTGCGACAGCAATAAGGCTGCCAACGAAGAATTCATTCTTCCACACTGGCGACTATGGTTTAGTCAGCCCTCGACCTTCGGAACTTATCCTGCTGTAAAAATCAGCAACTAAGCCAGCAACCAAACATGCCGCTTGAAGACCATCTCCGACTCCAAGGTGATACTTCAATACCAACTGTTGCTATATCCTCAACCAAAAGCTGTTGAGAACCGGTCGCTCTTCCTTCCAAAGCCTGTCTGACTTGCACTTTGATTGGAAAACGTAACCTCATCTCTACATGTCCAACACGAGAGGTCAGCCAAACCTGGAAATAATGCTGTTATGAAGAAACAATCCAACAACTGGAAAAAGCCTGACAATATATATATATATATATATATATATATATATATATATATATATATATATATATATATATATATATATATATATATATATATATATATAATATATATATATATATATATATATATATATATATATATGTATATATATATATATATATATATATATATATATATATATATATATATATATATATATATATATATATATATTATATATATGTTACACCTACAGATTCAACATTCCTTTCTCTGAAATGCTGTTAAAACGTGTTTTGCAATTAAGCAACTCTCTCCCTCTCTCTCTCTCTTCAACTCAGCACTCAATCTGCGCATCTCTCTCTCTCTCTCTCTCTCTCACCCACAGATTTCTCTCTCTCACCAACCCACAGACTTCTCTCTCTCTAACACCATCTTCAAAATGGATACTCTAAGAAACACAATCTTTCCTACATAAATAGATTTATTATCAAACAAACCCAACAAGTAATGAATTAACAAAGAAAAGATTAAAATGCATAGTAAATGAATTATCAAGTCAAAAATAGTCTAATTCAAGATTTAATCTTACTCTGGCTAAAGCATGATTTTTACACTCAAAACTCCCACACACTCCATCTTAGACATTATACGTCTAGTCTTAAAGTCAACCACATTGAAAGCAACCACTAAACTGCAAAGATTGCAGTGTCCTTTCTCTATCACCACAGCAACCCCACAGACATCTGTTGAAAATCAAACAAATAGTAATCTCCCACAAATACAGTAGACAAGCATGTGATATAATAATGAGTCTAAAATGCATGGTTAACCAATGTCAAATCAGAACACAATAAAATAAAATATTAAAGTGACATAAATGACTATGTCCAATTCTCCCCACAAATTCATAAGTGTATTGGATATGGTAAATTCACAAGTTCACAGTCCACACAGAAAAAAAAGAGAAGTCTGGATTTACCTTAACTGCCGGTTTCTAAGAGATTGGAAACACACAAAGCCACGTCTGGACGATATCGCTCTCGCTAAGTTAATAATCAACCAGACCTAACTTTTGGGCACAATTAGACATAATCTCCATTTTACTAATGCACGAACTTACGTACTTGCATACCAACTCGGTCGGTTGCCTCACATATCAGCGACAATATTGTGTGTTCATCGAGCCAAAACAGCTGAAGCAACTGAACTATCTGCTGACTGCAATGATTTTTAAAGCTGGCCATCCTAGTTCCACCTTATAGTTTTCTCTTTCTTTTCATCACACTATGACTGAATATACACAGTAATTCTAAAATCAAACACATTATCCATATACATACATATATATATATATATATATATATATATATATATATATATATATATATATAATATATATATATATATATATATATATATATATATATATATATATGGAATAGTTCTAAATCTTACATGGAGTTCTCTCACGCAGGAACACAGGGTAGCTTTCACTCAAGAGTGGTAGGCAAAACAAAGAATAAGTTTATGTTCCATTCTTTTATGTTCACTTAAGTTTTTACACTTTCCACCCAAGATAGCTGCTGCAGAGTCTTGGTTTTGTTAGTCTTTCGGTTACGAGAGTGCTCTGAGGTCTACGGGAATTTTCCTCAGTTTTGAGAGAGAACGACACTATAACTTTCACCCCGAGTCTCTCTCTTTTAAGCACGATTAGAAGTACCTGGCATTACAAACATGTCATACTCCGAGTGAATACACAACTTCATCATTCAGTATACATAGTCTTGCTTCATCCTGGTGAATTCATCACATATAAATTATACGTATGCACCCATAGTCGCTTTCGGTCTAGCTGCTGATGCATCGTGGTTGATTTACCCTTAAGATTGCAATCAACAATTCTCTCGGGTCAGTGATGTCAATTAAGAGTTTCTCTAATCACTGTCAAATGTTGTTCGAAGGATGCAGATTCTCATGGGACAGTAATGTCTTCTAAACATTTCTCAAATCGCTGCGATTGATTAAGCGTTTCCCAAGTCTCTGCCATTAGCTAACTGTACACTCACCGCAAGATCGCTCTCTTTCCAGGACCCATTTTACAGTCGAAAGTCAATAATCTTCAGCATCTCTCTAATTTACGGAAGTGTCGTTCAAATGATAATCGAAAAACATGCATACTTGATACCCAGGATCTCGGTTACACACACACAAACACACACATATACAATATATATATCTTTATATGTTTCCTGGTACAGGTAATTCTTAAGTCTCCATATTCAGTATTTTACTCTACAATGGCCTTGAGAGATAACCAGGAACATATAAAAAAAAAAATAAAAGGAGTTATACAGGAGCTGAGGGCTCGTTCTCAAAGGGAAGTGAATGAAACACCATGATACAAAATAGGTATATTTACATGACAAACAAGATCAAAAGGGAAAATGAACTGAAACACGTTAAACTGCTGCTGCAGAAGTTCTCCCGAAGGCGGGGGGGCCTAAGCTTGGGAATGCCAGGAACACGGACCAATGAGAATTCTGCTACGATCGTCCTTCTGAAACGATATGAGGGCCTAGGTTGCAATCTAATGCTAGAATTTGGGGAATGAATTACTCGGGCGTGCACTGAGGGCGCCAAGGACAATCCTCGAGGCTTGTCTAGTGACTGTGAGCAACAAGGCAGTGAACACGTGGGCCGGGATAGAACCAAGAAGCTCAGGGAATACCAAGTTATAGGCCCAGAAGTTTAATAAATGCACAAGGGCAAATATAACGTGACTAAGCAACTCTTTCTAGGTACTTTACCCAAATCGTAGGGGCGTAAGGCTGACGTCGGCGTCCAGCATCGTCTTCTGCCAGGGTTCACATGTGTGCGTCGACGAAGGCCTCCCTCACCAAGGAACTGCTTCCAAGTTGTGATCTGGAGAGGAAAAGGGCGCCCTTCTGATGATGAAAAGCTGCAGTTAAGTTTCTGCTCGCTTTGGGATTTGCAAATCCCCACTTGCACTGGATACTGGCCACGTGGTTGGGGTACTAAGCAAAGGGCAGCTACTCCACGTGGCATCGAGGGAAAGAGGGGTGGGGGGCGAGGTCTGCACTCGTGACCTCCTTCCTTCCACTACTGGGCTGTGTGTGAGAGCGAGCTTCTCTCGCCCTGACCTTTTATTGCTTCTGGACGGGTGTAGGGGAGGGGGGCGATGGCCTGACTGGGTCACACTTCTGTACCAAAGAAAAAGGCGCCAGCCAGTTACTGCCCTAGGCAAAGGATTATTTCTTTTGAGCGTCTCTCAGAGTCCCTGAATGTACTGCTTCGAACTAACCTGAACCAGAATTCACTACTCGCAGGTTCAAACAGACAAAGGCCTATCTATCGCCAAGCAAAGCAGAAAGGCGGGCGCTTTATAGCGTATTTTGGCGCTAATCTTTACTATATATATATATATATATATATATATATATTTCAGAAAATATGGCTGCTACAAGTTTTAAAGGACACATATATGCATTTCATAGCTTCAATGCTTTAAGATGTGATGAAAGAATTTATGGAGTCAGATGGAAGTAGGTCGAGAGACTCGAGGTAAAATCTTTGTGTTCAGCAAATGGTTTGATTCCTCAGCAATATTGCCGGTCAGGTGATTTCCGAAGGGTTATGTATATTCGTGAGTACGTGCGTTAATTTGATCTAGATTGTGCCAAAATCTGCCCTAAAAGTGAGTTTGATCGTTCATTAACGTGATAGAACTGCAGTTGTCTAGACGTAGCTTTGGAGAGGATCCAGGCTTTAAATCGGCAGATAAGGTAGACTTTGAAATCTCTGTTTTTATGGGAGAAAATTGAACTTGTGATTTTTTTACCATGATTTTCTAATCATTATGAACTTTTGAACTGGTGTGGGAGATTTAATATGAATATTCATACCTCTTTTATATTATTGTTTTGTCATGTTACGTTTGCCATATCTTGGCTATGCATTTTACACTTTCCATTATTGTGTTTTGCATTTCATATATTTTTGGGAGTTTTCTATCATGTTTGATTCTTCCGACAGATGTCTGTGGACAGATGTCGGTGGACAGTGTGGACTGGTTCGAATAACATGTGGTAGACTTTTTTTTTGACATGACTAATTATTGATTTGGGAGTATGTGTGAGTTTGGATATTTTCAGGCTATTAGCCATAGTGAGACTTCTTTAATCAGAAGTGTTTTACAGTTCAGAGTTTAGTTATCTAACTCGATAATTCATTTATTATGCATTTTAATCTTTGCTTTGTTTTGTTCATTTCTTGTTGGGTTATTTGAATAATAAACCTATTTTTGTAGAAACTATTGCGTTTCTTTAAATGGTCCATTTAATTGATTGGGTGAGAATGAGTGCGATTCGGGTGGGTGAACTGAGGAAAACGATGAGAGAGAGAGAGAGAGGCGATACACAGAGAGAGAGAGAGAGAGAGAGAGAGAGAGAGAGAGAGAGAGAAAGAGAGAGAGTGAGAGAGAGAGAGAGAGTCGAGATGTTCACGCCTTTTTCCTGAAGAAGACCGAGCACGTTCATACGCGCTGTTTCCTGAATAAATGGTGGCAGCCGTGTCTGAATGAAATGGTGGCAGCGGTGTCTTTTGATTTTAAATGGTGGCAGCATGATTTTAATGTCTTTAATGATGGCGAAAGAGGGAGATTGCTAATAGACTAATTGGTAACGTTGATGCCCAAGGCATAGGCGACTTCACCTAAGAGCTAAGGCGACGGGTCAGTGTTGAATGACTGAGTAGGTCGTGATTACGTGTGAAATACGGGGAACCTTTCCTTTTTTTTTTTTCCGTTTCTATTCGAGTACTGGGAGTGGGGAGTTGTGAAATAGATCTGGTTGATCTCTAGAGCAATTTTGGGGTTAACAAAATACCCAAATAAGTGTGAATAGTGGCGATTGTGAGTTAATTACGCAAAGTGATGATTCAACAAGAATCGCGCTGCTGGTGTCTTTTTGCTTCGCTGTCGAGTAGGTGACGTCACAGGTTGCACACAGCTCTGTTGAGAGATAGGTACTTCGTTTTCTGTTTCAAAATTGGTAAGTACCCCATTCTCGTAAGTTGCGCAGAACGCCGTTTTCTGTTCTTCTTTTAGAGGGGGTAACTTGTGCCTTTCTCTAGTGTTCTTTTTGGTTTCTCTTTTTATGTTGTTACGCTCAGGGCGTGTGATTACTCACAAAATGCCGGACGATGCAGCAAGCACATCCCAATCAGTTGTGGTGCATAAAGTGACGAACATTAGTGCGGGAATTACAAATTATAAAGGGCTAGTGGACGGAAAGCCAACCCAAAATATAGAAACTTTCATTGAGTCAGTGAACAATTATCTGAATTCCAAGAAAATTACGAATGGCGCTGAAGCTTTAACAGAGGCTAAATCATTTCTGGATTTAGATAAAGGAGATATTGGGAAACGAGCACGCAGTTTCGGGTTCAGAAGGTACAAAACTTGGAATGAACTGCAGAAATTTCTACGAGCTACTTATGGCGGAGTTCAACGTGAATGCGCAGTTCGGAATTTGCGAGAGTTTCTCAAAATAAAGAAAGGCAATGATTCACTAGTCACATACAGTGCGAATTTATTTGATGCAGTAGTTGAGTTAAAGAAATCTATAACAGGTTCTCCATGGGTAACTGGAAATAATATCTCCTTAGATAATTTTGAAAGATTGTTACACTTTGCTTGCCTTTTAACGTCGGTCCCAGATGTAATTGTAGATAGTTTTGATAAGAGAATTGATCAGGATACAGACGAATCCTTTTTGTTTGCACAGATTAACAAAAATCTAGCAAAATGCCCGACACTGGACAGTAGTTTTGTACAGGGAGGTGCAAAGATGTCAGCTGCGGTTTCCAAACCACAGAATAATGATAGTCGCTCGCATTCGGGAAATGATGCAACAGCGAAGACATGTGCACGAGTAGAATCGAAGAAAATTCCAGAGAGATCAGTCACAACGATACGTTGTTTTAATTGTGATAAAATAGGCCATAGTAAATCAAATTGCAGAGTGAGATATTGTTCAGTTTGCAAATCTTCAGATCATGGATGGAGATTTTGCCCAGCCACAAAGAGTAGAGATTATTCAGGAAGTCACGGGGAGGTTTTTCTAGATATGACAGGAGAATTCCACATGATGCAAGTTCTAGATACACAAAGGAACAGCAGAATTTTCACAAGATAAGTTCGAAAACGGACACAGGATAATGACTAATCAGGTCGTAGAGTCACTAGAACCTAGGCCGATTGTACGTGGATTCTCTAATGGCAATGAAATTTCTATTTTCATTGATTCTGGTAGCTCAGTTAACTTAGTAAATGCTGACCTTTTTCACTCGAGGTTTCCAGAGTGCAAATTAGTCCCTTCTAGTGAGACAGTGTGTGATGTACAAGCGAGGAAACTGAATATTTTAGGTTCGTCATTTCTTACGCTTTGTATCGGTGGAAAGACAATAGTAGAATCATTTTTGGTCATAGAAGGATTAGCCTTAGGTGAAATGGTTTTGCTAGGACACCCTTCTTGTATGCGACATAACATCAACATTCTTACGGGAGTTCAGGGGATTACAATAGGTGAGTCAGGTTGTTTTGTTCCATATATACACAGGAAAAAAACTTGTGAGAAACTTAAGACACAGTCTGAGACATGTGTAACACAGTCATTAGAGAGTGAAGATATTCGCAAAGATCTTTCAAAGGATTTTTGTTGGAAGATATTGAATTGCAACCGCGAGTTCCTACATTGGTTAAAGTGTCGCTGAAAGAGAAGAATTTTCCTTCTCAAGTGTGCGTTGTTGGGAACCGAGAAATTCAAAGACGTTGTGAGTACGGTGTCAGTGAATGAAATTTCAGTCGCAGGCGTGACTTCAGTAGAATTAGTTAGCTATCAAGACTCAGTGAAAAATATCACAAGGGTACTTATGTAATTGATTTTGAAGAGTTTAATGAAGAGCATAAATTAGTGAGTTTTTGTGGAGACGGGAATATGTTTCCTAACGAGGAGCAACAGTTCCGAAGTCAGGTTCTACATGAACATTTGGCTAAAGTTGATTATCCTGAATATTCAGATAAAGTAGAGAAAGTGTTGAAAGAATATCTAGATATCATTGCTTTGAAGGGAGATAAATTAGGAGTTACAGATGTTTTAGAACATTCAATCCGCCTAGAAAAGGGTACAAATCCCATATATATTCCAGCATATCGAATTCCTTTTAAGATCAGGGAAGAAGTAGAAAAAGAAGTTCAGAAGTGGGAGTCGGAAGGCATTATCAGACCGTCCAATTCTCCGTTTAATTTTCCTTTGCTTGCAGTTCCTAAGAAAGACGGTAGTATCAGAGTTTGTGTAGATTTTCGTAAATTGAATGAAAAACATGCCCAGATAGATATCCGGTAGCTTGTTTGCCTGATTTGTTTGTTGAGATCGGTGGCAAGAATATATATTCATCTATAGATCTTATGCAAGGGTTTTACAGGTTCCCCTTTGTGAGAGTAGCCGTAAATATACAGCATTTTCGGTACCAAAGGGACATTATGAGTTTAATAGGATGCCTTTTGGATTACAAGGGTCCCCAATAACATTTACTAGACTGGTTAACACAGTACTTCATGGCTTGTTAGGAAAGTCGGTGTTTGTGTACATGGATGACATTCTCATATGCACAGATACAATTGAAGAACATCTAAAGGTGTTAAAAGAAGTCCTCAAGCGATTACGGTTCGCTGGGTTAAAGGTCAAATTGGCCAAATGTGAGTTTCTGAAGAGAAAAATTGTCTATTTAGGACATGTTATCTCTAAAGAGGAGTTAGAGTGAATGATGAGAAAGTTAAAGCCATTGTGAATTTTCCAGTTCCCAAAACCAGGAAACAGATTCGTTCGTTCCTAGGTATGTCGGGTTTCTTTCGCCGTTTTGTGCGGAATTTTTCTACAATAGCGTCTCCATTGACAGATTTGTTACGAGAAGACGTTAAGTTTGTTTGGGGTGATAGTCAACAATTAGCTTTTGAGAAGCTTAAGAACGCTTTGGTGAACCCACCAGTTTTGAAGTTTCCAGATTTTAGTCAACCGTTCACCTTAGTGACTGACGCGAGTCAGGAAGGTATAGGTGCGTGTTTGATGCAGAAATTTGAGGGGAAATTACACCCAATTGCTTTTTATAGCAGAAAGTTCAAAACGCGTGGTAGTAACGAAAGGCTGATGTCAGTTGTGGACAAGGAGGCTTTCGCAGTCGTCTCTAGCCTTGTTCATTTTAAGATGTTGTTGTTGGGAAATAAAGTTGAGATTTTTACAGATCATCAACCGTTGTTAGAGCTTTTAATAAGCCAAATTTGTCGCCCAAGAGAGCACGTTGGTTCCTAACATTGAGAGATTTTGATGCAAACCTCAAATACATTGAAGGTAAGCATAATGTAGTTGCAGATGCATTGAGCAGATATTTTCCGGTCGAGGATGAGGAAATACACACCGAATCCTGTGTGGGAGAAGAGAGTAAATATTTGGTGTCTAATGTCTCTGATATTAGTAGTTCTGAGAGATCGCATGTAGAGGACATACACGTTCCTACAGTGCATACTTCGGGGAGAAATAGTGAGTCGGCAGTCTCGGGAGAGATTGTTATTCGTGATAGTGAGAGTAACGCAGTGTGTTATATTACGGGTGAAAATGTCACTTGGGACATAGGCTTGCTGGAACAAAAGCAAGATGAAGATAAATTGTTGTCAGATGCTAAGGCATTTCTTAGGGAGTTTCACCGAAGAAAGGGTATAAGTTGCCTTTTTCTGGTCTAGAGTTGGAGAATAATTTATTGGTGAGAAAAGTTAAGTATAACTTGCGAAGTACTCGAAGCATGGGTGAGATTACACAAATCATCGTGCCAGAGAGTCTAGTACCACAAGTTCTAGACATTGTACATTGTAAATTTGGTTCTCCTCATTTAGGTGTGGACAAGACGTATGAAAACGTCAGGTCAAAGTTCTTTTTGGAAAATATGTTTTCCGCAGTAGAAGCCTTTGTGAAGAAGTGCGCTATTTGCAATGCGAATAAGCCAGCGACGACAGTGTCGTGTCGTTTGGGTTCATATCCCATACCACATAGGCCGTTTCAGAGAGTGCATATGGATATTCTGGGTAACTTCTCAGAGTCCGCTTATGGTTATAGACATTTATTAGTAGTTGTTGATGAGTTGACTCGCTTTGTCGAGATTTTCCCACTGAAATACAAATCAGCTGAGGAAGTTGCTATAGCGTTTTTAAGGGATAATTTGTCGATATGGTGTTCCTGAATGTCTGATCACAGACAATGGTAGGGAGTTTATTAATAAGACTTTAGACGGTCTTGCTAATTTGTTGGGGATAAAGAAAGTATCTATAATCCCGTATAGACCTGAAGCAAATGGGTTGTGTGAGAGGGCGAATCGGAAAGTAATCGAAGCTTTGCGCATGACGGTGGGAGGTTCCGATACACATTGGGACAGATTTTGGATGAAGTGCGATATAGTATCAATACTATGATGAATGACACAATTAAGATATCTCCAGCAGAAGCTTTGTATGGATACAAGTTGAAAGGACCTTTTGATTTGTTACCAGAGCGAGTTCAGGGTGATGTTACGGTCACTTCGTTGATAAATACAGCGAGAGAAAGATTTGCACGTATCAGTAAAGAACTTGAACTTAGTTCGCGTGCAATGGTAGAGAAAAGTAACGCGAAATCGAGGGGAGTAGCTTTTTCGATGGGTGATAGAGTGTTTGTTAAAGTGAATGTTCGGAATGATCTGAATTATAAATTAAGTCCGAAGTTCCACGGACCTTTTGAGATTGTAGAGATCAAAAGAGGGAATAGATTTGTAGTTAAAGATGTAAATACTGGAGTGACGAAATTGACCCATATTTCGAAGTTAAAGAAAGTTGGGATGTAATGGAACATTTGTATATAGTCATGTAATGGAACGTTTGTATATAGTTAGAGGGATAAATGGGTTAATGTTTATATATATGATATTTTTTTTTGTCTCTTGTTCATTTTGGATGTTGAAGTTCTTAGTCATTTGTTTTCGAATGATTTTAGGAATTGAGACATGGGCTGATTTCATACGAGATTTGACCCGTGTGTGAGTGTGTTAGTGTGTTATTGTGTTATGATGTGTTTCATCATCTGACGCAAGGTGTGTGTTGTTTAAGATTATTTTTTTGGGGGGAGGTACTTAGTATATCGGACCGAACAAGTCTGATCTTTTTTTCGGGTTGGGAGATCGTATTTGAGTATTTGGATTTTTTTTTCAGTTTCTTTTTTTTTTAAATAAAGGGAGCTGTATTGTGAGTAGTTATAGTTGTTAAGATCGTGGGAGCGATTGCCATTACGTCAATTGCTATTTTGTTGAGAGTTAGTCAGGTGTTGCGAAATATTTGCTAACCGGAGTAGAACTTTCATGTCTTTTACGAGATATGATACCTTTTAGTGTTTGGATAGATTTTTTTTTTATGAGTGAGTTCCGTAGAGTTATTGTGCTTGATAGTGAGTTGACTGTGATTATTCTGAGATACAAACTTGGAATTAGTTCACATTGTGAGTGTTTGATTTTTTGCATTAGTAGTTTTGTTTGGTTCAGTAACATGAAACCTTTTTGTTATTAGACCTTTTTCGAGTGTTTTGGGAGACTCAGTAGTGACATGGGATAGATTAGAGACCATGTTCATTTTGGGAGATCGATGTATCAAGGTTCGGGAGTTGATTATAAGACGAGTTGTACTTTAGTTAGAGAGAAGTGTGTGTGTGACAGTAGTGTTTTCCAGTTGCGAGTTGTGTCTGTGGGTGGTTGTGAATTATCATTAGTTCATGGACAGACTCCGACAGAATGTGACTTTAGACAGTTCCTGCGAGATTACCACATTGAGTCCACCAGTACTCTTCATGCTGTGTTTTTGCAAGGAGTATGCAGTTACAATGATGTGCCAGAGCAACAAGTCGACATCATTCGTTCTCCGAGGATCCAAACTGTTTGATTCATCCTGCAGAATCCTGTCTACGGAATTTCTCGTACTTAGCCGTGCTGTATTCAACAGTTCCGAGAAGATAATTATGCGTCATACGCATAACGAGCATTTGGTAGTGGAGGTACCTACAACCAAGGTGCCAATGACGGTTCCACCGTTGGAAGACATTGACGATTCCGTGATGTTCGAGTATCAGGAATATATTATGCCGACAATTTTAATTGTCTTAATAGCTATTTTACTGATAATTCTTGTTGTGGGGTAGTAAAGCTTATTCGTGTTTGTAAGATTACATGTAAAGGCTCTAAGAACTCAACCCCAGTGACTTTGGAAGTGCGTCATGAGAGCAGTCCTTAAAGCTGCAGTGCAGTAGACATTGCTAATTGAGCATAGCTCTATCTGTTATGTTTTATACATATGCTTTTGTTTTAGTTTGCCGTTAAGGAGAGCGAGACGCTCTTATGTGGTGGCCGAGCTCTATTTCAGAAAATATGGCTGCTACAAGTTTTAAAGGACACATATATGCATTTCATAGCTTCAATGCTTTAAGATGTGATGAAAGAATTTATGGAGTCAGATGGAAGTAGGTCGAGAGACTCGAGGTAAAATCTTTGTGTTCAGCAAATGGTTTGATTCCTCAGCAATATTGCC
>NC_089786.1:43514329-43536829 GCF_040412425.1 Macrobrachium rosenbergii | reverse complement strand
TATATATACATATATATATATATATATTCATGATAAAAATCGCAGTAAATGCACGTGACTTCAGACAGTATAAAACTCCTGCCTGTTATTTTCCTGTTTGGATACGCTTAATTATATATTAAATATATATATATATATATATATAAATATATATATATATATTTATATATATATATTGTGTTTGTGTGTGTGTGTGTGTGTACTGTGTGTGTGTGTGTGACCATAATCATTATTGTTATTGTTCGGATTTAGATAATGATAAAGATAATATAATTAAGGTTGAATGTACTGATGGCAAAAATTCAACTGATATGAACAGAACAAACACGGAATCTTAAGAATTTGCACAGTAATTTTTTAAAGTAACGGAAAAGTAATAAAAAAATTAGATTATAATTTCCAGTTGATTATCAATACTTATTCCTGAACTCTTCTTTTTTTTTAAATTGCTGATTACTGATTTATTCTGTGAACAGACAGTAGAGAGTAAAATAGTATTGAAACAGTCTTCCGGTATTTCCAGATTGAAATCAACATTGTTGGCATTACATCATCCACAGAGTCGCCACAATAAAATATTCAGACAGGAATTGAGCTGCTCAAGGTTTCATCATATTCATCAGAAGAGTTACTCTTCTGTTTGATTATCATCATACTAAATTATTATCAATAACCTATGTTGTTATTGTTATTTTCATTCAGCATGGGTACATATTCATATTGATCAGAACAAAGGCATAAGAAACTCCTAAGAGAGCCTGAGAAGAATAGAATAGACATGAAATTAATGTTGTTAAAAAAAACGATATTAAAGTCACAGGAAAACAATATACAGATAAAAACGTATCAGTTAGTTAACATAAAAAATTTTACATTCGGTAACAGCATTTAAGAAAATTAATGTTGAATAGAAAAAGACTGTGGCGTCCATAACATTGTAATTTTAATTTAGCAGGATAGAATCCATAGCTCCGCTATTTGATATCATTCTGTTTCTAAGATTTAAAAGAGTGCTCTTTTTTCAGGTTTATTTCCCCAAAACAATTTATATCCTTTGAATTTCAAACGACCGTCATATGATTTTTTAAACTTATAAGTTCTATTTATTTTGACGCTCTGTCTACAAGAAAAGTTCATTTGCAAAACATATTTTAAACTCCGTTATCACAAAAACGAAACGAGATCTCATGTCTTTAGGTGATTCATATGATGTGGTAAATGAGCAGAAATAACAACATTTCTTACTTTTATATCTTAACCCTTTACTCGCCAAGGGAGGAAATGGCCATATTCCCCCGGACATATCCCCGTGGACTTTTTCCGCCTGACATATTCCCCTCCGGACATTTTCCCATCTGGACATTTCCCCCTAGTATACAGCAAGTTACTCAATTACCCCAGTGGTACTTTAAGTGGTTGGGATGCTAGTTCTGCCAATTCTGTTGATAGTCTCGTTATCGCAGTGTACATCCTGCACACGACATGGCTAAGAACAGCCCACAATGTTGTGGGGGTTTGTTTATATATATACGTAAGAGATAGCCTAGGCCAATCATGTCCGAATGTACGTTAACCCCTAAGTTCAGAGTAAACAGTTGAACATGTATGTACACACACACATACATATATATATATACACACATATATATATATATATATATATATATATATATATATATATATATATATATATATATATATATATATATATATATATATGTATGTGTATATATGTGTATGATATTCTCTTTGAGTAAATAACCAATGGGATAATGTCTAGGCTCTCAATGAGCCTGTATTTATAATTCTATAGTAAAAAAGTGGAGAGAACACAAATGACAATGTATAAATTCTTCTTTTCAGCTCAAAATCGTCTGTGGCTCATTATTGATTTCTTCGTGATGCTCAAGATCAAGAATTGCATCAAATTCCAAAAGCAATGACATCAGCATTGTTATTTTGCCTTCATCAGCTGGTGATCAAGATATTGACAGTGATGAAGAAAATGATAATGATATTCTTGGGAAGGGCTATATGCCATTTAGGAATTTAGTGGAGAAATTGAGTTGAATAAAGAAAATGAAAATAATGACGAGAAGCAGCGTACTGATAAGCCATGTAGAGACAGAAAATAGAGGAAAAAGGTAGAAATATCTTTAGGAGCTCATTCCCTACCACCACCAACTGCTGGAGAACCCCATGCTGTTAAGGATATTTATGACATTTTCCAATTATTCTTTACTGGTGAAACGGTTGAGCATATAACAGAACAGACAAACTTATATGCAGTAAGGGATGAAAACTGTTCAAACTTCCATGTAGATGAGGATGAAATAAGGAAGTTTTTGGGGCTGTTACTTATGAGTGGATATCACAGTGTACCATCTGATAATGATTACTTGTCAACAAGTGAAGACCTTGAAATTCTAGTATTTCCCAAAACGATGATTAGAGACAGGTTTCGGTCAATCAAAAGATATTTTCATGTTGCTGGTAACAGTAACTTAGCTCAGTTCAAGGTTGCAAAAGTTTTACCTTTACTCGAAATGCTCAAAAAGAGGTGTCAGGCTAATGGTACTTTTCATGAATATCTTAGTGTAGATGAATCTATGATTCCCTATCATGGCCATCACAGTGCAAAACAGTTTCTAAAAAACAAGCCTGGGAGGTTTGGCTATAAAATTGGATGCTGTGCAGTGCAGATGGGTATCCTTAAAATTTTGAAATATACTGTGATAAAGAAGGAAAGAGAGCCTTGCCTCTTGGAACCCGTGTTGTTATGAATATGTTGCAGCCAGTGGCTAATAGAGATAAAAATGTTGTAATTTTTTATAATTTCTTCACTAGCTATGATCTACTGAGTGAGTTAGCGCATCAAAATATTCGTGCATGTGGGAAAGTTCATGAGAACCGTTCGCGAAAGTGTCCTCTCACTTCAAGGAAAGAAATGGAAAAAAAGGAAAGGGGTGCCTTTGATTATAGGTCAGATGGAACAATATTATGTACAAGATGGAACGACAATAATATCGTCAATGTTGCAAGTAACTATTTTGGTGTTAACCCATTACAGAAATATGAAAGAAATGTAAAAAAAGTTGGAAAAGCATACATTAGTCAGCCACATTTCATCAGTATGTATAACAAAGGAATGGGTGGGGTTGATGTCTGCGACAGAATGCTTACATCTTACAGACCTAAGTTGCGTTCAAAGAAGTGGTGGTGGAATATATTTTCACATATCTTGAATTTGTCTGTTGTTGCCTTTTTAAATTCTATAGGTGTGTAAATCGTACAACAAAGGTTCAGCATAAAGTTTTTAGGAGAGAAGAAACTCGGACACTAATCAAAATCCAAACAGGAAGAAAGAGGAAAGAAGGTCCTTCAGCACCACCTCCAGAGGCCATCAGATATGATAATGTTAACCATATTCTAGAATCTACTACACAGGGTAGATGTGTTTGTCAGAAAAACACAAGACTGCAATGTATCAAGTGTGAAAAAAGACCACACGGACTATGTAGCAATATATACCACAAGAAATGAGAAATATGAGGAACCTTCACCTATTTGTTTGTAAAATAATGAATTTTCATCAGGAATATTTAGAAGAAATATTGAGGACATAGACATTTTCATTTCAATATTTGACAGCTGTTGATCGTGTATCTTCCTCATAAAAGATGGACTATAATTTTATTAAAAATCAGTATTTTGTACAATTTAGTTACCCTTGTTTCGATAATAAAGACTTCAATACAAAATATGGGAGTTTTTTTTTTATTTTTTTAAAAGCTTAACCTCAAGAATGCCAACGTTCCCATTTTGGGAACACAATAGATTTTAATGACAACAATTCTCCGACAAAATATGACACATTCTGTCCATAAGCACATGAAAACCAGCTTAACTCTTGAAAATAGTGTTCTTAAAATGCTATTAACACATGTCAGCCATTAAAAGGTTATTTGGGGAAAGACTTTGGAAATTGTACTGAGCTTTCTGTAACGAGCGCTCAGGGCGAAAACGTTTTTCTTTTGGTTGATTTGCTGGTTGTCATTAGCACCAGCAGATGTTGGGTAAGATTATCACGGAGTATATGATATGCGAAATAGACGAGCAATGTGGAAATAGTGGTGGAGAGGTAACTTGTTAGACTGCAAATAGTTTCAGATTCCTGTTGCTAAACTGGTTGCCTTATAATCCCCACTGCCTCGGGTCTTACATTTTCACTTTGTTTATGAAATCTAGCAAATGAGTCCATTCGGTAACGATCTTTAAAGCATATGTTTTCGATAAATCTCCTAGGCGTAACGTCATTTTCGCCCATAACATTTTATGGGGGATTTCTGGTCCTTAACATTTCACCCTATTTTACGTTTCCGTTTTAAACTTACACAAATTGTTTTTAATCTTGAAAGGTCTTTATTCACTGTTGCCTGAGCTGCGATATATCTTGTACTTAGGGTTCGAGTTCATATCATTAATTTTATGATTTTGTTAATAACTTTACTTTTATTTCTTCATTCACTCTTCTTAAATAGTTTTCTTGTTATAGCTTTACTTCCTTCGTTTATATATATATATATATATATATATACATATATAGAACAAACCAGGACTGCATCTGTACAAATGTTTCTTTTAATTATACTGGTAAAAGGTCCAACCTGGAAAAAAACAACTAACAGCAGTAGGATTAAAGTCCAAAAGCTGTTTCAAGAGGTCACCATTCACACATACGTGC
Source organism: Macrobrachium rosenbergii (assembly GCF_040412425.1). Lineage (NCBI taxonomy): Eukaryota > Metazoa > Arthropoda > Malacostraca > Decapoda > Palaemonidae > Macrobrachium > Macrobrachium rosenbergii. The sequence goes on along the minus strand of NC_089786.1, from coordinate 43,532,085 downwards.
GTTACTGACACGGAAGCTACCCCGGCTTATTCGTGAGAGATGCTCATCCGATTGCTGTTCATTTGGGAAGCAAGAATTACTGCACTTCCCCCTCCCTCCTCGTGGCACACATGGCTATTCCACCATTGGCCTTATAGTAGGAAGGTTCCCTGTTGCCATTTCTCTCCCCATTTAGGTGGGTCATTGCCCATTTGTCAGTTACGTCCCTCCGGGGTTATTATTCCTACGTTCTCTCACGGAACCAAAAATGGAAAAGTGGGGAGCAATGATCTAATAAATAATTTCTCTCTTCTCTCTCTCTCTCTCTCTCTCTCTCTCTCTCCCTCTCTCTCACACATGGAGAAATATTCTATAAGAAGTTTTCTCTTTAGTATGCACCAGTAAACGATCTACAGTAATCTAAAACAATAATTTGAACATTTCTCTCTCTCTCTCTCTCTCTCTCTCTCTCTCTCTCTCTCTCTCTCTCTCTCTCTACGCACAAGGAGAAATATTCTATAAGAAGTTTTCTCTTTAGTATGCACCAGTAAACGATCTACAGTAATCTAAAACAATAATTTGAACTGTTTTTTTTTATATTTTCGTGAACTTCAGCAGTCACATTATGGACAAATTTCGCAACTCCTTTCCTGCTTCTTATTTATTTTAAGAAAACGTCACTTTGAAATTTCATGGAGGTATTTTCTTACAATTATGTTATTGTCTTTAATAACTTGGTTGGAGAAAAATCCTCCGTCATGGTTTCAAGTTCCCCAAGATTCATGTTAATATACTCAACATGACTGAGTGTGGCTTAAACATTATTTGAGATTCAGTATTGGCCAGGAGGGATCAACGTTTGGTGGAATGAGAAAAATATTGCACAGTGAGGACAGTTACAACTAGTTTTCATGTCATTTTTTCTTCATTTTTGGAAAGAGGACTGTCTAACTGCCATTTTTTTTCTCTCTCTCTCTAAGTTTTGCGCTGTAAAGAGACTTGTATTTGATTATGGAAAGGATAATTATTTATCGTGTAAGAGAATCAGATTATTTGTTAAACATTGCCTATCTTCCTCGTTCGCAAACACGTTGTAATATTGTTCTGTTTCTATTATCCACTGTATTTTCGATCTGAATAATTAGAAACAAAAATACAACCGTATTGAATTCCTGGAGTTTGATTATTCAATGCACAGGCCAAAAGAGGCTCATATATTCAGGTTCTCTCACTTTTGAGGTGATCGTCTCTTAAACGTATTTATGAGGTAGCAGTTGCAGTAACTTCCTTCCAGGTGGCAATGAACGAGGCTTTCTCTTCAGTTGCTAATGCAGAGTATCTATTTAAAAGCAAAAATTTCGCAGCTATTCTTGGCGATGTAAGGATAATCTCCACTTTATATTCCCCAACACCGAAACAAAGAAAATAATATAAAATATTCCAGCTGAAAACCAGAATAAACCATAACCGTACAGCGAAAAAGTATGAGTTATATATGACGTATATTTAGGATAAAGACATATAACCGTAAGGGGTAAAATATAGTGAAAGGAAAATTTCCAAACAGATTTTTAATAACTTTTAAAATGAGGGAGCCTTTTACGGCTATGTAAAGACCCGGCTGATGGTATTTGCAGGCAGGAAATTTGCATTGCAGATGAATTTTGAGTCTGGTGAATGCTTGATTTTATCAACGTTGACAGAATTTCATTATTGTGAGAGACAAAGACACTTTTATTGGAAGATTTTCCGAAAATTCTATAGCAAAGTTATTTTGGATTTTGTAGATTTTCTCATTGTTTTTGTCTTGATGAGTATTGCATTAAAAAGATCATTAGATGAATATGCAAAATGTATGCAAAATCTTAACAACTCCAGCTATTGTTGTTGTGTCTCACTGGTTAAAGAAGCAAAATTGACAAAGGTCTTCTTATTTAATACTCGCAAAGTAACTGATGTATGAAAGACAAAAGCATAAACTTATTACGTAGTCTGCTTATTTGAGGAGACTATTTTCCCCATGTCTTTGCTATAAGTTTTAGCAGAATCTCTTAATAATGTATGACCAGAATGCGATGAATCCCAAAGAATAAAGTCATCGGGAGACCCTCCTGAAATGATCAACATTTGAGAGAAATAGGCTCACAGTTGCCCATCAGTTGCGCTAAATCCGCATCCAATCCTGGACCGGTTTCTCTCAAAGACACAGGGTTTAATTGCGTCATGGTGGATAAATATTTGGTTAACCTTTGTAGAGACATAATCCCTACTAAGTCCCCTGTGGACAGGGCTAACAGAATTTTTTGGTCTACCTATCGTACCCTCACTTCAAAATTATAATTTTTCTTTTAAAATTATCGTACTAAATCATCAGCTTCTTGTGGTTAGTATCGTATTATTTCCTGCTAATAATGATGATAACAATGGTAAGATGACTGATTACGGAAACTGTCTTTAGAGTAAATACTGAACTCTTAGTAAAGGTTCTTCAGTTAATTTTATCGTTATAAAATAGCTATTTTGCACAATTTGCCTTTCCTGCATGAAAGACATAAAAAGTATTAAATTTCAAGGGATCTGTATAATATTGACGTTAACCCCGTAGCATACATCTTTTGTAATTTTTTTTAAAACAGAAAATATATGCCTTAGCATTTACTATATAAAATTAACTTCCTTGTATAATTTGCATATATAAATACTTCAGAGTTAAATCTATATTTACTTTTAGTTAAAACGCAGAATAATTAATAATATAAATTACAGATAAGAAATTCTCTTTATTGTTCAGCGTAAATGTTTACTAAAAATCAATAAATGGTAGCAGTAGAAATAGAAATAAAAAAAAAATATGAATGGAGTTGCAACAACTGCAATAAATGTACTCAAATTATGCAGTCATTTAGAGACGTGAGTCACATGACCCACTCGCCTTCAGTTTCATCTTTTATATTTTCATAAAGTTGTTTTTTCACAGGGGCAGCATGTCTTCTGTTACCTTACAGGTGATAGGAGTTTTGCTTTTTAATTCATGCAGAGGCTAACATTGCCCATTATCTAACTGCTTCTGTATTTAGCTTATTTATGATATATATTTTATAAAGTTTATTTTACCAAACGTTTGCGCATTCAGCATTAGCAAGTGGTGGACTCAGGACACAAAAAGCAAAATTTTCAAGATCAAGAAAATAATTCTCCTCTCTCCTTCAAAAATGTAAACACAAAATTTAACAGCAGGCATGTTGCAGTCAAAACTTGTCTTGCCTTTAAATGTGGGGAGAATTCTTCATTGGTATCTCTTTTTAGTTTTTATAAAGAAAACTATTGTGCCGGCTTTGTCTGTCCGTCCGCATTTTTCTGTCTGCACTTTTTCTGTCCACCTCAGATGGGAAAAACTTTGAGGCAGAGGGCTGCAAATTCACAAACGTTGATTATCCACCTTCCGATCATCAAACATACCATTGGACAGCCTCTAGCCTCAGGATGTATTTTATTTTAACGTGATAAGTTAGCCATAATCGTGCATCTGGCAACGATATAGGATGAGCAATCGGGTTTTGTTAAAATTTCATGGCCGCAACATTTGAACAGCATTAACTAAGACCACAAAAAGATAGATCTATTTTCGGTTTATTTGATTATACGCTGTACAGAAAACCCGATTGAGAAAAGAAACTTCGGCGCATTTTAATGACTTTTTAATCTTTGCGAATAATTTTCTGGTAACACTAATAGTGGAAGTTCAATGAGCTTCAGGTCACGATTTGCCACACCCTTACATGCAGGACTGCAACAGCAAAGCAGTTCGAGTATATCCAGTTGTTGAGGGAAGAGGCCGCAGAGCAGAGGCCGCCGAGCCTTTGCTGGTGACGTGTCTCTAGCCCACTTGTAGAGTCGAATATCTTGCACTGATGAATGACTTTATGATCATCCCTTGAATCAGACTCGAATCCCCATGCTACGGATATTACCAGTCGAAGCTTGTATGGGCATCAAGCAAAACTCTCAGATTCTTGTTTTTGGTTCATTTTAGCAACTTTCAAAATAAGATATTCAAAGAAAAAAGTTTGGAAATGATGGAAATAGACATATTTTAGAGACAAGGCGTTTGTCACTTCAAAAACGTACGATACCTATAGATGGCATCTTACATCGTACCAGACGGTTGTATCGTACTAGAAGCAACCCTGCTTGTTTTGGAATTTTTGGCAACTAACCAGGCTTGGATATGTCAAGAGATTTAGTAGTTAACAGCAATTATCCCAGTCACAGTAAATCTAGTTCTAATATTATCATTGTAATCATGCTCTGCGGATAATGTAAAATAGGCAAATACTACTGCGTTTTTTGATGAACATTGAAAGACGTTTCATTTACGGTGTAATATATGGATATCCTAACAGAGGGGTTATCCATCACTAGCAAAAGTGGAATGCCATAAAACAGAAGTCTAGAGCTAAAAGCTCAAAATAAATGATGAAGAAAACAACCTTGATAAATAACGAATATAAGAAAGGGGTAAATACCAGGAAAGAAGCAAAAAGAGAAATGGGATAATGAGAAAAAGCACTGTTCTCTTGCTCTCTAATTTCCATTCTTAATGCATCTGCATTCCTGCTGTGGAAGAACGTTCAGTATTCTGAGGGTTTAGCGAGAATTTCAGCTACTTAGGGAAGGATTTTCGCAGAATCGCTAAAGACAGGAATGTTGATTCAAGTGTTGAAGCTGAGATGACAAAGGAAAAACAATATATTGCAGAGTATAATAAACTTTGCTGACTTATTTGTTATCGTTTCGCGATAACGCATTTATTTAGACTCCCACGATTCTATTTGGGCTCAATAAAAGAAAAAAATTACATCAGTTTAAAAGTCTCTGTGGGATTTTTAATGCTGCCTTAAAGGTCACACACTTCTGTACTGTCTGGTTGAGTAACAGAAACAAAGAATTACATTGCATTGCCATGTATATTAATTTTTTTTTTTTTGCTGATTTCATGGAAGTACTTATTTGTTATTATATTTTTTTTTTTTTTTTTTTTACCCCGAGAGTTCTATGCAGCAAAGGTGGGTGGCTGTAATAAAGGCACAGGAAAAAAAGTCACAGAAAAAAGTCACAGGAAATAGTCACATTAATTTATGGTGGTCGGTAATAAAGTCACAGGGAAAAAATCACAATATTTCTTAGGGGTCATTATCATTATGATATTTACAGTTTATTGTTTGCATTTCAGGTAATCCCCATGTGTGTGTGTGTGTGGTTTGTGTTTGGAAACACGCATGTTTATGTTTGTGGATACTTAGGCCTAACCGGGTTAAAACACTAAAACACCTGGGGGTATTGTTTCATTATATTAGGAAAGATTAATGTGACTTCCTTCCTGTGATTTTTTTCCTGCACTAATTTTTTTGCATTGTGATTTTTATTTTGCCTGGATTTGCTTATAGTACGATAAAAGTAGGCTGCATTCACAAAGACAGCGATCCAGCAGGCGTAGAGGCAGGAACGGGCTCAAAAACAGATGCTTCTGGAAAGCGAAGTGTTTGTTTATGTAGACACTATTTTTTTTTCTGTATCTTTTTCCCAGTTTTTTATTCGTTTAAAGTGAAAGGCTCCAGCTAGTTCCATTGGCTAGGCGCAAGCATTTGATTCATTGATTTGCAAAAGCCAGCTAGTCCGTAATTTTTCTTTTGATTATTATAGGAGTAGTGCATTGTATTTTTTTCTAATTTTTTTCTATCATTCACAATGCTTTATTCTTAGGAAACCAGTAAAGGTTTATGGGTTGAAGATTAATTTCTTATACAAATATTTACAAGCAGTTATTTTCTTTTAAAACTTTTCATTTAATCGTTGGTCATCATTAAGTCTGTTTGTCATATAATCATCATAAGACTAATTATGCAACATTGTTGGCTTAAATGCATTTAAATGCACCTTTCGGTAACACCGGCTCTGCTCTCGCATCAAAGATTATGAGACAATCCTATTGTTTTTCCAGGGTGCATAGGAATGAAACAACCATGTCTTTCAGTAATTTTAAATGTGCACAAAATGTTTCACGGTTGAGTTTAAGATTCATTTTGTAAATACTTAAAGAAGTGGGATTCATCCCTTGATCTCATCAATAAATTCGGACTATAAGATCTTTATTTATATATTCTTTTTCATTTAATGTTTTTGTTTTAATCAAACAGTGTTTGCCAAACAGGACGTGATAACAAAATTTGGATGTTGAAGTTTTTACGCCTCTCTCGCTAAGGATGTTAAGGAGCCAACTGACAGAGCAACAGTCTACCAATAAGTATGACCAACACCTTTTCTGATACAAGACGTTAAACCATCTTCAAGGCCATTTCATATGTTACTCTCTTTCTCTTCTCTCTCTCAGGTAATGTAATTCTTTGGGTTTTCTTCTGATTGCATAGATTTCTTTTTCATGGTCTTAGAGAAACAAAACATTTTCTTTTTTCAAAGAGAGTGAAGAAAGAAAGCAGAGGAGAGAGAGAAAGAGAGAGAGAGAGAGAGAAGATTACCTTGCCAGGAGATTCACATTTAAATATATGAAAATCTTTAAATGGAACGGTCAAGAATTCATCTTAGAGCGAAAGTTGTCGACATCTCGTAATTCAGGTTCTTTGCATTCAGTCATTTCTTCACCGACGACCCTGAGGACGAAAGGTCGGTTTAAGGTGAAATCATACAGAAGAAATAAAAGATTCCGGAAAGACAAAACTGCTAATCTAACCTTTCTCCTGCCCCCTCCCCATCAGGACATCAGACCTCCAGGTCTCGCCTCTGCTGCTCGTCTTGCATACGTGACGTTGTACACCCTCCACCAGGTGTTATTAATGAATGGCAGAAGTGGGTAAGAAAACTCGACCTTCAGTCCACTGATAATAGAGCCTACTCGCCATATTGAAATCTGCCCCAGCGAACCGGTCGACTTTACGAGCCGTATTCTGTCGCATCCAGGATGCCAAAGGATGAAAGATTAGTCTAGGTAAGAATCGGATCTTCTTGGGTCTTCTGGGTGAGATCGAGATCGTTTCTTATCCCCTGATCATCTCTTGTTATAAAATGAGAATCATTTTTAAGCTGGAGAAAGACTCGGAAACAAAATTACAAACGAACTTTTTAACGTCTCTTTCCAGGAAGATAAAGAAACCTTGTTTTTGATTATTTATTGACGTGTAAACATTGTGAAAATTAATGGTTGGAAATATATTTCATAGTTAAACAAAACACGTACTTAAAATCATTATAAAACAATTTTATTATTACTAAATACACCTTATGTTGAGCAGACTCTTAGAATCTTAGCGTATAAAAACCTCCCATCCCCCCACACCCAAGCATAGACACTTACACCAACAAAATTTGGTGCTTTTCCAGCTTTTCTTTTTATTATATTTATTGGTGCCGGAGTTTGGATAGTGAGTATAAAAGACGAAGCGAGTGTCAGCAATCCCGTATCGAAGATTTCTCGTGTGAACTAAACACACACACAACACAAAGAGAGAGAGAGAGAGAGAGAGAGAGAGAGAGAGAGAGAGAGAGAGAGAGAGAAGACTTGAGTAAACTTTTTTAAGGTATCTCTGGCTACAAGGCCTTACTTTATCGTCAATTACTGAAAAAAGGAAATTAGTTTTCAGGAATACCCTTGAGTACTACACAGGCAGAGTGCTTGGCTTTTGTATAAAATAATTTTTCAGGTATTCCAAAGACTAGACCAGTTCTTCTCTGAACTGTATTGAACCGATTGCAAGAGAGATGTCTGTAACGTTCCAAAAGCTACGTCCATCTTTATACATGTTCGCATTTTTTTCTCTTTTCAAGAGAAGTAGATCTGCTTCTATAATACATTGATATTTATAATACGTTGATATTCTTTGTCTAGAACACAGTAATTCGCTTATTCAGGTGCAAAGGCTAGTGGGAGGACAACAGACTTACTAAATTTATGTTATGAGGAAAATGTAACCACGTTAAAAGACAATTTAAATTCTATCATAATGTAAAAAAAATACTCTTTATCTGTTTTTTGCAAATCATTTGTACTGAACGAGGAAAATATGAAGGTAATTGTTACTCTTAAATTCAAGTAATGTATTCAGTACCTAGTTAACATGTTTTCATTTTCAACTCCCACTTGAAAGCTAGGACAATGAAACACGAGATAGCTTCTATGACAATACGAGTAAACTCTATCTTTCATCAAAGGAAGGGTCACCCATCCGAGATTTCCACTCGTGTTCTTCAAAATCCGCTTTCCGTCCTTGAAATATCCAGCTTAAACGCACATATGCATAGACACACACACACACACACACACACACACCCACAGGTGAAAGGGCAACCCATCTACTGGAATTACTCAAGAATGATAAATGAGAGGTGAAAGTAAAAGTTCTGATAGTATGATAGTTAAACAGTTGAAATTAAAAGGAAAAATCATTGGAAAATTTGTGATATAATTGCCGATAATAGCACCGAAACTGCAAACAAGTCAGTCTTTCCTAACTTGTATTATAAGATTACTACTACAACTGACAAGCAATGTTGGGAATCCACATGCTCTCGGGGTTTTTGGTCTTAAAGAAAATAAACACCATTAAGAACAATATCAAAAGCCACAGCAGTAACTACTTCAGTACAGTCCGGACTAAACCAGAGTAAAATTTAAAATATTTTCATTTAATTTTCCCTCCTGACTCACCCATATAACTGGAATATTGTCATTATTCTAATATCTTGCTTTAAATACAGAAAAAATGCAAACTTTTCCATTGTCCAAAATAGGGTTTGGAGTCTCTGTCAGAAATCTTTTTACTACGGTGAGTATGGCCATCGTAAATATGCACAGTACATACGCACAGACACATACAGGTACACAAATACTGTATATATATATATATATATATATATATATATATATATATATATATATGTGTGTGTGTGTGTGTGTGTGTGTGTATATATATATATATATATATATATATATATATATATATATATATATATATATATATATATATATATATATATATATATATAGATATATAGATATATATATATATATATATATATATATATATATATATATATATATATATATGTATAAATAAAAAAAATGTGTGTGTGTGTTAAATATTGATATGTATGTAAAATTTATAATAATCATAATCATAATGACAATCGTAATGGTCATATGTTACCCTTAAAATAATTCTGTAATATGCAATGAAGAAGACAGTTTTGGAGTGAGAGAGTTCTCGGAGCTAATGTTTAGGAAAATGTTGGTGAGTTTTTCAAACGTCAACAGGATGCTTGCATAGGAAGGTGGCGTGATCAAACTGGTTGTCGATTTGCCGTTTTCCAGTATTATAGTTATTTTATTCAAGGATAATGAAGTTGTTTTGTATTTTGATCTGGTATCCTATTAAAGGGTTATTTGTTTGTAAAAAATGTGTATACTGTGGTTACAAGTTTTTGCCTCATGTTCGAGGTTGGAGATGTGTGTGCGTATGTGTGCTTTCACACCTATACATGGGTGTGGTTGATTTTGATTACTGATCACTTTGCATTTGAACATGATAAATGATGGTGGACTCTGTAGATTTTGCATTTCACATCTTACTGTTGTTGTTAAAAATACCTTCTTTGATAGTTTCTTTTAGTTCCTTTCTTTGCAAGTTCAAAGTGCTTATGAATTAATTATATATATACACACACACATATATATATATATATATATATATATATATATATATATATATATATATATATATATATATATATATATATATATATATATATATATATATATATATATATATATATATATATATATATATATATATATACACACATATATATATATATATATATATATATATATATATATATATATATATATATATATATATATACATATATAATTAAGAAGCAATAATTGCACAGGGCAATAAAGAACATCTGGTATGAATAATTTTTGGTATTTGTGAGAATTTTCACTAGATGCTCACAACCTTTCCCTACAACAGACTTCTCTCTTTTTTATTATATTCAGTTATTACATTGACTGAAATTCTCTACATTCTTTTTAAAATTGATTATTGTTTGCATGTACCAAAAACTGTACTTAACGTTCAAAAGCACATAGCCCATATTATTTTCTGCCAGCTGTGACGGGAAGTTCCGAACTCGATAAAGCATTGTCTCTGCATTTCGTTCCATGAGATTCCTTCCACATCTACCAATAAACCTAAATTCTAATGGCATTACAGAGAAAAAGTGATCTGCTTCCATCCATCATGCAGAAGACGTCGTTTTCTCGTCTCATACAATGGTTATAATCTCTTGAGAAGTAAATCGTTGCCTTTTTATACCTTAAAGCCATTATTATTATTATTATTATTATTATTATTATTATTATTATTATTATTATTATTATTATTATTATTATTATTATTTCAGTATATGAAACCTATTCACATGGAACAAGCGCACAGGGGCCATTGACTTGAAACTCAAACTTCCAACGAATATTGATTTCAACCTTCCACCTACAGCAGTAACATCTGAGTGGCATCTACGACACTAACCACTATACCAGCGGACCAGCTAATAGAACTGAACTGGTGTATTAGTATATGGCTCATATGATGACCTACTACATTTTATTTTACACTAAAGTTTATTTACGGTTAAATCTTATCTCAAATGCGTCAGGTTAAACGTGAATGATAAAAGAAAACCAGAGTTGCTCTGAACATTAATTATTTGTTTTGTCAAAAATATACACTTATTTATTAGGCATTATCAAATAAATATTTTTAAGAGTTTTTTCCACGAGGACAATATCTACTCCTTTGTTAGGTTTCAGTTCTGTAATTTGCTGTTTGAGTTTTAGGTGTTTAACGTACCTCCTTGAAGATTTAGGGACATGATTATTACTTCAGGTTGGGAATGTAGAATCTATTCACCTGACAGAACATCATCTGATAGAAGTTATTATTTTGAATACATCACCAAACCGTTATTTGCAATGAGCCTTTTTTCAGGTTAGAACAAAATGGCATAACATTTTTTCGCATTTAAATTACTGAACACAGTTCCATTTTTGCAAAATGGCGACACAATAATATTAAACAACGAGGCTAAACGTTTTTCCTGCAACTTGTTTCAGGTGTCGTGAATTTCTTATAATAAAAACAGAAGGCGCACTCACTGCCATTTCAAAGACTTGAATAAAAAGAACATTTTTCGATTCCAGTTCCGGGTATATCCCCACCGGACTTATGAATGAAATAACAAAGAAAAAAGCATTTCGGTTTGGATTCTCACAACAGGTCAAAAATTTTAATGTTTGGTGATGCGTTAAATCAGGTGATCTTTCAGTCTTTTCTTCTGTTTTTAGTCTGTTGTTAATCATTAATTGTTCTTCTTGCTCCTCCTCCTCCGTAACCTCATTATCAGAATCTAACTCTTCTTTTTATTTTAAGGAGAATCACTAGGCAAAAAAAAAAAAAAAAAATCCAAGGAAAATCACTTGGAATGAGGAAAACATTTCGGCTGTACTAAAATGAAATAGTGTCATTTTTTCCCAATGTTTCGTCGTGAATTTTGTTTTGGTTTTCCATCACAGCATCCAAAAATAGTAGAAAATGGGAGATTTAAAAAAAAATTCTTTAATTCTGGAACACTTCTAAAACGTTATATCCCTCACTGTCAGAACCGGATCACCTTCATTAATAAATTAATTAATAAAAAAGTAAAAATATAAATAAACTATTAAAGTACAATGCGATTTGTTTTTAGGGTAGTAATGCATTGTATCTTCGCTTGAACTATTTAGGTTTCGTCAGGGGGACTGTTCCACAGTTCAACGGTGTGAGGAATAAAAAAACTCTGTAATTATGAATTTTTGACAGCGAGGCACATTTGGTGTATACTGGTGCTGCTGTTCAGCAAATCTGGCCTCTCTCGGCAGGAAAAGAGGGTCAGGGGTCAATTGCGAATGTGAAAGATTTCTGTTAAAGTACAACTTAAGAAAATTTGATAAACATGTGATCATCCGTCGATAGCCCAAGTCATTGCTCCTGGTGTTAGGAAACACAACTTACCGTCACGCACCGCTCTGTCTAAAAGAGATAAAACAGTGGCAGAAGCAGACATCCTTACCAAAGAAAAGTATTCTCGTAAAGGAAGGACACATGACCTAAACCAGGTTGCGATGATTTTATCAGTATTATAAGTATTTGAGGCCTTCCACGCTGCATTACTTGTTTTTCAAAAGTAAGATGTGGTCCAAAGTTACACCAAGTATAGTTAAAGCTTCAGACTCATTCAGCAGAATCCCATAGGATGGAAAATCAGTATGGGACCTATAGCGTTTTCGTTTTACTGGAGTTCTGTCTCATACTCCACCAAATACACTTTTATACGCTCCAAGTCATAATTGATGTTAAGGGCATCTTCATTTCTTATAAATGGAGACTGTACTACACCCACAAGTGTTTCATTATTGGCATACTGAACAACCTTGTAAACACTAAAAATAACAGTGGACCAAAAACACAACCTTATGTAAGACCAGACCTGATAGGTCTTTGCTCACTAAAGATTTCATCAACAGCAACTCTCTGCTGCCTACCTGTAAGAAAATCTTGTAGAAATACTAAAACATATTCACTCACTCCAAGATTCTGATGTTTAAAAAAAGCGTGCCTTATAAATTGTCTAATAGAATTCTCTGGGCAAGAAAAACAAACTTTAATTAACTATGCCTAATAAAGGGTAATATAATATTACTATTAAGAAAAGAAACTTGCAAAAGAAAAATCATAAAATATAAAAAAAAACAATTTGAAAGAATGCAAACTCCACGAAACCAAGGCAATGGAGTTTTTCTACAGATGAAGTTTTCTTTAGAAGTTCAGAGTGGCTTTCTACAAATACAAGAAGAAACAGAGACCGTGTTGTTTATCCTTCTTAATGTTACTCTCCCCCACATTTGGACGGGAGACTTACCTGGTCATCCAGGGTGGCAATGGCCCAAAGATTCCTCCCTCTCTCTCTCTCTTGCTCTCTCACACACAGCCCTGTTCCTAACCATTAAATCATGGGTGTAAAACAAAAGAAACCCTTCTTACAAAAATAGAGTTTATTATGCAAGTCTAACAGCAAGACAGTTGCAAGAAAACGTAATGTGTGGGAATTTACTCCCGTGTCCCACCAAGACACAAGACAGACAACATTATTTATAAGTCTGTTATAAATAACTTTCAATGTCGCTTCGGTCCCCAGTTCCATTTTCGTAAGGGCTATATGTCATGGCTATTTATGGTTTCTACCTTAATCGAAACATCTGCTAGGAATAGAACATCTTTGTTAAAAATCAGAGTTCACCCAGTTCATAACACACAGAAATACATGACATAAACGTTAAATAATGTTAATAAATAATCAATAAAAAATCAGGTCCGTATTAAATACTTATAAAGGTTAGTAATTTCCTAAATTCCAACTCACTCTTTCAGCGACAGAGAATCCCAATTCCCAGGCATTCAAACACGTCCTTTTATTTTGGTCTTTCTCAAAAGAGTGAATAATCTTTCAAAAGAACTCTTCACACTTTGTGATTTTCCCAATGCAAACACAGACACACTGTTTACATGGCGCACCCAAAAATCCGGATTTCTAACCGGACAAAATCTTCGAGAAGCTCCCATGCTGATTCTGCTTCTGCTCCATGTATACAGTATCCAGGTACTCCCCGAACAGGTGGTCAATGCTGAATCGCATGGAATGCACCCAGCAATGCTACGACAGGTGCCATCTTATTAAACACCCAAGTTCTTCCACCTGCAAAATTTGCTAAACATTGCAAGAGGCCGTGTGGTTCGAGCATATACACAAATTCTACTTACACCAGTGCACAGGGCTTGGACCACCTACCTTTTGTGTCGCCCTGACAAAGAGCGCACCTATTCAGTTTCTTTGGTGTGGTTTCATGATTCACTGTCATTTGCACTCACTGAGACTGCTTCTCCCTGAAGTAGCATAGTCGCCTACACTAAGAAAATGGCGACACACATGATTATGATACTTATCGGCAACAAGGCCAGAACACATGATAACACTAATTCATGCCCATAAAAAAGGTCGATATAATCAATTCCTTCCTCTTCTGTCAATTCCGGCAAAGTAGTTATCTCAGCCACGCCCGATAACTCCACCACTCCATGATGATAATGCATGTGTTGGAGGAAGATGTTCACCGACGAATTTTGAATTCTTCTGCTCAGGACTTCAAAAGAGCGGAAGCTATCTTGCATGCTCCGTCAAATAACTGCGACCCTTCAACACCAACAATGTAGACAAATTGGCAGAGCATATTATATATATATATATATATATATATATATATATATATATATATATATATATATATATATATATATATATATATATATATATATATATATATATATATATATATATATATATATATATATATATATATATATATATATATATATATATATACATATACATATTTCTTCTTGACATCTTAGAAGATCCTGGATATAAACCAAGGCTTTGGTCTGAATTCTTTCTTCTAAAACTAGTTTTGTTTCATATTGTGAGAATAAGAAACATTTATGTTAGTATGTAAGCAAACGTAACAAAACATTATGTTGTCATGTACAGCAAAAAAAAAAAAATAACGAGATATTTTTATTCCTTTTCAGTAGAGAGGAAAGAAAAAAGCCAGCGTCTCTGGCACTATCCAAGGTGGTACTAGAAAGTCCTTCAAGACCTCTTAATGGCGTCCTGGCTAAGAATCGACCATGTACGCAACAAAGGATTCGAATTGCGAGGAAACAAACTAAAAATCACATGAATACCTTACCCAGAAACGCATGAGCGCCTACATTAACTCTTGAATATCTGATGCGTATTCTCACCAGTACCTTACCAAGAATCGCTTGAGTAACCAACGAAGTCTTGAGTAGTGTGTCTGGCATACAATGAAGATTGTGTAGTTAACCAAAGTCTGATAACTGGGATATCAAGTGTACTTTTTCGTTCTCTTCTGTTTGATTATAGCCTAGTGACTACAAAAGTACCCATGAAGATCTTTGCAGGTAGAGCAAAAAGAAATTATTATTAGTGAAACAGATTTTAGAGATCCGATAATATAAAGAAAATTGGCAAACGAGTAATGAGTGACAAAATACCTGGGAAATAGGCAATACGATGATACATTTGTAAAATACTGAGCAAATGCATATGTGGAACTAAATTATAATAGTGACACAGCAGCATGCAAACGAAGAATTAAGGGAAAAATGACTTTAAAGCTGAACATTCACGAGAAAATAAAATATGATTGAATCAATTTTACTAACGATGGGAATACAGAAGCCCAAAAGGATTAAAACGAGTTAAAACTGAGTCATGTAAAAGTAAAATTTGCCAGGGGAACTCGAAGAATATTTTCTAACAGAAAATGAAAAAAAAAAAAAATAGTAAAAGAAAAATTAAAAGGACATGGGTAGCAAATGAAACATTCAAGAATCGATTAAAAAGTGAACAAAATGAGAAACGCTGTTTTCGTATGAAATAAAATGAGAAATTCACCATGAATACCATAAGTCAGTAACGGAATATTCACAAATTAAACACAAAAATGGACAGGAGGAGGAGGACATTTTCAGCATCATTGCTATCACCACCAGAGAGAGAGAGAGAGAGAGAGAGAGAGAGAGAGAGAGAGAGAGATCAACTGTAGAAAGCTTGTGTGTATGAGAGAGAGAGAGAGAGAGAGAGAGAGAGAGAGAGAGAGAGAGAGAGAGAGAGGGGGTTTGATTACTCATCTGTTAATGGTGATGTCAACCATCGACTTACGATAAAGTTTGCAACGCATCTAAAGTTTAGTATCAATTTTGGGTTTCCTATCTGTCTGGAAGTTGATTCACAATAGACCGCTCTCTCTCTCTCTCTCTCTCTCTCCTCTCTCTCTCTCTCTCTCTCTCACTCTCTCACGTGTTACCATCACCCGTTACATTTGCTTGAGTGAATCTATGAATCATTTATTTCCAAATAATTCTATGAATCAAATGCACCTATTCCTGCACCTTCCATACTAACAATCCTCGTGGATCTTTCTGGCTTTCATAAGCCTCTAGTGCCGGATTCTTGTTAGTGAAAATTAACAAGTTTCCCTTTTCAAATGACTTCACCGTCCGTGACCATTGGCATTACTGCGGAAGTTATTCCTATCAATAAATCAATCAAAATTTAGCGTCACCTCCTTACCTGATGCACAAGCCCCCTGGTCATTGTTTTACTCTTACCAGTAAACTCTACTATTTCCAAACGTTAGTCAACCCACTCCTTATATACTCAATTTTCTTATTATTTCACAAAAATGCCTCATCTATCTTGTCCTTTACATCCATCATTATAATTGCTCTTTTGTAATTAATTTCTAGAATGAAACATGAATGGAGGAGAGATTTATTTCATCTGTTTAGTATTATACCAAACTTTTTCGAAATATGAAAATTATTGATGTAATAATCTTTTTTAGCCCCAGATTTATGAAGAATAATTTGGGAGTCTTACAAGGCAGAGCAAAGAATATGAATAATCACTAAGGATTTTTCCCTAAGAAATTAGCCCGTTCAGTCTGGATACTGAGCTTCTTAAGCCTTTATCCTGCACCCATATATCAAAATATTTATTTCCTCTTTCATCTCGGTATTTTATATGTCCGTTCATTTGGTTTAAAAGCAAAAAATCACATGAGTCTCTTAAGAAAGCTTTCATCCGTTTTCTTATTCACTCTTCTTATACCACGTGGTTGTTGAGAGGAATTTTTGCATCGGTTAATGTGACGTGAAAAGAACTGGAAGGACGACAAATGCGGATAAATGCAAAATTGGTAGAAGATTAATGTATATGGACGGATGGACCAGAGTGTTTAAAACGGCTGTTATGTTGAAAGAGTGGAGGATGATAGGTTAATGAAGAGAGTGAATATTTCCGTAAAGTGGGATCCAAGGGTCTTGCCTTACAGACCTTACAGTCCGTTGGGTTGCCCCAGGTCCCTCAGTGTGATGGGAGAGAAACAAGTTGAAAGTGGCAAAAAAATGTTAATTTTGAAAAATGCCATGGAAAGAAAAGGCTTCAGCCTCAAAAAGGTGCTGTAGCTATTACGCAAGAGTGGACGGTACACTAAGAATAGAAAGTGGCTCACGACGACTCATCTATCGAAGGACGAATGTGGTAGTGACCATCGTAATACACTTTCTTTCGATCCACTCACGGTAATGGTTGAGCTTCTCTATGATATATATATATATATATATATATATATATATATATATATATATATATATATATATACGCCATCTCTGTGTGTATGTGTCGGTGTTGCGTGTGTGTGTGTGTGTGTGTGCAGATAGGGACCTGCAGGGACGCTACAAACACCCTCTAGCAGTGCCTATAGTGCATCAAGTGAGGTGTTATGACAAATAACCCCTTTTGGGGCCTTCATAAAGTCATGCAAACACTGATATAGCTGGTATCGAATGTATATTTGCTGTTTTGGATTAAGTCAGACTCACGGTGAAACAGGCCCTTGATCCTTTTGTAGGTAGTAAAAAATGATGTGCTTCAGACACGTTCTCTCTCTCTCTCTCTCTCTTTTCTCTCTCTCTCTCTCTCTCTCTCTCTCTCTCTCTCTCTTCACTGCTGTTTCC
>NC_089786.1:43454329-43511829 GCF_040412425.1 Macrobrachium rosenbergii | reverse complement strand
ATTTTTACGTATATGTCAATAAATTATACGGTAAGACGGAAAATCCGTATTTTCAGTATCCGGAGCATTTTTCTACCAATCGTCATCAAAAGCTACATCGAGGAAATCGAAACCATCTCCCAGAGCGATAAACTGCACGCATGTAGGAGAAATAAGCGAACGAAGATTTAAAGGGGGTTTAATTGCGTTCATGGCTACTGACGAACGAATGCAATCAGATTCATTCTCAGGAAAATGAACCAAATCGCTTCCCTTCGATTCTAATACCTGTTCACATAAGACTATCTTTTAGTGCAAGTATTGCAGAAGCACCCTTTTAACAGTTCTATCAGCTCCGAATATCGTTGTGTCGGAGTTATTTCGATTAGAGTTGCTTTGCATTTATCTTCAAACATTTACATGTAAATTGTTCTTAACAAGCCATTTTGCTGGGATATTGCAGGATCCATCCATCATTTCGGTGAATATCCGACTCACTAGAACTGGAATTCAGAACCAAAGTAATTTGGTCCTGCCAAGGATGCATAGATTCTGTTTTGCTCCTCCGAAAAAAGCCAAGTTTTTGGTTCGGTTTGTTCATAAGTTTATGAGCTGGATAGTGCATAACGTTATGCCTGTATAGTTACAATTTATGAACCTAATTTCGGACTCATTACTTTTTGATAGGTGTATGAATGTTAGTGGGGGGACCCAGAAGTAAAATGCTAATATTTCCTTAATGACTGGTTAATCCTACTTCTAACAAAGTAAAATATACGGGTGGTATTCTTCAATATTTTAAGTATATTTTCAATATTCCAAGATTACTGGCAATTATTTCTCCTCTTTTATTCCGTTCTCTATCTCTCTCTCTCTAGTGTATTTCTCTCTTTTTTTTTATTTTATCTTTTTAGCCTTAATCCTAATTCCCAAGTTAGTGCTCTACTTCCTTTTACCGCATATCTTGTTCTTTCTCTTGTTATTACATATTTTTCCTGATATCAAACCTATTTAAGATGTGATAAAAATAATAATGAATATTATGGAGCATTATACATTATTTACAATTTTCCGAAGTCAACTTTTCATTTGAGATTAAACCGATAGCCATCAGGCCACTGCGAAGTCCAAAGACAATGTGCTTTTAATCTAATATTTGGAGATTGTTTGAATTTGTTCCTTTTTAAAGCTACTAACCTCCATCCAACATTCAGACATGGAGAAGATTTAGAAAGGGTCAGTTTCACATTCAAATGGTTTAAACAGAAAGTAATATACATACAGACTCTTTTTCATTCATTTAGAACATGTAAAGCGTCTTGCCTGGCTCTAGTAAGATTTAAGAAAGTGTAGATAGGGATAACTTCTTTGATATGATTATACTGCACACTATTCCTGAAATTATACCATTTAATAAACAAGTAGATGGAAATCACAGTTTAAATCCGAAATGAAATCCAGAAAGCACAGAGAGGGTGACTCTTTTATACAAGAATTATGGAGCTTTCTTATTAAAATGTAGACATTAAAAGAGGCCTAGAGGAACTCGTGATACGCATTTTAATATTTGAAGTCTCGAACATCCTTTTCTGACCATCGTAAGAAGTGAAAACAGTATTCAGTTTCTTCAAATGAGCATCCTTGTCAACCTGAGGTCAATTCTGAAAGTTAGTCCTCAGAACCGTACATCCTCTTCCTTGTCAACAGAGAGTCTGAAACGTAGTTCATCTAAGTTAAAGTCAGAACTCTCTACCTCAAGTTTAATCCAGTTAGGTATTCAAAACAGGCAATTACGGAAGCTTTCCAAAAAAATGAACTGCATGAAAATAATACACACACACACACACACACACACACACACACACAAACACACATATATATATATATATATATATATATATATATATATATATATATATATATATATATATATATCTTCTTCGTTTTTAACGTGCATTTTTTCCCATTATTATATGGGGTAAGCACGATGCCTTCTTTTGAAGGACTTGGATTTGGCGGTGGGGTAGGCTGTAGCCTCGATCGGCTGCCCTGCCTGACATCGCTTAGACCCTGGTAGCGAATGTGTACATGTTGCAAATCCCCAGCTCCCTTTCTCCCAGCAGCGAGGAGAACTGGGCGGGTAGGTTGACAGTTCGAGACGTGTGAGGTGTCTGTTATGTTTTAGAAGGTGTTGGAGTGGCTTTGTTTATGTGTGTATTAGTCTGTAACACCCATTTGCTTTTCAGCAAACCTATCCGTTGATTACATACGTAATCCCGGGTGTCTACACGGATAGCAAAGTGTCCACCTCTCTGACCGGTCGGCTGCGGGGATTGAACTCGCAATAGACTTCTACGAAGTCTGAGGTTGCTGCTTCTACCAACCGAGTTTTATCGAGGTCTATATATATATATATATATATATATATATATATATATATATATATATATATATATGTGTGTGTGTGTGTGTGTGTGTGTGTATGTGTGTGTGTGTGTGTGTGTTGGTGTGTGTGTGTTGCCCTCCTTCTTCTAATCCAAAGCCCAAAGACGATAGAAACTTACCTCCGTCTGACATCCTCATTCAGTCCTGGGAGGAATTTCACGTTTTCTATGATCAACAATTCCCCTACTCTCATCTCTACCTAAGACATAGCTATGTTCACAAAAAGAGACTATATAGCTTTATTCAAAAGACTAACTTAAGGAATGGATAAATGAGATTAAACGAAGCATCGGGTAAAATCATCCCTAACTTCAAACAGAATAAAATTAAACAATGACTTTAATACCCTATTCTCCCCAGAGTCAAAATCACTCTATAATGACCGAGGTCAACATGACAGCCAAAAATTTTCCTCAGTCTCGTGACCTTAAACGAGACATCTGTAGAACTAAACGAAAATCACTTTGAAAAAACAAATCCAAAATATGATCAAAATCCTGATCATTAATACCCAAGGCATAAAATAAAGAAAATTGGAAAAACATGGTTATACCAGACATAAATGATATTATAAGTAATACAAGTCAGACATAAAAATCAAAAGTCCACTTGGGTACCAAAATGTACTCTTACTTCAATAGTGGTATTAAAGAGGTTCACCAGACACACATGTTTGATAACAGTTAAAGAGAGTAGTGTCTAAATGATTCACGTTGCACAAAAATCATAATCTCGAATCAGTCGCTCCTCCCATTTGGAGTGAACATACGACAATTCTACATTCTCGCACTCGGCTACTGGACTTCAGCGGAAGAAGGTGACAAGTACTAAATCTCCAAAGAAAAGCATTTTCTCAGTTTCTGCGCGAACAGAGCTGACATTAAAAACAAATAAGCACTGAAACAAGCATTCATGGCACCCGCAAGACTGATGAGCTAATAACACGGGACTGCACAGTTACAAGGCGGTGGCAACACACTATTAATATTTTATTTATATTTATACCAAAACAGATTATGCATGCACACACACAGATGATGTATAGTGTTACCAATGCGTTCGTACATATTACACAGATGGTAACTAATTATATATACTATATATATATATATATATATATATATATATATATATATATATATATATATATATATATATATATATATATATATATATATATATATATATAGGCAAATTGGAGTAACATTTAAATGAAGCGTTCTTTCTTCTTTATCTATTTATTGTTACGCTGACGTTTCGTATCTCTTGATACATCTTCTAGGCTGAAAAAGCGATGAACTTAAACAGTACTGTGTATTAACACTAAAAGGTATACACATTATATACTTAACACCATGTTAAATGACAATTTAAAAGAAAAAAAAGGACAACCTTAAAAACACAAGATATTAAAAATAAAAAAATATTTAAAAAGTATTTTAAAAAAAAAGAACAGCAGAAAGAAGAAGGTCTGGGCCAATACAAAAAAAAAATAAAATAAAAATAAAAATATAAAAAAATAAATAAATAAATAAATAAAAGACACCTACCCACACCGGTAGTGTAAAGCAAACTGACACAGACAAGCAATGCAAGGAGGGGGAGAGAAGGGGGGGGGGAGTATAAACAAAGAAGTTACAGCAGGTAGTTAGGCGATGAACAGCTGGGTGGAAGTTGATTGGTGATTAAGGGCAGGACAGTTAATTTAATCATAATGGATTCAAGTGTGGTTAACTCTTCCAAGTATCGGGTTCTCCCACAATACTAAAATCCTTAGCATCTACATGTCTTACAAATTTTGCTGTGATTCCCTTACATTGACTGCTGGGATTGGATAATCGACAGCCTGTTCTAAAACTAATTCCTTGATGAGGAGATTCGGACTTTTTAGCAGCCTCCTGGTACAACCGATGTAAGTGCCGAGATCACATCTGGGACAGTTATATTTATAAATCACACCAGAAGTAAACAAGGGGCTAATCTTGTCCTTGACATGGAAAAGAGATGCAATGGTTCGTGGGTTTATTGGGATTAACTTGAGATTGAGAGCGGGTAACTGTCCGTTGAATAGCCTGATGCATTTTTTCCGAAATCTATTGTCATGTAAAAGGGAATCTTGCATACAAACATAATTTGGGGGCACTATTTACTAAAAAGGTGGGGTTAAGTTTCAAATTAAGCAATTTCTTGAGAGCTCTATGGAAAATCACTGATGGGTAGTAATTGCTCTTAAAATAATCATTGAGGATAATCACCTCAGCATGAAATGCGGAGCAACTTGAGGTCAGGTTAATGGCTCTATGAAGGAGAGTGGTCAAGGAATTCATTTAAAATTGTAAAACACGAGCTATAAAAATTTGTTCCAAGGCCAGTAAAAGGGTTCTTCCGATAAATACCAGTATGGAAGCCAGTTTCATCCTTAGTTACATTTACGTCCAGGAAGGGGAGAATTATCGGTTTCAATCTCAATGGTAAATTTATGTTCTGGTGCTGCGCATTTAAATGTTACAAAAATGTGTCAGCATGGTAGTCAAAATCTAAAAAGGGCAAATGTATCGTCAACGTAACGTTTATAAAAGAGTGGACGGAAATCAGAAGGACATTCATCGATAGCTAGCTCCTCCAGGGAGTTCATAAAGATGTTGGCAAAGGTTGGTCCCAAAGGACTGCCCATTGCCATCCTCTATTTGTTTAAAAACAGTACCATTAAAATGAAGGCTGTGTCCAGCACAGTCAATTCTAAAAGTGATTTAAACTGAGTTTTGCTAAATTGATTAAAACAGGAATTATCAGTTGGAAATAACTTTTTTAAAATTATGTCTATAGTCTCCTTCAGGAACATTTGTGAACAGCGATTCTAGTCAAAACTAACCATGAACAAATCTGGGTCTTGCTTAATGACTTCGTCTTTGAAGGTGGTCGAATTAGTCAAAGTGTACTTATTATTGGTAAGGGCTGAAGCAATGGGACAAGGAATTTGGCTATTTTATAGCTGGAAGTATTAATGGAGGAAAGAATGGGTCTAGGGGGAATTCCGTCCTTGTGTATTTTCAGGTAGTCCATACATAACTCTGTATGTAGATCCAGTTACCAGAGGTCCTGATAAGTATTGTCATCTATTGTTTTGTTTTGTTTAAGTGTTCTAAGGAATCTGTTAATTTTGTCTTCTGGTTTGGTAATGTTGTAAAGGTCAGGTTGCCAACTTTAGTAAATTTCGACGTGTCACATAAAATGTCGTTCATTTTCTGTATGTAGCTGGACCTATCAAGAATTACTGTGCCTTTGCCCTTGTGTGGACGAGTGATGATTATATTTTTCGTCTTTGCTAGGTCTCTAAGAATATCGTGGTCTTTTTTGGTAAAGAAAGGGGCCCATCTAGGTTTAAGATTGTTGAAGGTACTGTGGGCAAGGGCTGAAAATTGCGATCTCAAAAATTCTACATTGTTACAGAAAGGAAGTCTAATTATCCTCTGAAAGAGCATTTCCAGTGGTAGAAAGAACTGTTGGTAGTTTGGTCGGTAGTTCGGGAGACCAAAGTCCGGTCCTAATGATAATAGAAACTCTTCTCTCTTTGACAGGGTGCGCTTGGAAAAATTAAATACAGAACGAGTATTATTATTAAGAGAGGGAACGGTGTCCCGAAATTCATTAAAGTTAAAGTGTACAAAGCCTCTCTTTATAATTCTGAATTTTATACCGACGCTACTAAGAATCTCCTCGAATTGGAAATACGATCTAAGACCAGAGAATTGAACCGTGTGCATAACATTATGACTAGACATAGGACTACTGTGCTTGACTCACTGACGTTGCTGGGATAGAAAATGTCTTTCCTCTGTAGTTTGAACGAAAGAGGCAATAGCCTTGTTGAACAAGCTATTAAAAATGATAGAATCCAGCAACGTCAGTGAGTCAAGCACAGTAGTCCTATGTCCAGTCGCAATGATCAGCTGCATGGGGAATCCTAAATCTCCCGGAGGAGGATTCGCCTCATGATTTAGACCCGGCATGGGGGCCTTTTCCACTGGTAGCTCAACGTCCGTGGCGGACGGAGTCTGGCACTGCTCAGTGCTCGCAAGTGGCACTGGCAGCAGTTGAGGGTCAGGCATGCCTGACAAAGGGGTCCGAGGTGCAATACCTCTCGGACGACTTGGGTTTAGCTGCGGCAGAGATTCCTGCCCCAGCAGGAGATCGTAGCCTCTCCTAGAAGTTTTGTTCGGGGCGTCCGCTGGGCGTTGCGTGTTTGGGCAGCCCTCCCAATTTGTGGAGTGGTCTGCCCGCTTGCACGTCCTGCAGCGGTACTGCTCCTCCTGAATCTCTCTTCGCGGAGGAGGACCTCTTGGTGGGCCAGCCCTTCGCATTGGAAGGCTAGGGGATTAAAATAGTTTGGGTTGTGCCCCTTCCGCGGACCACTTTGGTGGGCGGAAGGTGGAGGTTTGTCACTATTGAGAGTGTTAGATGGGGCCTCCGTGGAGGAGGTAACGCGGCTGCGGAGTGGCGTTGGTGACGGGCTTCAGAGAGAAGATCCCGACCCAACAAGAAGACCACTCCAGGCCGAATTCCACCTACCACGCCAAGGCGGTGGGGTATCGTGCCCCAGGTGTCATTACCTGGAGTTGGACCGTAGGAACGGTAATGGTGTGGCCCTCTATCCACTTCATTTCCCACCGGGTTTCTTCGTCAACCATGGCACCAGCTGGCACTTGGGCCCTAGTGATCAGGCTAATGTCTGCCGCAGTGTCTACTGTGACCGGAAGGGTCACGGGCAGGCTAGTGCTCTGAAGAGGGCCACCGAGATGTACTGGGTTTCCAGTCTCTCGGGGTAAAGGATCAGTGCGGACCAGCAGCAGAGAATGAAGTGCTGATTAGGTTGACAAATTTGGTGGTGGGGACATGATGTGGACAGGCCGGAGATCCAGCATTGTAGTGGCTGGCAGCCCCACAGGATCTGCACGGGCCTTTTGGATGGGCTCGGTGGCCTGCAGTAACTGTTGGAGGAGAGGGCTGAGCGGATGAATCGGGAGGCGGAGTTCTGGCTGGTAGGGTTAGGCTGCTTATTAGTGCCGAGTTTGTATCGGCACTCAGCTTCAAAGATGGCCCCCTTCTTGCAATAGTTGCACAGGGTCTTGCTAGGCAGTCCATTCTTCCGGGCGAGTGGAGTTCGAGAGGGTAGGCCGGAGGGATGATTCGCTTCTGAGAGGTGCTATGCGACTGATTGAAAGTTTCCACGAATCAGCCATGCGACAAGCTTCCATAAGTGTGGAGGGCTGTTTATCGTTAAGATATACTGCAAGGGCCCTGGCACACATTGGAAAAGGTCTTCTAGCATGGTCCGATTGAAAAGATCCTCAAGCGTCATGCAGGCCAGGAGTCGAACCAGCGCGTACCGGACTGGGTTTTGTGACATGCCCATTCCGTCCAAGACCAGCCGACTTCCTTGGCAAGACCTCGGAACCGTTGTCTCCATTTTTCTGGGGTTATCTCGTAGGCCTTGGTAATGACTCTACGAACTTCCGCCATGTTGCCTCTCTGGCTCTTCTCCAGTGAGCGAAGCGCTGCCTTGGCTTTTCCCTCCATATGCTTGGCTAGTATTAAGGCTCTCTCCGTCTCCGTGGTGCTGTAGTTATCGAAAAGAGCCTCGATCTCCTCCAGCCATGCCTCTGGCTCGTCCTCAGTCCACTTGGGGACTAGGGAATTGATGCTCGAAATTGGAGCGTTTGATGCAGCAGGTGTAGGACTGGAGGCTTGATGGCTAGCCATAGCTTCGGCATTCTCCATTTTCGCTCTCTCAAGCTCGAGCTCCTTCTCCTTTAGGGCTAACTCAGTTTCCTTGCAGGCTAACTCATGCTGTCTCCTTCTTTCTTCTCTTTCCTCTTCATATTGCCTTTGCTCAGCGTCATACACCCTTCGTTCTTCTTCATACTTCCTCTGCTCGAGTCTTTCTTCCTTCTCCCGCTTGGCCAAGTCGTCCACTTGCTCCTTAACCCAGGTGGTAAGTTCCGAGCCGGTGAGACCTGCCGCCGTCCCCAGCCCCAGGAAGGTTTTATAATGCTCTGCTGCCATGGTTCTGGTGGGAAGGGCGTCTAACTGGGTCGACTGGCCGTACTTGGGCAGCGAGGAAGTGTCTCTTCAAATGACGTGGCACCCTTTCAAAGGTGGCACAGTAGTTTGGGTGTGCCGTGTACAGGTCACACTGGTGGCACTCAGTATCCCTAGGCACTGGTGCAGGTTAGGTCCCAGAAGAACTTTCTCTTCTGTGTTCCCTTTTGGTTTGTTTTCTTTAGTGGCACTTGCTTGGTGGCCAATGTGTTTCTAGGGACCCTCTACTGGAGTCCAACTAGGCTATATGGGAGGAAAGGCACTCTACACCCCTGCAGAGTGCAACAATCGAATGAGAGAGAAAGGGAAGGTAAAAGAGAGAAAGAGAGTGAGAAAAGTAAGCTATTCAAGTGATGACAGTGCTGCAAATTATTGGCACTGTGGAATAAAGTGAATTTGGGTTTTTTTTTTTTTTTTTTTTTCTTTAAAGATCCTCGTGAGTGGCTGGTCCCAGTACCAGGCCCAGTGCTGGCCCCTTCTTTTTCAGAGGGTGAAAACTACTGTTTGCTTTGGTCTGGATAGCAGGCCTCACTCGTGACCGACAGTTTATCACTGTATTGTAATTACTCTTAACTTGTCCTCATCTATTGTAGGACAGAGGTGTTTCTTTTAATTGGTTTATTGTATTCGAATTAATTAGCCTAGTGTCAGCCGTTCTTTCTTTGAAGAGGGTCACGTACACTTAGGTTAGGAATGCTTACTTGAATGACGAGAGAGAGAGAAAGAGAGAGAGAGAGAGAGAGAGATATTTTCAATCAGCGAATTTCTTGCTGCTTGAGAACATGTAAACAAAAGATTTTATACATGCACAATGGCATGGATCTTAATAAAATGATATAGATGCGTCGTCTTGGCTTCCTTAGGGATTACTTTATTATCTTAATTTTCCTGGGAGCCGACGTCACAAAAGTTTAAAAAAATTTTAAATTTCTCTTTATATGATTTTTATAAGGTATCTGTATAAGAACTGGTTATTACTCCTAACTAAGGCCTATCTTTCCCTGCCTAAATTATCTTTTGATTTTGTCTAGCTAAGATATTAGGAGGTGGGTTTTACTACGAAAAGCAAAAAAAATTATGCCCAAAGAGTGGCGGGGAGCAAGTCGAGGTCACAATAACAAGGTCTTTGAGATGGCGGCCAAGTCGTTAGGCCTAAATTTCAAAAACAACCTCGGGCGGCGAAGAACACCAAAATGGCCGTTTCTACAAACAGTTCAAACAATTTCAAAACAACCCGCTTTGAACACGGCGGAGGAATCCAAGATGGCGGGTATTTCCTTTTTCAAACAAATTCAAAACAACGCATAAAACAAATGCAGGTATCCAGATTTTACTTTAAATATACCAATCATGCATAGCGTTTTACGTTACGGATGGAAAACTAAATTACCAAACAACTTTGTCTCTTGTTATCGTATCTCTCACCCGGACATTAAACAAAAGAATGAAAAGAGAAATGCTAGCCTGCCTGCGTAAATTTACGTTGTTGAACGGTACCTTTATTGTAAAATTACTATTTCAGTTCGTTTGCTACTTCACTGACACGGTTTTGAATGATTCCCGCTATATGCAAACAATAACGATCGGAATTGTCGACGCGATGATTTCTACATTACTTTGTGTATATGAACAGGCTCCGCTTTTCTCGGCCTTTAAGATTCGTTACTTGAACGACTTGACTCACGATCCGAACACGGTAAAATGCCCTTTGTCTTAAACGTTACAAATTGTGATTCGCTCTGCTCTCGAGTCCCTTGCCTACCTACGCTAATTTCTTCGCTACACTTGTTATTATAACTATTCTCTTTACTGCTTATTATTATGCCTCGTTCCTTGTTTGGAAGAATGAAATGGAGTTCGATATCTGACTTTTATTTTTGGAATTAATGTAATTTTAATTTCCTTTTCTCCAGATTCTTTCTCTAAAATGTACTTTAGATTCTAAAAGGTCGCCAATGTTACGTGTGAGGGTCTTGGTTGATCATGTATTATTCAATTTACGTAATTTTTACGGCCCTGCAAACCAAGATTACACGTAACCTGCCACTTGAAGCCAAAAGTTAACCTCAAAGACAGTCGTTAATTAGCCAAAGGTCGCCAGTTAAGGGTTATTAACCTTAACAAAGAATATTTGAGATGAATTTGATTTTAAACGCAATGGTTCTTCCAAACATTCGGATGAGGCATACAAAAGCATCGAGATTTAACCTGATTTTGCTTACCCTAAATCCTAGGTATTTTACTGGAATAACGGGGTTGAAGCTAACAATATAATAATTAGGCTTAATCTACACTTCGTAAACACATATACCAGTAAGTGGGGATGAAGGAGGAAACAAAAGAAATGCGAAATACAGAAAAAGATAAAAGAATGGATCTAAGTTTTGAACAAAAGCGACTTTACCTTAGGACGAACGTTGTGCGCACCAACACCGCCGATTTGGAGTCTTCAACCAATTCTTCTTCACTTCACTAATAGAATAATAGACAAAGAAAGGGGGAAGAGGCCACGTCGGACATGGTCGTCTCTCGAATGCTCCAGTCTCTCTGAAGTTCCCTGACCGGCCTAGGTCAAAAACAGTCACCCCAGGTGTCCCGTTCTTGTTAAAAACATTCGCCAAGAGACAGGTAGGAAGGAAAAGGGACCTTAGGACCACCTATTTTTAAGGCTGATAGGAAATTTTCCTATGGGGTAAAAGGCCTAAACCTATCCCGTTCTCCAACGGACGTTAAGGTTTGAACTGAAGACGCTTCCTATATAGACAACGTCTTTTCCCGGTCTCAGTCAGGCTGATATTTTTACAATCAAAAGTTCGAGGGCAGAACAGCAGTAATATTTATAATATATATATATATATATATATATATATATATATATATATATATATATATATATATATATATATATATATACATATGGTTACCATTATATATAGACAATATATGTATATATATATATATATATATATATATATATATATATATATATATATATATATATATATATATATATATATATATATATACCTATATATATATATATTTATATATATATATATATATATATATATCAAGATATATATATATATAGATACTATATATATATATACATATATATATATATATATATATGATATATATATATATATATATATTATATTATAATATATATATATATCCATATATATATATATATATATATTATATACCCTCAAGAGTATATATAATATATGGGGACATTTTTTTATCATCACTTGAATTTATATACCCATCCCCCTACAAACTGATTTCGATATCAAATGGATATAAATGGGCTCTGCAAATGATAATTCCCCATCGGGGATATTCCCGTGTCCTAATGAATTTGATATTGCCTTATATTAGGGTGTTTTTAATCATATATAATTATATATATCTATTTGTATATATATCTAAATATACACATATATATATATATAGCCTATTGTCTACAAATATTTCATATATATATATATATATATATTATATATATATATATATGACCTCATATAATATTTATATATATATATAATTTGATAGACATCGTCAAAGTGAGTTTCCAAAAGTCACAGGAAATTAAAATTACTCATACCGATTCTTACGTAATAAAGAAAGAACGTGAAGACAGAAAAATGTTGATATCAGCTTAGCGTATTCTCATTTTCTAAATTTTGAGTCTGTTCTAAAATGCATGCCGACAGTTCTAAGTGTCGAAAGAATGATAATTATTATACGATGAATTTTGGTCTATTCTGAAAATGCTTCATCACGTTTCAGACAGTGGGAGTTTCATCTTTTTATAGCTTACTTTCTATATTGCTTCCTGATCACCAAATAAAAGGCTTTTCGATCAACTCTCTGGAGACGCTAATGACAAATTTTCATCTGAGAGACTGAGAGAGAGAGAGAGAGAGAGAGAGAGAGAGAGAGAGAGAGAGATACTAACAGGCCTTTTTCAACCTTAATTACGACGACACTGAGGCCAACAAGGACACCCAAGATCTTTGTGATATCATAGTCTTAGATATTCTCATGGACTCCTTTTCTCATATTTGAAGGCTTGGCTTGCATAGCCTGGCACTTTGTACTGACTCTCAATTCGGAACAATAAAGCTAAAATATCCTGACTCATTCTCGGAAGTTCCAACTAAGTCATAAAAAATTACCCATAATTTCTAAAAAGATACTTAAGTATTATTTTAATCAATAATGACACCACATCCATTCTCCCAACATTAATATTTAATGAATTCCTGGAAGAACAGCCTAAGTGTTTAATATTGCCTCTAGAATGTTTAATAAATCTGTGATGAAGTGGAAGCCTCAGAAATGAAACTGTTCTTGCCCCACCATACCCAACGAGGCAACGTGATTCCGAGGAAGCAGCTCCTGTGAAAATGGTCATCCAGAGGGGCCACCAGGAGGTGCACCTTTGGTCGACCACCGTTCCCTTGAAAGATTTCTTAAGAGCCTGGTGGACCGTCGAACCGAAGTTGAGATTCCGTTCGTTCCCCAGGCTTGAGGTTAGTGGGCAATGCGTCCTAGAAGGCCCACAAAATAAAAGGTTAAACCGAAAATGCTGGATTCCTTCAAGAAGCAGGGTAAGACATTCCATAATGAGACTTGTTCTCAAATGATGTCTTCACAAGATATATCATCCTTGAAGGTCTTGGGTCCCTCCCAGGCCCTTCCCCAGCCTGACAGGATACCTGCCCCTCCACAGGAGCAGCCTCTGAGTCGGACCCTTCCCTTCAAGGCTGCCCTCAAGAGACTAGTGCCCAACCTTGGGGGCTTTTGGGGCCTCATCCTTGAAGTTCTTGGGCCCCTCCAATGGAGCCTGCTTCCAAAGCCTGGCAGGATACCTGCCTTCCTTTTTAAGGAAGCAGCCTCTGGTCGGACCCTTCCCTTCAAGGCTGCCCTTCACGAGACTGGCGAGCATTTGAGGATTTTGGGCCTCATCCTTGAGTTCTTGGGTCCTCTTCCAGGCCCGCTTCCCCAGCCTGGCAGGATACCTGCCTTCCTTCGAGGAAGCAGCCCTGGTTCGGACCCTTCCCCTTCAAGGCTGCCCTCAAGAGACTGGCCAGTCATGGAGACCTTTGGGCCTCTTCCTTCTGGATTATTGGGCCCTTCAGGACCCTTAATCCCCAGCCTGGCTGGATACCTACCTTCCTCTGAGGAAGCAGTCTCTGGGTGGACCCTTCCCTTCAAGGTTGCCCTCCAAGAGACTGGCCAGCCTTATATGGCTATTGGTCCTTATCCTTGAAGTTCAGGCCCTCTCAGGATTATTAATTCCCCAGCCTGGCAGGATACCTGCCTTCCCCCCGAGGAAGCAGCCTCTGGGTCAGACCCTTCCCTTCAAGGCTGCCCTCAAGAGACTGGCCAGCCTTGGAGGACTTTGGGCCTCATCCTTGAAGTTCTTGGGCCCTCTCCAGGCATGGCTTCCCTAGCCTGGCTGGATACCTGCCTTCCTCCGAGGAAAGCAGCCTCTGGGTCAGACCCTTCCCTTCAAGGCTGCCTCAAGAGACTGGCCAGCCTTGGAGGACTTTGGGCCTCATCCTTGAAGTTCTTCTGGGGCCCTCTCCAGGCGTTTCCCCTAGCCTGGCTGGATACCTGCCTTCCTCCGAGGAAGCAGCCTCTGGGTCAGACCCTTCCCTTCAAGGCCGCCCTCAAGAGACTGGCCAGCCTTGGGAGGACTTTGGGCCTCATCCTTGAAGTTCTTGACTCCCCTCTCCAGGCCTGCTTACCCAGCCTGGCAGGATAACTACCTTCCTCCGAGGAAGCAGCCTCTGGGTCAGACCCTTCCCTTCAAGGCTGCCCTCAAGAGACTGGCCAGCCTTGGAGGACTTTGGGCCTCATCCTTGAAGTTCTTGGGCCCTCTCCAGGCCCGCTTCCCCAGCCTGGCAGGATACCTGCCTTCCTCCGAGGAAGCAGCCTCTGGAGATCGGACCCTTCCCTTCAAGGCTGCCCTCAAGAGACTGGCCATCCTTGGAGGACTTTGGGCCTCATCCATGAAGTTCTTGGGCCTCTCCAGGCCTGCTTCCCCAGCCTGACAGGATACCTGCCTTTCTCCGAGGAAGCAGCCTCTGGGTCAGACCCTTCCCTTCAAGGCTGCCCTCAAGAGACTGGCCAGCCCTGGAGGACTTTGGGCCTCATCCTTGAAGTTCTTGGGCCCTCTCCAGGCCCGCTTCCCCAGCCTGACAGGATGCCTGCCTTCCTCCGAGGAAGCAGCCTCTGGGTCGGACCCTTCCCTTCAAGGCTGCCCTCAAAGACTGGCAAGCCTTTAGGCTTTTGGGGCCAATCCTTTAAGGGGCTTGGGCCCTTTCCATGGGAAGGGTCAGACCCATAGGCTGCTTCCTTGGAGGAAGGAACGGCCTCTGGGTCGGACCCTTCCCCTCACCAATACTCTTTGCTTTCTCTTACCCTGCTTTTCAAATCTGACACTTTCTGCCTCTGAAGGCTTCCAGACGATTTGAAGCATCTCGGAGATTGATCTTGGACACTTTGAAGCTCGGCGCATGCGCGAATAGCATTTCTCTCGTCCTTCCAGGAGCCGGAGACTGAAGGATTCCAAAATGTCTTCAAGGAAAATCCGAAGGTTTTAGATCATTTCAACATCGCGATAACCATTACTTGGAGTTCTTTTTCTGGCACATTTACAGCTTCTTTGAATGGCTGGGAGTCGTCTTCTATAAACTTATGAGATTCCCTCTTACTGACGATATTGATCATCCCTTCGATTCTTTCTTGCTTCTCCGAAAAGTAATTCTGTGAATCCAAAATCTTTGAAGCAGTTTCTATCACCTCAGGTCATCTACTTTTTTCTCCGTCAGCATTCTTCAGTATACCTCCACGCCGATGTCCTCTCTTTTTGTTCCTTCTCTTTCTTATTTCGAGCGAAGAACTGCTCCAAGCGGTAATTTTGGGCATCCAAAATCCCTCTCAATCAGCTTAGAAAACACCTCAAGTTCTCTACCTTTTATTTCGTATAAATTCTTCAGTTCCTCCCTTCCACTGTCTTCCTCTCTTCTTGATTATTTCCTTCCTTATTTCGAATGAAGAGCTTGCGTCCGTAAGTGACAATACGACTGTAGAGGTGCTGAATAATCGCAGAAGGTAGGAACCTCGACTTCATACTGCTCCGCGAAGTAGTCCATATTTTCAGCAGTAAAAAATTACAGACTGAAGCTATCTGCCATTCTCGTGATGTACTTTTCCCTCTTGAAAATCCCTTTTAGTCGATCTGCTTCGTCACCAAGTTAATTTTAACCATAAATTTCTCCTTCTTTGCTCACATGCTGTCTGTGAAGGCTTCAAGACGGCTTCCTGGAGGATCCCTGAGATGGCCACTGTAGTCCTTGGTGTCAGTGCACCTTCTGAGTTGTGGCGCTGTACGCATGCGCGGAGGGATTCTAAAACGTCTGCAGGAAAAACTCGAAGATATTACGGCGCCAGGCGACAATGATTCCTTCTCGCAGCAGAGGGTATGAAATTTTCTTGAAAGCTTTATTGCCACGAAAATATCAATATT
This sequence comes from Macrobrachium rosenbergii, assembly GCF_040412425.1. Classification (NCBI taxonomy): domain Eukaryota; kingdom Metazoa; phylum Arthropoda; class Malacostraca; order Decapoda; family Palaemonidae; genus Macrobrachium; species Macrobrachium rosenbergii. Next base: position 43,495,760 of record NC_089786.1, on the reverse strand, counting down.
TAAAAAAGAAAAGAAATTAAAAAACGCCGAGCGAAAAATCATCATCGTATCCTTTTCTCTCGTCATGGGAGAAATATATAAATACATATATATATATATATATATATATATATATATATATATATATATATATATATATATATATATATATATCCCATATATATATGTATGTATATTATATATATTTATATATCTATATTTATGTATATATATATATATATATATATATATATATATATATATATATATATATATATATATATATATATATATATATATATATATATATATATATATAGATAGATAGATAGATATCTCCTCCTGACGACGAGGGAAAAGGATACGATGATGATGATTTAACTAAATTTATATTTCTTTCTTTAAAAAAATACTATTTTTGTTTTCCTATGTATAAAGATATATTTCTAGAAATTTCATATGAGCAAGATGATCAACTTGGAAATTATTATTATAGATAGATACATATACATAAATATATATATAATATCTATATATGTATATATGGAATATATATATTATATATATATACATATATATATATATATATATAATATATATATTTATATATATATATATATATATATATATATATATATATATATATATATATACATATATATATATATATACGGCCCCCATATATATATATATATATATATATATATATATATATGTGTGTGTGTGTGTGTGTGTGTGTGTGTGTGTGTGTGTGTGTGTGTGTATACATTGGTTTGTGCGTCTGTTTACGTTAATTTTTCCCAATAGTTAAAAAAATAAGGTGGTCTCAAGAATTTCTGTTTCCTGAAATGGTCATCACATAGCGTCCAGTAATCCAGTCAGCTTCAAGAGAAAAGTGACCTCTTTTGTTTTAACAAGGCTTCTCCATTGCCATTGATCACCTTATTAGAGAGAGAGAGAGAGAGAGAGAGATGGCTGATCCAGCAAGGAATGATTAAGTTTTTTCGCATAGCAGAGTAAGTTATAAATATATAGTTTTTTTTATGGTACCAGCATCAAATTATAATAGTAGATCTTTTGAAGGATACAGAGTAGTTTAAATCGCTTGTCTTATTTAAAGAAAAATTCTTCTTCGGAAAAGAAATAATTTTTAGATTCTTCAAGAACACAATTAAAGACGCACGGAAAACTTTTCCAATATTCCTGGAAAACCTGTCTACCATATACTTTGGAGGCTTGTATTTCAAGTCAATGGCCCCTGTAGGCTTGTCCCGTATGAATTGGGTTCATATTAAAAAGAAATAATAATAATAAAAGTAATAACAAAATACTCATAGTAGCATGAGTCTTAAAATGAAAAGCAAGATCCACAGTTGTATATTTATCTTTAAATATATGTACATATACATAACTGTGGAATTGCATCTCTAATAATAATAATAATAATAATAATAATAATAATAATAATAATAATAATAATAATAATAATAATAATTTTCCTTATAGAGATGAAAATTGCCAATCTATAAAATTAATGAAAAGGTTTAACAGCAACAACATATAAACCTATTACAATGAAACCGTCATTCCGAATTGCTTGGTTGTCATATAACACCAAATTCCAATATTAATTGTTATGTTGGGATTGTATTTCGTGGAGAGAATCAATGCAATTTTTCCTCTGCATTGATGTCGGATAATATCTTTATATATTTTATATTCATCACATAGAATATTCCTAACCTTATTATTGAAAATTAATGTTACTGAATTATTTTGCTTAAAGCTTTGCATATTAGTCCTTTGATAGGCTTCATATTTCTTATATTTGATTTAAAGAATTGAATAATGTAAAACTTATTACTGAATATTAATGTGTTATTGAATTATTTTACTTAAACTTTGCATATGTGTTCATAGGCTTCGTAATTTTCCTTATTTTAGGTAAAAAGGTATAAAATATAAGTAAACTGTATGATAAATTTAGAAAGATATGAATGTAATTTACAGTTTAGTCAATGAAGCATATACTGTGAAGCAACGGAATAAGGAAAGTGAAAATAATAACTGATAAAACCATGAGTAACCAAACAAAAACTTCTTTCAGCTTTCTTCTGAAGATGGAAAGAGAAACCCACAAGATTCTTGTGTATGACTTGTTTACTGGTAAATATTTACATATTACTTTGATCTCACTTGTTTACTGGTAAATATTTACATATTACTTTGATCTCGAGTACTTTCAGGTCCTAGCTGTGACCCTTTTTCAAGAGATGAGGTAGTCAGGCTGGTTCAAGGCCCAGCAATCGTCTGGAACTTCTTCTCCCTGTGCTGTCATTTATATGATGGCTGTTCTGTCGGTCTGATATCCGGATCTGATGGTCAGTGGTATTAATCCTTGTGGTAAGGAGTAGTCACCATCGGTCTGTTGGGCAGGAGACCTAACCTCCAGGTCAGAAGGGTCGATCTTAGCTTCTTTTAATATTAAAGATCGGCTTATGGGATCTTCTGAGGTAAATCCTTTGTTTCCTTCTATCAATTTAATCTGTCTGATGAGTGCCCCTTCCACTACCCTCCTATGACTGATGTTATTGCTTTTGTATATAAACCTACTGTTTTTAAAATCCATCCTATGGTCTTTTTCCCAACAGTGCCTAGCTATAGCACTCCCCTGTGAGTTGAGTTGTATTGCCCTCCTGTGTTTCTGGATTCTAGTCCTTATTCCCCTACCTGTTTCACCCACATATTTGTCTCCACAATTGTTGCAATTAATTATGTATACTCCCCCTACATCATCTGCATTACTATCTTCTCCTTCCAATTTATTTTTATATACTTTGCTTTTTACGGTGTTGTCAAAGGTATACACAAATTTATATTTAATTTCTTTCATTTTGGATGTAATTTGCTTCATTTTAGGCATATAAGGGAGGGAAACTATTTTCTTGTTTTCTGTATTCCATGTACTCTCTGCATTTTCCCTGTAAAAAATCCTCATAGCTTTTTCTGAACCATTCCGGGTATGCTAATGTATCAAAGCTTTTATCAGTGTAATTTATTTCTTTATCTATCTTACAAGAGTCATGCGTTCTCATTGCCCTGAGAAATAAACCTGTTAGAACACCCATTTTTGTATCATGACTGTGAAAAGAGAAGAAATGAATATACGAGTTTGTGTGTGTGGGGTTTCTATATGTGCTGAATTCATATCCTATTTCTTTTCTTTCTATCAAGATGTCTAAAAAGGGCAGTTTATTATTGTTACTTTTTTCTAGAGTGAATTGGATATTGTTATCAAAACTATTGAGTTCGTATAGAAAAGTTTCTATTTCACTTACATCACCCTGCAGAATGGCAAAAATATCATCCATATATCTCCACCAACCTTTCAATTTTAAGTTAGGGACATTAATATTAGGAACTAGATTAGTCTCAAAATATTTCATATATATTATTAAAGTATTGGTGATAATGAGGAGCCCATAGCTACTCCATATTTCTGTTTGTATACTTGCCCCTCAAACGTAAAATAAGTATCACTAACACATAATTTGATCAACTCCAGGAAGACACTTATTTCTATGTTTTGATTGAAAATGCCCTCATTATGCTTAGTTTGTAAAAATTCTAAAACTTTATGTAAAGGACATTGGTAAAACAAAGCTACTACATCAAAACTAACCATATGTCCTTTATATTCTTGTTCTTAACTTTTTCTATGAAATCTACTGAATGTTTAACATGTGATTCTGAAAAATTTACCTAAGTATATTCCTAGTTCTCAGCTAACCACACAGCTAGGTTTTTGCTAGGAGATTTCATACTAGAAACAATAGGGCGTAGTTAAAAGCCAAGCCATCCTTGTGTATTTTGGGGCTGCCATATATGTATGCAAGTTCAGGTAGTTTACTTGAGAATATTTTATTGCATAGTGTGTCCTTCCCATTACATAGTTTACTGATTATTTTCTTCACATTCTGGTTGAAGGTATTCTGAAGCTTTTGGACTGTGGGAGGATTCTCTATTTTAGCGTAGGCAGTTCCATCATCTAGTAGCCTGTACATTTTATCCCTATATTCTGAATTATTCATGATAACACTGCTACCCCCTTTGTAAGCTTTCATAATTCTAATATCTTTGTAACTCTCTCTCTCTCTCTCTCTCTCTCTCTCTCTCTCTCTCTCTCTCTCTCTCTCTCTCTCTCTCTGTATGTATAAGGATTCTAACGACAGCAACTCACTGAAATGCATTCAAATGCCTTAGAATTTCTTTTAATATAAAATATAATATTTCCCTTTACTTCTGTACTGGAAGGCGGTGTTCATTTTCTTAACGTTTAGGGGAGCCAATCTTTAAAGTGAGAATCGTACTGAGAATAGCTATCCAAAAATTTGATTTAAGGATGAAACTAATTTTCGAAAACATTAGAGAATGAGCTTTAATCTGAAAGAAATATTTAGCTTTGATGTTGTCGTACAAGTCTTTTATTTTTTATTCGTGATGTTCCAGACATTTGCAAAAAAAAATTATAATAATAAAATAAAATCCAGTGATTACCAGTAACACCCTTTCTTATTTCATGTAACCGCTTATAATTCTAGCCCTTATTCTAGCCCTTATTAGCCGCCAAACCAAAGACAGGAATTCTAACTGAATACATTTAAGTTTGCATGTGCATGGCTAATAAATGACTAAACAGGAAAACATATGGACAGCAAGCAAAAAGTCCATGAGGTACAAATCGGCTGGGAATCCTACCAGCACCCGAACAAAATGATGGAAACCTGCTGTAGCATCCCTCTGTCAGGGGTCCCCCGGCCTCGGGGAGTTCTGGCTGACAGCCGTACGGTCCCTCGACCGGCAATAACACGTCTTTCCTGTTCAGGTGGACTTTTATACTACTATAAATGAAAAGGGTTTCCGGGACGACCTACTGCCAGTGAGGACCAATTATAAACTTTGAATTTTCATAGGCCCAAAGAAAGCAGAAATTTCAGAGTCAGAAAAGAATATTAAAAAATTTTAGCATTAGAGGTACAAAAAGAATGAAGGTGATAGAGAGAGGTGCAAATGTAGCAGGAAATATGTTTGGATATACAACAAAAGTAATATAAATTTGGGACGAAATAAAGTTGTATTCAAGCATCTAAATAAAGTTTCTTATGGGTGTGGAGAGGAATTGTGAGTACTACGTCCTCGAGAACAGAGGCTGAAATAATCGTTGCAGGATTTCACCATTTAAAAAAAAAAAAAAAAAGTTATTTAATACAGAATGCATTAGAAAATATCTTTTTAAGCATATTAAGCACACAGAATTGCATTTGAATGTCTCAGGATATAATCTGTGTTAATTTTTCATTGGTATTATTTTTAATGCTGTCGACAGACCTTAACAACAAACAACAGCTATGTTGCCCTGTTGAAAAAAAAGTATCCGCCAACATAAAATGACTTCAATTTGAAAATCAAAAAAAAATGACTAACATTTCGTCAAATAAAATCCTTGAATAAGTTATTCAGTAATTCATTTAAAGAAATTTTAAAAATTAACTTTTAACGTATGAAGAAAGCACAAGACTGACCTAAACAAGGAGGAACAACACGGACAATGGAAATCACTGACATCCACCGACAGAAGTGCACAGTCATCGAAATATTCTGAAACAACATAATGACTTCATTAACGCAATAGACCAGTACTTTATTTATGGGGTTGTCCAGAAACAGCGTAGAATATATCCTTTCTTTCTTGGTATACATCAGTTATATTTAAAGTAAACAATACAATAAAAAGCCTAGATCCTTCAAAGCCAAATAAATTGCTTCCAAGCGGTTGGTGAATTCAAACAAATGACGAAATAAAAAGGCGGACGGACTTATCAGGTTTTGGCCTCTGTTGTGTCTTGCATCTTTCATTCTTCAAATAACCTTTTTCAGACTCTTCATTTAAAGTACAGCCTTAAAGCAGGCGTTATCTAGTTACCTATGTTATGGTTATATTTTCATGACTAGAACGTTTATGGCAAAAGCAAAGTTAGTTTTAACGGTTCTGTGTACCAGAACGGTTAATTCAATTTCCGATTCATTGACCGATAACTTTAAATTCGCATCGTTTTTGAGGAGACTCCTTCTGCTTCGGAAGCGAAATAAAACGACGCCCATATTTCTGGATACCTTCGCTGCCAACTTCTCTAGGGCTCTTTTCCTTCACCCCTCCTTCTCCTTAGTTTCTGCCACCTCCATCACCCTCACCCTCACTCTCACCCTCCCCCTCCCCGAGAAGAACCTTTATTTGCATCTCTTTTGTTCAAGTTGTAAAATCTTGGATTGGGTGCGACCTTAAAACAAAAGGGGAGAGGGAATCAATGAATGGTTTTTGTTGCTGTTGTCTACATTGCAGTTTTATTCTTTTCTCCCCTTTCGCACTTTCCTTTCTAGGTTCAAGCCTTTAACAGATCTCATTCTGCTCTGCATTTTTGTCACTGAGAAAAAATTGCTAATTTCCTTATCATTTAAAACGAATTCCACTTCTGATTTCTTGGTGTATTTCAAAGAACCGGTACTACGCAATAAGACTGCCCAGTCATAAATTTAGAAGCAATAAGAATTGAAAAGAAAATGTTCAGATAATGTACTTGTATTCTAAAAAAACAGTGATTAACAGAAAATATCATACAATAACCTGATTAATAGGAAAAAAGATAGTGACAAGTTATCTTTTAGTAATGTGTATTTAGTTTATAAACTGTCATTCCAATGCCATTATTTTAAGGGGAACTATCTGTATACCCGAAATTGTTTTTTATATTAGGTTTTTTGAACGATCAGGTGAAGTACAGATTAGTTGCTGGCACACTGGCAACAGCTGAGAAATTGTAAGAAAAGGAAAAAATAAGTAATCTGCTGCACGAAGAAAAGCCAAAGAAATATAGAGGAAAAACAAATATAAGATGTGGCAGCCAAATCAGGGAAAAATAAGTAAATGGTTGTGATTAATTGAAGTAAGAAATTACGTGGAAAAGATATACATAAGATGTTTGACAAACAGCGATACGGGAAAAAATAATTGTGTGATGAAAAAAAGGAGCAGAAAAAAATAAGAGAAAAAGGTGAAGGATGAAAGGGAAAAAATATACCAGTAGTCATTGGCGGGAGAAATGTGAGAGAAAATATTGAGGAAGGAAACACGTGAAATATTATTCAGAAAAAAACAAAACAAAAATCAAGTGGAAAAGATGGAAGAAAGGTCCAACAGGAGAGGCAGAATAGGTAAAATCTATTATCATTATTATTAGGAAAATAAGCTCATATCAAAAGGATACCATTACCTTACTGAGAAATATTAACCAGAAGCAAGTAAATATATTTTAATAATTACGGTAATGTGAAAGGAAAATAAAGAAAGACAAACAATAGCGATTAAATCAATAAAAACTATAAAAGGGATCAAGAGGGTTAAACTATAACTCAGAAAAGTTGACGCTAAAGAATAAGACGTGCGACCGTAGGTTCAGAGCCTCTCTTAATTAACCTCTGGAACATCAATTCAGACCACACTGCTTTGAAGACCGCTCCGTAGCCTGTCTGACCCAGAGCCTCAGCTGGTCGGGTGTGTTCAGAGGTAGACACCAGGCCTCTAATAACCTTCAAATCTATAACATACTTATGCACTACAATGCACGTGCTGGCATAAGACAGCTGAGTGTAGTACCAGCCAACCAAACTGACTTAAAAAATAAAACGAACTTTTGTAAGTGAAGGAAAGCCTGTTTTTCTTTTTCTCTCTCTGTATTGTGGTTTTGTAGTCTTTAAAATTCAATCAAGTAAATGTTTAGCCACCAAAGAAGTGGAAGTAAGGCGCTTAGAACGTATGAGTGGCATAACAAAGGGAATCTTTAGGTAAATCCAGTTGAAAAATATTCAAGAAATGTCTTCTGGGAAAAACTAGGTGACATTCTCTCATCTTTTTTCCCCCTCTTTCGTCTCTGAGACTTCCCTTCCTATTTACTGTTCTCTCTTCGTGATCGCTTTTCGTTTATTTTAGTGCCTCCCTATATTTGTGATCTTTTTTCTTCTCTTTAATCTTCATCATTATTTGTTTTACTGAACCTTTGTTTCTTAATTTTTTTTCCTGCTCTACATGCCGCATTTACTTCTTCCTGCAGCTTTTCTCTTTCTCTACCTTCTTCACCTCTCAACCCTTTCTTTTCCTCTTTCTTCTTTCTCTCTCCTCAACATCCTCTGTGACTACTGACCTTCGACTGTGAAAGTTAGAAGCTGGTCTGTTTCGTACAAACATTCTTGGCCATTTTATTAAGTGAGGTAATGCTTTCACATATATTTCTTGTGATGCCTGCTTTATATATATATATATATATATATATATATATATATATATATATATATATATATATATATATATATATATATATATATATATATATATATATGCATATATACATACACATACACACACACACACACACACACACACACACACACACACATATATATATATATATATATATATATATATATATATATATATATATATATATATTGTAATCATTTTAACACGTAATTCGTCAATTAATCATCACCACAGATAAACATATGAAAGACTGGGTGTGGTTCTTGACCGGGTTCAGCTTTATTTCCAAACCATTGACGAGGGACTGATACATGGTGGGAGATATCACAATATATATACTGCAGAAACATTACGGACGAACATATGCAATCGTTCTATTAATGGTGGCATAACTGTATATATTATTTTTTTTAAAGCTGAATATGAATGCTATACTTATAACTAATGACCGAATATCACGACAAGCTTTGTATTACAAAGTTGTACGCACTTTGATGATAAGAGGATTTTTTCTATCAAGGTAGTTAGGTCAACAATTACTAAAGCCTAACGGAATCCCGGGACGCTGTCATTTCTTAAGTGTGTTACACACTCCGTCCTTGTGATATACGGAGAACATATGAGAGCACATATGTAAAATATGTTGCCACTTACCGTATCTACATATTTTGAAAATACTGAAGTTGTTAGGTACTGTTTTATTTTTAATCATGTTCAAGTGAACTCTGTATTCTCTTTGGTATGAAGTATTTTGTTAAATTGATTTTTTGTGACAATTGTAAAAAACCATAATTGTTAACACAAAGTGGAGCTTGTGTGAAATAGCGTGAGTGAGAGGGATTCATGGGGAGACACTGACTGGACAAGCACCCCCATTTTGCACTTTTATAATAAATAAAAAAAAAAAAAACTGGAGAAGATTGAGTTTCACTTCATCAACCACTTCACAAAACATACACAGCCATATGAGACAACGCATCCCCCCATCTGGCATGTGTAAAAGAGGAATGGTGGCTAAACCCATTAGCGCTAATGGTAGAAATCACAATATACATTAAAGGTACAGTTCTGACAAACATACAGACCGTGGAAATTACAAATCTACACCTGAAAAGTGTCAAGGGGGAGGGGCAAAAAAAAATCTCATTAGTGCTAGCGACCCCGTATTATGTTTACAAATATGATAATCTTTTTTCCATACATTTCTACTGATTTTCTAAAAATTTAAGGATTTGACAAATTTCTGTCGAAATTATAGGATAAAGTTCATATATGCCTTGACTGACTGATATTCATAAGATAAAAGCTAGATTCAACGATATTCGTACACAGTGCATTATTAGAATACCCCATCTTGTTTGCCCCTTCTCACTTGATAACGATTGTTCTCACTAACAAGTACAAAAATACCACTGTTCACCTGCGCATATCTCACATTTTTTTATACTGTTCTTTTCTCTTTTCCAGTGTTTTCTCAGTTTGCCAAATATATAATTTGTCACAAGAATTATATGGAATTTTATATATACAGCCTTTAGGAATAGTATTGTCGGGAAAGTTCTTTGTAAGTATATGTTATTTTTCTTAAATGGAACATTAACACCAAAATTCATTAGGAGATGGGGGATATCTTTCATGTTATTATTATATTACAGTACAAGCAGATTCTTATGGTATAAAATTCTTTGCTTGTTTTGATATAGAGTCTTTATTGCCGTTTCTAATACATTGACTAATACACAGCCAGGATATTTCAATTTCCTAATCTTATCAATTTCATCGTCAATATCTTCAGGGGTGCATATGCATAGTGCTCCTAAGAACACATAACTGAACACTGATCTCTTAACTTAATTTCTTTGACTAGAATAAGAATGCACAGAGGAAGAAATATTAGAAAGTTTTCTGTAAACAATGTATTTAAATATATGGAAATTTCTATGTATCAGGGAATTTAAAAGGACAGGTACCCATCCTACCATATCCACAGTGAATTTAAATAAAGATACTAGCTGATTTAACTTATCAAGAAAGTTATTTACACACACACACACACACACACACACACACACACACATATATATATATATATATATATATATATATATATATATATATATATATATATATATATATATATATATATATATATATATATATATATATATATATGTATATATATATATATATATATATATATATATATATATATATATATATATATATATATATATATATATATATATATATATATATATATATATATATATATATATATATATATATATATATATATATATAAGGCGCTAGTTCAAAAGACTGGTCAAAGAGGCAGACACTTTGCTATCCGTGTAGACATCCCGGGATTATATATGTAATCAACGGATAGGTTTTGTAAGAAGCAAATGGATGTTACAGACTAAATACACACACAAAACAAAGCCACTACAACACCTTCTAAAACCATAACAAACATCTCACACGTCTCGAACTCTTGCCATACCCGCGCAATAACTTCTCGCTGCTGGGAAGAAAGGGCGTTGGTCGGGTATGATACATGAAACATACGTACCGGGGTCTAAGCGATGTCAGGCAGGGCAGCCGATCGAGACCACAGGTCTACCAAAGCCAAATCAAAAAGTCCTTCAAAAGAAGGCAAATGCTTACCCCATACAAAAATGGGAATAAAAGCACGTTAAAAGAAGAATATATATATATATATATATATATATATATATATATATATATATATATATATATATATATATATATATATATATATATATATATATATATATATATATATATATATATATATAGAGAGAGAGAGAGAGAGAGAGAGAGAGAGAGATATCATCATCTTCTTTTAACGTGCTTTTATTCCCATTTTTGTATGGGGTAAGCACGATGCCTTCTTTTGAAGGACTTTTGATTTGGCTTTCAGGTAGACCTGTGGTCTCGATCAGCTGCCCTGCCTGACATCGCTTAGACCCCGGTACGTATGTTTCATGTATCATACCCGACCCAACGCCCTTTCTTCCCAGCAGCGAAGTTATTGCGCAGGTATGGCGAGTTCGAGACGTGTGAGATGTTTGTTATGTTTTTCAGAAGGTGTTGTAGTGGCTTTGTTTTTGTGTGTATTTAGTCTGTAACATCTATTTGCTTTTAAGCAAACCTATCCATTGATTAGTATATATAATCCCGGGATGTCTACACGGATACAAACACCTCTCTGATGCTGTATATATATATATATATATATATATATATATATATATATATATATATATATATATATATATATATATATATATATATATATATATATATATATATATAATTTTCAGGTAGTAAAGGATGTAAGAGAGAATACAAAATAGATAAGCAATTATAAATTTCACCTGCTGATGTTGATACTTGGTAACTGGTCGTTTGGCTTGTTGAAATGTAATTGACTTTACTTAAAAGTAAGATTCCTTTCGTACATATTTGATATCTCTCTCTCTCTCTCTCTCTCTCTCTCTCTCTCTCTCTCACACACACACACACACTCACACACACACACTCACACACACACGCACACACGGACATATGCAAGCACACATTTTCAACATTTTCCATTCTTCTTGTCTTTATATCAGTGTAGCTGGGTATCTATCATCTAAGTAGTCTACGATTCGATAATGAATGCTTTTCAGGATACAGGAAAGATACCCATAAGGGAATCGCACACATACCCATAACCACCTGTTATTACAGTCCCTGTTATCGATCGGCGAGCTCAACGCAAATGGCTCAGTCATATTTACATTATACACAAACACATATATATACATATCATTACATACACGGTGCTTTATATATATATATATATATATATATATATATATATATATATATATATATATATATATATATATATATATATATAAATATAAATATATATATATATATATATATATATACATATATATATATATATATATATATATATATATATATATATATATATATATATATATATAAATATATATATATATATATATACTATATATATATATATATATATATATCATGACCATGTTTTAAGAAACTAGGGTACCCTAATTGGTTTACTGACAAGGCGCATCTCAAAGCTCGCAACTCATTTTGCTCCTTATCTGTTAAAGATGAAATTTATAGAAAACCTGATGTTGCCTTGCCATATTGCAAAAGTAATGATGGATTGGTGTCTGACTTAAGAAAGGTAAATGTTGAATAAGTAATAATTGTTGTTTATAGTGGCAGTTCGGTAATGACCGAAGGTAGCTATTTATTTTTCCTCTCTTAACATTCGTCCCTTTTTTTTTAGTTTTCTGTAAAAGAAAACTATTGAAATATCCTTGTCAGTCCGTCCGCTCTTTTTCTGTCCGCCCTCAGATCTTAAAAACTACTGAGGTTAGACGGCTGCAAATTAGTATGCTGATCATCCACCCTCTACTCATGAAACATGTCAAATTGCAGCCCTCTAGCCTCAGTAGTTTTTATTTTTATGTAAGGTTGAAGTTAGCCATAATCATACTTCTGGCACAGCTATAAGTACCCGCAACACAGGCAACCGCCGGACCGTGGTTGAGTTTTATGGGCTGCGGCTAAGAGTTTCATGGGCCGTGGTTAAGAGTTTCATACAGCATTATACGCTGTACAGAAAACTCGACTGCATCGAAGAAACTCCGGTGCATTTTTTACTTGTTATTTTAATATTCTCTAATCACCTGAAGAGGAGACCAGTTGGCCTTGAAACTGTAGTGAATTTTAACGTTTTTAATATATTTCCAAAATACAACGGGATTTCATTTATTCTTACAACAGATAAACAAATGTATACAAGTGAATGATGAAAAGCATAAGTAGACACCAGTTGTAAAGTAAACAAGAAAAATAACTAAGGGAAGGAAATTTGAACCTTAAAGAAACATTACAGTCTCTCTTCACCTTATGGAAACATCATTTATGCTCCTCTCTCTCTCTCTCTCTCTCTCTCTCTCTCTCTCTCTCTCTCTCTCGGCACGTGCAAGAAGAGAGACCAACAAAAAGCATAAAACATAACACGTTTGTCTTCACAGTCTGCCTTCTCCTGCACATCAGTGTTATCTCTTTTCAAAAGACCTGTCTGCTATTACGTAAAGGCTGAAGTCCGTCAACAAACCTCTCTTGAGTTACAGGGTTTGTTTTGGACAGGCTTAGTCGCAGTGATTTCTACATTTCGCTTGTCTCTGGAAATTCAACTTGACACTTTTTCCCCTAATTAAGAAATCAAAAGAGGTTTTCTAATGGAAACACGTTATTTTTCCTTTTCCTGCTTAAAATGCCATTCCCTCCTACCTCGCTCTTTAATTGGATTTTCTCTCCCTTGTGTTGTTCATTAATCTTTTTCGGTTTATTCAGATGTTCATAATTTTTTGCCCCAGTCGGTGTTTCTTGTCAGTAAGGGATTTACTGTCTATCAAATGATTGCATATCTATGTTTTTATTTGCTTAAAATATCCTTTGTTTAATAACTATTAAGTTACATGCGTATCAATGGATATCAGTGAGGATTATTTTGCTGATCTGTGAACGTGGAAACCATCTTTTTCATTGTAGATTAGAAGCATTTTCATGGATTAACTTAATTCCTCGTCCGTGTTCATGACTTGGTGGGGGTCTGCTCTCTGCCTAATGCTTCAGTTTTTTTTTTTTTTTTTTCACTGACTGTCATTTTAGGATGAAATGGAAAAAGAATAATTCACATGATGTCATCACTGAGCTTTTAAATTAATCTATTCCTTTTCCTGTTATTGTTCTTAAAATGGGTATACCTTTAACCTTTTTTTTTTCTTTTACTTTCATTTCTAGTTTTTACCCCACTTTTATTACATATGTAATCTCTGATCATCTTTGTATATTATTTTATACCACCTTCATTCATATACATTCATTAGGTGTGTTTCACGGTTTGATGTGCGCATGACTTCTGTTTTCTTTGCTAATTTGTTTCCTCCCTTCTTCAACACTGGGAATGTATCTTCTGGTGTCTTTTCTAATCCAATTGCTTTTATTGACCCTTTCCATCCCTTTTAATTCCAAAAATTCTTTCATAGTACTGAAATGGAATTTTTCTGCATTGAAATGCATTTCCTGGGGCTTTTAGTGTTTAAACGTTTCAACGATGCCAGAGGTACGATCTTGCCTCCCAAGAACATTCATAGACACCATTTGTATGTTGTCAAACGTGTTAAAAGAAGCCGGGTCTAAAACCTGAGTAACACGTTCTTCTGCTTTTGCAATTTACACTGCATAAATCAAATCAGCTGATGTGTGAAATTTAAATTAAGTGTATCTACTATGTTTTTAGTGATTGGAAGTCCTTTCGTAGTCTTTGTTTTTCGTGCATTTATAATCTTTTTTATGTGGGTGAAAATTGTCCAACAAGAATTTTCATCTTATGCAAATTGAGATAACATTATCCTTGCAGGGTTTTCACAGATGTATTTTTGATCCAGCACTCAAAATGAAATAAACAAAGATATATGCATATTTATGGTCTAATGATTCCATTAATATGAATAAGCTGTAAAAACTTTGGTGTGCAAAAGTGTCATTGAATGATACTAACGGGGACCAAATAATCCCTAACTTAAAAAAAATAAGAACTTTCTAAATTTCCTAGGGTTGAATATATATGTTTCTTTATGGTTTAATGATGTCATTAGTGTGAATAGGTTGTTGAAAACCTGGCTGTGCAAAAGTCGGAGTGAAAGTGTTATCGACATCGTTATTTTGTTCTACCGTAGTTTCTTAGCCCACTCATCTTATCCTTCTTCTCTAATAATATCTATTCAGACGTTCCTCTATTTTATGGTTTTATCGCAGTCATGATTCATTTCTTTTCTTTTAATTCGGGCCTTCTTTGTTCTGAGGATTACCTGCAATTTGGCCATGTCATTGCAAGTTTTCATACTGCTTCAGGTACATTTTACTTTTTACCTCTTAGTGTGATTTAATTTATTCCCCTTTTCTACCATCAGGTAAAGATGAACAAGCCCCTCGCTCCTGATCAAAACAGATGATTAGCGGAGCAGTCAAGATATTACATATCACATAGTCAAGAAAACGAAACACTTCCGAGACTGTTTATCAAGTGCCTATGTAAACAAAGGTCTCATGGGATTGTGAATCATGTTCATAAGAACGAAACAGTCATAGTATTCTTTGTCAAGAACCCATATAATCAAAGCCCTTTTTAAATCATTTATACATGCTCAGACTGTTTCGACTTGGATGAATGGCTGGTATTATAACTCAGACCTATGATAGCTGTGATCTACCAGTTAGCAACAATACTTATATACATATATATATATATATATATATATATATATATATATATATATATATATATATATATATATATATATATATATATATATATATATATATATATATATATATATATATATATATATATATATATATATATATATATATATATATATATATATATATATATATATATAATACACAGGGAGCAGGAGCAGGAACAATCATGGCAAAGTATTACAATTTATTCCGACGCGTTTCGCATTCAGCTGAATGCGTCCTCAGGGTTCTGTACAGTAAACAATGACCAATTAAATCATATGAATTTGCAAGTTTTCAAAAATTCGTTTATACAGTAATTAAAATGAAAACCAAAACTTCAAAAATACATAACAGTACACTAAGGAAATTAAAAGCACATATGTTGATTAAAAGTTCAGATAAAATTACCCCACCCCCCAAAAAAATACAAAGATAAGAAATATTTGAGGGGCACTGGGGGTCGACCTACCATGGCAAGAGATGAACAAAAACTAAAAGAATGTACACAAAAACAACAGGTTAAGAAAGCTACAAGGGCGTGGAGGTGGACTGGGTGTTCGACGGCGGAAAAAGTTGTTTGATGAAGAGACTCTCGAGGCTCAATAATTCATTTGGGCTGGAGTTTTGACACACAATAATGAAATCGTCATATTTAATGGAAACTTTACATTTTTTGCTATGTTCACGTATCTGAACATAGCAAAAAACTACGAAAGTTCTTGTTCAAAGTCCCGGTTGTCACTCACCTTCTTATGTGGATTTTGAGAAATTCTCAGGCAACCATTCCTTCGAGCTGCATTGGATATATATATATATATATATATATATATATATATATATATATATATATATATATATATATATATATATATATATATATATATATATATATATATATATATATATATATATATATATATATATATATATATATATATATATATATATATATATATATATATATATATATATATATATATATATATATATATATATATATATATATATATATATGTGTGTGTCTCTGTGTGTGTGGTATACCAATGCAAACCTGAGACCTATTTTATTACAAAGAAGCATTGAAAACCATGTATAATTCAGTTAGAAAAACAATTATATGTTTAAAATTGTATTCCACAAATAAAAACCAATAAACATAAATAATTTTTTTCTGTATGTAAACAGTCATTCATTATACTGGACATATAGCGAATATGAAAATATCCACACGTATAGGAATCCATCTCAGGAGAGACATATCCGCACGTATGCAATTCTGCTCATCATAGCATTTTTATAATTTTCTAACAATGAATACCGTCTATCTGTTTGTGGACAGATAGACAGATTAGGAGCGCTGGGATCCTTCTAAGGCCCTTTTCCAGAAAAAAATCCGTTTATTATCTGTTTACACAAACAATTAGACACACGAGAGGCTGTCAACTGTCGTGGGCTGCTGCTAAGGTGAAAGTGGACATTCTGTATGTCGGCAGTCCCCTTGCATACAGGTTGACGACAACAAAAGAGTTGACATTAGGAAAATCACT
Organism: Macrobrachium rosenbergii; assembly: GCF_040412425.1. Lineage (NCBI taxonomy): Eukaryota > Metazoa > Arthropoda > Malacostraca > Decapoda > Palaemonidae > Macrobrachium > Macrobrachium rosenbergii. Next base: position 43,478,480 of record NC_089786.1, on the reverse strand, counting down.
TTAAGTGGATTGTTATTTATGTACTTAAAGATAATTAGATGTTAAAAAATTTAAGTGAAAAATAACTTCAATTGAAAAATTATTCTCGATGTTATACCAACACTTAAAATTTCCTGTTTACTGTATAAAACATTAGTACAGTTACAAACAAATGGACCGGCTTTGGTAGCAAAGTACTGGCATAACCCATCATTCACAATAACTGAAGAACAGAAGGTTGAAAAGAATGAGGGAGGAAAAACAGCGCTAATATTGTCCTGAAGAGTAAAAATAATTCTTTCCTAATGAAGTCTTGGAAGCTCATTAAGGAAGATCAACAAAGCGACGGCTGTGGCCTCTTGGGTATAATGACATTCATAGCAGGTCGTCTGACAATTACAACGAAATATAACTATTTTTATAATATTCTTCTATCCTCGACTTCAGAGAGGTTTATTGGAATTGCCAAAGTTTTGCAGATTTGTTTTGTTTACTTATTATATCAATTTAATTTTTTTTTACAGTTTAATGAACCTATTTACCAGTGTACTTTTCGGAGTGAAAGGTACACACACACACACACACATGCATACACACACACACACACACACACACACACACACACACACACATATATATATATATATATATATATATATATATATATATATATATATATATATATATATATATATATATATATATATATAAAACAGGGATACTGGGAGGATCCTGGGTATCGAAAGTATACATGCTTTTCGACGACTCTTGGCAGTGATTAGAAAGTCATTAGAACGACACTTCTCTAAATTAGAGATGCTGACGATTACTGACATTCGAGACTGTTAAAGAGAGCATTCTTGCGATGAGTGCACAGTTAGTTAAAGCTGTATTTTTCAAACAACATTTGGCAGTGATTAGAGAAACCAACCACGATGCGTCAGCAGATGGATCGAAGTCGAGTATGGGTGCTGACAATTGTTGACATTCGAGACTGCAAAAGAATCCCGGGAAAGAGCTTGATCTTGAGATGAGTCTGCAGTTAGTTAATGGCAGTGATTTAAGAAATGCTTAACTAAATGGCAATGACTGAAGAAGCGCTTAGTCAACAGCAGCAATTAGAGAAATGCTTAGACGACATTATTGGCCCGTGAGAAGCTGTATCCTTCAAACAAGATTTGGAGGTTAGAGAAACTCCTAGCTGACATCAGTGAGTCCCGAAGAAGGATCTTCGCACTCAAGGGTACCACCACGATGCATCAGCAGTTGGATCGAAGGCGACTGTGAACACATACATAAGCACGAAGCAAGAATACGTATACTGAATGATGAAACTGTGTCGTCACTTGTGTTGTTGTGTACTTCTAAAATAGAGGGACTTGGGGTGAAAGGGCAGAAAGAGGTTAAGGAAGCACTGCGAAGTTTATCTTGTCATTCTCTCTCAAAACTGGGGGAAAACTCCCAAGACTTCATTGCATTCTCGCAACCACTAGACTTAAGCAAACCAAGACTCCATAACAGCTATATTAGGGAGGAAAATGCAAAATCTTAATTGGAAATATGGAACGTAACTTAAACTTATTCTTCATTTTCCCCCAGATATTACTGTGGTAACTGTCCCATTTATACAGGCATTATTGTTCTGTCTGTCCCTTTTATACAGGTGGTATTCCTGTGGTGACTGTCCCATTTATCCAGGTATTCATATGACTGTGGTGACTGAACATTTTATCCAGGTATTACTGTGGTGACTGCCTAAACCTGGATACAGAATTATTAGTCACAGGAAAGAAAAGCATTTTCAAAAATATATTTCTATGGTGCCGAGTACATGGAATAAGGTATGATAAACCAGTAGAGTTTATTTGCACATGAAATAAGGTTGATAAACCTGTAGAGTTTATTTACCACATAAGTTACAAAGGGAAGGTGGATGGAGGATAGGGAAAGGGAAAGGGGCACAGGTTTGAAATCTACCCTATTATCTACGTTGGGTCAAATGATGGCCACGAGCCAAATGTTGTCTAGATTGGCCAAGCGGTTTGGATTTCTATAGCGCACAAACATTCACTTATAAACACACAAACACACACACACACACACACACACACACACACACACACACACATATATATATATATATATATATATATATATATATATATATATATATATATATATATATATATATATATATATATATATATATTTGAGAGACAGACAGAGACACACATAAAGAGGAGAAGTTTGCAGAATAAGAACTCTTTGGATTTTCACCTCCCTTGCCATAAAAGCAAGATCTAATGAAGAATGGAAGAAACTATGAAAATAAAAATCTTACTCTGGATCAGTTTTAGTGACAGCCATGACAGTAAAGCAAGAATGGACCTCCATCCTCTTTCAAAAAGTTTCGTGAATACAGAATCATGTTTGGCAAACCTCATAATTGACATGTAAATGAGGTCTTCATATTGAGGTATTTACCTTCTGGGCGGCTCGAACGACTTACGAAGCATGTCATTACAGATGAAGAAGCAGATAACACGTCGGGTGCCTTCGTGAATGACTCTTCAAAATCCCTTTCGATAAGATTTTTTTTCTTTTATATATGGTAAGCTTTCTGATCCTGTCCCCAGGAACTTGGGTTCAAGGCACTTTCTCCCCACTCATTTGTTTTGCGCTGATATAGGTCGCATTCCGCAGAGTAAGAGATCATCCAACTCAGCTATTCTCTCACGGTCTTCCTTTTTAGCAATGATTTCTCTTGAATTCAATTTACCTATTCTGTCAATAAGGCCTATTCGTAAAAGAATATATAATAAATTTCCAAGAAATTAATGTAATTGCGCCCTTCGTCAGAGCTAAATAGATTATTTTTTAGAAAGTGCCCAGGAACCAAGTTTCTGGAAACAAATGGTCAAAATATATGGTACAGTTATGTTCAAATCTAAGGCGATATGATTCTTTTTGTATCGTCCAAAATCTCAGATGCAACATAGCGTTGCCAAGTATTATTAAACCTTTTTTGTATTTCCAATGTCGTACATGTCGACAGGCTAGCGAATTCACAGCTAACACTATTTTCCCTATGGTTTTAAAAATATAATCCCTTTTATGCATTGGTATAACTCGTAATCTGTGTGACTGGAACTGATTTTTTTTCTTTTGCATTGTTTAGCTCGAAGCACGGTGTGATAAGGTTAGCGGTGCCGTCAGTGACAGAGCGATTAACATGCTTCTCGGGCTGGTCAGCGTAACTACTACTGCAGCATTATAACAGTAAACCTAATAAGCTCAACAGTCATAACAACATTTTCAAAATAGGAATAAGAATCACAACAAGTTTTCTTTGAATGTTGAAGTTTTAGGTTGTGTTCAAGCTGCCTGTATGTTGCAAAATAGTTTATAGGCCTAAAACTATAATTAAACCTCTGTTACTGAAAAATTTATTTGTAGAGATTACCTGCCCTTTGAAGAATAAAAGATGATGATGACTTAAATTATATGGAGAAGATGGCTGTTAATTGAAACATTTATTTTTATTAATATCAAGGCCTATTATATTCTTAAAAGTCCCTCTGAACGCTTTTGGTGTAGAATTTATTCATTTACATGTTAACTTGAAGTGCAAGAATGTGTAGATAACTTCATGTGCTTTCTGGCCAGAAGTGCAATGTATTTATTGTAAGTAAAGATATCTAACACACTTAGGCCTAGGAGCAAAATCTTGGCTTCAACAAAAGAATAATTTACTAGTAAGCCATAATTTTTCAAGTGGTTAAGAAATATAACATATAACATTTTATTTGAATGAAAATCTAAATGTTCCTCTAACAATTAAAAAATAAATGTTTTCAAAGATATTTTCATTTTCGCTACTCATTATAGACCTATGTTTCAGGTGGTTCATGTTGCACCGACACTCCCATGTTTGCGTCACACGCACTCCGCTCACACGTTGATATCGGTGGATGCGTTCTAGCTACAGTAATACTGTCGTATCTAATTATTTAAATGTTTTCAGTGTTGAGGAATAAAAACAATCAAACAGGACTATTTCAGATTTTATGATCGCATTGCAAGCAATATCAATGTTATGACAAGTTTTTTAGTTTTTTAGTTTTCTGTAAAGCGAAACTATTGTGACGGCTTTGTCTGTCCTTCCGTATTTTTTCTATCCTCACTTTTTCTGTCCACTATCACATCTTAAAACCTACTGAGGGTAGAGGGCTACAAATTGGTATGTTGACCATCCCCCCTCCAATCATCAAACATACCAAATTACAGCCCTCTAGCCTCATTAGTCTTTAATTTATTTAAGGTTAAAATAGCCATAAACGTACCTCTGGCACCGCTATAGGTACCAACAGCACAGGCCACCACAGGACCGTGACTGAGTTTCATGGGCCGAGGCTAAGACTTTCACGGGCCGTGGCTGAAATTTCCATTCAGCATTATATGCTGTACAGAAAACTCGAATGTGCCGAAGAAAACTCGATTTGAACTGAGGTTTGATGATGACTTTTTGTCAAAACTTAAATGAAAGTTTTGAAAATGTTTTATTTTATTTTTATTATTTCATCATTTGAACTGCCCATATGAAACATATTATGGCCTCATTGCATGAAATAATCGTGTTTTTGCATTGAAATAAGAGATAAATATGGAGCATGTTAGGTTGCCAGTACGTGAATTTTGAACGAAACCATATGCAAGCATGTCGTAACACTTAAGAGCATAGCTGTACCATCTTTGGTAATATATCTCAATGCAGTTCAAGAATATTTGAAATATTAGGTTTCAAATACCATGGAATCGTGGTTATTGAAAGAAATATAGTTCACTTCCAACAACAGTACTCCTAAATTTATACCTTACAATAACTTCACAATGGAAAAGAATAAAGAAAAATAAAAATTTATATAAGTATATATGTGTGAGTGTGAGACAGACAGACAGACAGAGACAGAGATGGAATAAGTGCATATAAGCTTTTCACTTGCCTGACCTCCGGCTGATCTGAGGTGCGTTCTGGATTAATAGAATTCTGCCTGGAAGTTAAAGTAGAAAAAATGTATATGTGCAGTATATATGGTAATGACTGAATATCTTGAAAACAAGAATACTTTATAATAATTCAAATATATATATAAAAAATAGAAATAATATAGACTTACATTATTCCAAAATAACATTAACTTAATTTAGGCAAAATGTCACAAATGTGGATTCATTTACACAACCCGGTGTTACGAATAAAATCATCTACAGAAATACAAAATTGTCGCCAGTTTAATAAATGAGCCTGGTTTTATATTTATCGAAATTAAAGTTACCAGCATGTTCAGAAGATAATGGAATAAAAACATTCATTTTCCAAATTAAAGAAAAAAAATATAAATTAGAGCATGATCTATCAGTCTTTTGTGTACTTAATATATGATGGATTTTTAATTATGTGATGGATTCTTGAGCATGCGTGGAGTTCAAATCGAGCACGGAAAACGACTTGTGGCCATTTGATTGAGAAAGAAAAATCCATTTATGTCTGTTAGCCTTAGCGATGAATTATGTACGTTGCAGTAAGTCAAGGTGTGAAACCTCATCGAAAAAAGATTTGCTGGAGAAAAGGTTAATACAATCAGCACCTCTCCTTTCAAAGAGAAAGGGTATCCTTACACACACACACACACACACACACACACACACAAACACACATACACACACGCGCGCGCATCACACAAAGTACCTCTACATTAACCGTCACGCTAAGGAAAAAGTTTCTCGGAACGCAAGGTCATTTTTGACGTTAGTGAAAGATTTCTTATCCTGTAATTTTGTGTTTGTGTATATGTGAATGTGTGTGTGTGTGCGTGTGTTCGTTTTTATGACCAACCACTCAACATTCCCGAGGCGTCAGGCGTTAAGAGGGTGTGTATCTGGAAGGTGGTGAAAAATTAAAAATGGACGAGAATGTTGTACCAGAGAAATTTTGATGAGGAAATGTTGGAAGAGACAAATGGCAGGAGAGAGAGAGAGAGAGAGAGGAAAGAGACAGACAAAGACAGACAGACAGAGAGAGAGTCGCTTTGGAGAACATGGGAAAAATGGTTTCCGCAAAAGAAATGGTGTGACTGATTAAATTTGTTATGAAAAATTTGATACTGGAAATTGTCGGAGAAAGTTAGAGGAGGAACTGATGATGTCGGAATTAGAAGCTTCATGGAGAAATAATGGTGAAGAGATTACGAGGAAAAGGAAGATAAGAGAATTCGCAATGGGACGAAGAGCCAAAGTAGAATGATGTCGACACAAGAAAGATATATCAGAAATTATATAAGTTAAAACCTATACAAACTATATATATATATATATATATATATATATATATATATATATATATATATATATATATATATATATATATATATATATATATATATATATATATATATATATATATATATATATATATATATATATATATATATATATATATATATATATATATATATATATATATATATATATATATATATATATATATATATATATATATATTATAAAATTTACTATATTTATAAAAACGAGTTCAAATAAATATTTTGAATTAGCAGTATTTCATGAGTTAGTCAACATCACATGAAATGAAGTAATTTGAAAGTAAAATCTTGTCAAAATCCAGTGGATAGATGCCCATCAAAAAAAAAAAAACGTTAAAATCTTTCCAAACAATATATAAAACAAGCAAAAAGTGTACTGAAGTTTTTCGGTGTAATCGAGTTTCTGTACGTCTTATATAGCAAAATCCACCTCTCTTTGTAGCTAAGCCCCGCCCACTGCTTACGTCACGACTATCCCTTGAAGCTGATTGGTTGGCAATGGTTTCGAAAAGTTTAATCTGTGGTTCTTTTCATCTTCATTTATTTTGCAATGATTGTTTTACAGAACTAAAATGCGTTCTGCTGATTATCTAAAGGAAACATTATATTATTCCCTGAAATAAAATTATAATACACATCTCCCTAAAAATGGTAAAAAAAAAAAAAAAAATAGGAAAACATGAATGAAGTCAAGAGTGTTCCGCGATGCTGCAATGTTGATTTTCGTAATTGAGGTTCACCTGAATACTGAGGTGACACAGGGAATGTCTTGCGTTCAAATCGGTGCATTTGAATTACAGGACAATAATAATTACCGTCTGATACTGTCAAGTTAATTCGCTATTCTAAACTTGAACACAAAGACTTTCTCAGAGCTTTGCAGATTCATATTTCATATTGTTTTTAGGAAATTTCATTACATTTTAATAGTCATAAAATCGATTTCATTGCAATCGTTTACACATTCGGTGGGATGACAAGCAATGACTGCACTCTACTAAGCCAGAATATGCCTATGTTTAACTTAAAGTTACAGTATGATAGGCTATACGAGTTATATTGGATATAATTTGCTGAGAATTTTCTTAAGGACATTGTCTCCTTTCGAAATAACAGGATCATAAAAAATGACGTAGACCTATAATGTCCTATGTCTTTGTCGGTTTACGCAGCTTATGACCTTTGGATTATAGCCCTATCCCTATCTTATATTAAGCCTTTTTATTGTGGTTCTTGTTGTGGTTATCCTTGTTTTTGTTACTGTTGTTATGGTGCTTGTAGTGTCTTCGAAAATTTTTCATATGTTAACCTAACATTGCAGAATAAACATAGACCTTTTCATCAAACACCGGTGTAAAGAATAATCTGTCAACCATTGTTAATTGAAATTTAGTCATTTGCTTTAATTAAAAGTAATCGAGGTCTTTATGAATATAGTCCACGCTAAAATATACTCTTAACAAGTGAGAGATAGAGAGAGAGAAAATTTACCGACTCTTATGCATCTTTTTGTCCAACAGGGTGATCTACAAGAATGCCCCCAAAGGAAATGAATCATGGGTTACTCGCAGACTGGTTTGGATCATCTTGTACACTCGGCAAGAAAAGTGAAGATACAGTTTTCTTTAGATTTCGTTCATCGAATTTTTTTTTTCTTACAGAAAACACATAATCTCGGTAAATTTACTCTAGAATATGAAAATACAATGCAAATTATATCATATATGTTAAATCTGCAAAGCAAAAACGTTCAGATACTTAAAAACACCAAGCATGTCCGAAGTAATCAGAATTTCTCAGATGATTTCGTTCATAGAGATCTAAAAGATAGTGTGTGAATATCTCGGTGTAGTACTCTTTATCAGAACGGCAATATTTACTCGTTTTCCGTTATGGACAGGCTTATTATTGCATCATCATACGAGGTAATGATAATTTCTTTAATTTTCACACATTCATATTTGTATTTTACGGTGTTAAAAGTCAGATGGAATTAATGGCAGTAAATGTTGCGACAGCTACGGTAAGTTGACCAAATCTTTTTAAATCTGCAAGAGCGTTCTCTATGATGTGTGGAGCACTTCAGCGGGAAAACACAAGTAACTGGATGTTTCTTGACGTGGCCCGTTCTCTCTGCGTTGCCATAGTTTCTCTCTCTCTCTCTCTTTCTCTCTCTCTCTCTCTCTTTCTCTCTCTCTCTCTCTTCTCTCTCTCTCTCTCTCTCTCTCTCTCTCTCTCTCTCTCTCTCTCTCCATCGCTAAAACATACTATACAAATATAGTATCGCTCAATCTCTAAAAAAAAAATAATGAAATGAGTAGCTCTACATATAGGCCTAGGCTTACACAACAGCAACTCTCTCTCTCTCTCTCTCTCTCTCTCTCTCTCTCTCTCTCTCTCTCTCTCTCTCTCTCTCTCTCTCCATCGCTAAAACATACTATACAAATATAGTATCGCTCAATCTCTAAAAAAAAAAAATAATGAAATGAGTAGCTCTACATATAGGCCTAGGCTTACACAACAGCAACTCTCTCTCTCTCTCTCTCTCTCTCTCTCTCTCTCTCTCTCTCTCTCTCTCTCTCTCTCTCTCTCATCGTAACATTGCATTCGTTCCTTTATTGTTCCCCACGTTGCTCAAATTTAACTCTTGATTTCACTATGGAAGATCGCGTTTCCGATTATGCAAGCATTCCGTTCATTGGGGTGTCATAAATTCATTTGTATAAGGTTATATAATTGGTAGGTTACGTCGAAAAATTTTTATTTTGCTCAGAACTGTCGCTGCAAATTACAACTTGAACGAATACTGAAAAGCTTACTACTGCATTTAAGTATCAATGATGTCAGAATCGTAGAATATGATTGAAAGTTATAGGAGGTCAAGCAAAAAACCAACACACTAAGACAGAAGCTCCTCCCCTTTCTAAAGTTGCCAGATGTCGCATTATTGAGCAGTATACTGTATGTCCGAAGATTTAAAAAAAAAGGTATCTTTACTTTCCTTGCCGAGTGTACATAACTTTTTCAGCTATCATTTTTTTTCTTATTCCGTTAAGTATCATATGATGCCTTCCTACCAAAGGCTTCACTTTCATAGAAATGCTACAGCAGCCTTATATTTTCTCATCACGGTAATATAATTTGTTATCTCTTTTTGTAATATATATTTCCAATATAATTCACTGCTAGCAGTTCGATAGCTTACATGTGTTTTGTGTATCTTGAAAAGGCGTATGCCAGGGTACTAAGAAGAGTAGTTTATTGGTGTTTGAGATTAGTGGAATACCAGAGAAGTTGGTAAGGTTAGTGAAGATGATGTATGTATGGGGGCAAGAACCAGTGTACAGATAAAATATGGGAGACTGAGGCATTCCCGGTGGAGGTTGGCCTCCATCAGGGATCAGCTCTGAGTCCATTCTTGTTCCTCATCGTTATAGACACTGACATCAAAATTAAGGAACAACGAAGAACTGTGGGAACTGATGTTTTCTGGTGATTTATTTATTACAGCAGACACAGAAGAAGAACCGCAAGAAAGGTTTTAAGCATGGAAAGGAGCTCTAGAAAAAGAAAGGATTGAAAGTGGACATTGGAAAGACAGAGCTAATGATTAGTAGTAAAGAAGGACTTGAAGAAGTAAATATTCAAGTGGAAGGTGGTACAGTGCTATAACAGAACGATTAGTTCAACTACTTGGGATCAATAGTATCAGAGGAGGAAGGTACTGAGAAAGCAGTGAGACAGAGAGTGAAAGAAGCTTGACGAAAATAGAGGGGAGTAACTGGAGTTGTTTTAGACAAGCAAATGCCATTAAGGCTCAAAATGAAAATTTATAAGACATTTATCAGGACTTTACAATATGGGACAGAAACTTGGGAACTTAAGAGGAAAGAGGAGGGACTGTTGGAAAGAACAGAGATGAGGATGATGAGATGGATTGCGGGAATATCACTACTGGGAAGGAGGGAGAGTCAAGATATAAGAAGAATTTGTGGTATATGTAATGTAAATGAGAAGGTTACGGAAGCTCGTCTGAGATACCATGGCCATGTAATAAGAAGAGAGAGGAGGTGGAACCAATCGAGAGAGCTAAGAACATGCCAGTGATGGGGAGGAGGCGTGTGGGGCATCATCGGATCAGATGGATGGATGTAGTGAGGAAGGATATGGGTGAGGTGGGACTGGGGAAGAAGATGCAAGGAATAGAAATAGATGGAAAAAAGCTGAATCGACCGTCTGATATTTGCTATACAGTGGGAAAAATAAGGTCGAAAGAAGAAGAAAAGAATAAAGTACGATAGTTGTGTGTAAGGCTGAGACAGCCCTGTGATTGGTCTATGTGGGACATCAGCTACACACAACAAATTTTACTTATATTCTTTGTGGTATAAGTGGCTTTACATTTACTATGGCCATCGACAAAAGTACATACGTATGTGTGTATGTTAATGCTTATACGTGTACATTTCACCGTATGCATATACATTATATATCGTGGGGCTGGAACTACTATATTCGTTAAAAGCTACTCTATTTCCAACAGATATGGGTGGAAAATTATTTGCAATAAGAAATTGATGCGTTGGCCCATGCCCTGTCATTGCTTCAAAATATAAGATTTTGATGTGTAGGCCTATGCCCCGTCATTGCCTCAAAATATAAGAAATTGACATGTTGGCCATGCCCTGCATTACCTCAAAATTTAAAAATTTTATATGTAGGCCTAATCTTACAATGATATTAACCTGCACGATTATGATGAATTAATACCCTAATATCGGAACTACCTACATAAATCTATGTTTCATTTCAATTAATGTAGTCTATGTGGAATTGCTTATGTAGGCCAACACCAGTTAAAAATCTTGTTGAAGCCTTTTTACTTAGGCTGCGCATGATCAAAAAAAAAAAAAAATGCACTGACAGAATGAGCCAAGAATTTTGTAATGATATATAACTTAATATATCTTTTTACGGAGATATCAAATGCATGCTTCACAATCCGGAAACTCAAATCTGTGAGTTTAATATGACTGAACGAAGTCAAATCTGTACTGGCAATCATTTTGGACTGTTAACTGGTGTGACGTCATTCCCCTTTCGAGAGCTAGCCCAAGGTGGGTATAAGAAAGGTGGTTGTATCTGGAGCGGAAGGAAATTGACTAGTCGGCCCTGGTTCTTGCCTGCCTAGGCCATTCCCCTTTTACACCAGGGCTGTGCATTGATGTAATAATTTTTTTTATTGGAAAGCAATGAAAATTAAAAAATTTCCTTGTTTTTCTGATTTATGTGGCATGTAGTGACAGCACAAGACACCATAATTTAGCAATGCTAAAATGTCAACACAGTTAAAAAGACCGCCTTCCTGCTTTGCCAACTAAGGCCAGGTATTCACGCTCAGGTTTATCTGTCAGTCCACCTAACAGTTTATCGAAACTAGCGTTAATTTAAAACTTGCGTGTGGACGACAGTTTGTGGCGGTGTCAGTCCACTCACCAGAACTGATGAACTGATGGAATTACCTAAAGTTCTTTCGACTGACTGACGGGTGATCGCAGTGTGGACTGGTAAGCAACGATTTTATGACAGTTTGCCGCCGGATTTCTCCTGGGAAGGATCTCAGCTGCTCTGACCAGAATATAAATAAGCTATGTATAGGCGCTATTTGTAGACCATTGTGAGGCCAAATCATATAATAAAAAAATAAGGAAATATATATTTCCATGTGATACAGACAATTTGGTATAGGCCTAGGCCGGTGTCCTGCCTTTTTATGAAAGGTGTTACAAATGAAAGCAGGTTTCATGTTCCATTTCATAAATAACTGAACCAACTCCCAGATCTAATTTAACCTTACTCATTAATATTGTATGGTGAAAATAGACATCTCTCTTTAATAGGCAATATTTAGACCATACTCTGTTACGCCTTTTTGCTTCTTAACTATTTTTAAGTGAATTGCCGCAGCAGCTATTCTAAATTATGTAGCTCCACCTCCTTATCAGCCAGCGGAGAGACAAAGCTGGCATGATAGTTGTCTTTTTACAGAACTAAATGTAACATTGTTATTAATTAAAAAGTAATATTATTTTTTTCCTATTCGCATAAACATCGCTATCTCATTTTCCCGTAAAAATAAAAAGCCTGACGTAAAGTTATTATTGGCAATTCTGTTACCATTTGCGACAACAGTGATTGTCATTTCATGATTTTATAACCAGATTTATTAGGCGCTTGTTCACCAAGATGATGGTATAAAACAGTACACTTATTTTAAAACACCTTCGAAAGAAATTCGATCTGGACTTCCTTTTATAAGATGAGAGAATTATTTAAATCTCATTGCCATTTAGGCCATAATTATGATAAGCTCTTGCATATCCTCACCACTAAGTTTGTATATGAAATTTTGTAGGTTTGTGAAATGCACCATTCAAATGAGCTGACAGCAAGCACCTTGTGTTGGTTTTCTGCTGTCATTCAGAAATGCGAACATTTACAATTTTAGTAACAGAGGAATGAGTGAAAAGCTTTCTTTTATGTTATTACTGTCAAGACTAAAGATATCATTATAAACAACTTCTTCTCTCTCTCTCTCTCTCTCTCTCTCTCTCTCTCTCTCTCTCTCTCTCTCTAGAAAAAGAAAGTTGCTTCAGAATAGAAACATTTTTGTCTATAATCAGAACTGGGTTATTATAATTTTGTTGGTTGTCCTGGGTGCTGGGTCCATGTTTGTTCTCTGAAGATCAAGATATCTTGGGAGCGCAATTTACAGTCTTTTCCCCACTCAGCTGTGAGCTGAAGGGTTTGCACCAGCCTGTCAAAACCTCCATGAACTTTAAACGTTTATGACGAATACAGCTGACATATACAATCGATACCGCAAGTCCGAATCAATAGCAGTAGGTGTGGGGGCATGAGAGAGAGAGATCAGGCACAAGTCGGACGAGCAAATTATTGTAAAAAAATCTTCGTGAAAAAAAAAGAAGAGGAAAACGCAGATGAAACAAGTGAAGGATTTCATTTCTTTTCCCCTCCCAATTCAACTGGAATCGGTTGCCTTTTTAAGTTGCTTTTCAATGTCTATGCTTATTTTTTTTCCACTTCTTGTATTATTCTCATCTCTTTCTGTAAACAGATGTTATTACTTAATATCCTCTTGACAATCACTTCATAAATTTATTTATGAATGCATCTCGGCCTCTATTTACAAATCAAATTTTTTTTGTTCCCTCATTCCTAAAATCATTTGTCCCTTGCATATCGGATTCTGATTTCTCCGTACTTATTAAAGCATTACTTGTAGCCATTTCGCTAGGGCATGCTTTTAACAATAGCACTCAGCAGAGAACAGGCCTCCGGCAAATCCAACTTGTAGGAACATATTTTTCTCAGTGAAAAGTCTTATATGGGTGAAGATGTAAACTCTGTCAGACTTTGTCAATCCTTATCAAATTTAGTTACTGAAACAATGACTATGTATTCTCATTTTCTATTCTTGTAAACGCTGAAACAATTAAAGACAACTGAGGTAACAAGGTGGCTCTCCCGACGACATATCGTCAAATCTTCATCAATGTCCAACCAATGAAGATTTGCATCCGCTGTCATTTAGTTTGTTAACCCGTTCTTGAGGTATCCTACTAATCCATATCCTCACAAACGCTCAGACTAAGGTGAGAAAATAAACTACTTGGCCGATTGAACATTGTTACTCTAGAAGAAGATATTTGAACAAGACCTGTTAAGTAAAAGTAAGGAAAAGCATAATTTCCATGAATTTTATTTGTCTACGATAAACGATCTGTGCAGCAGACGACATTCTGTATATTAGGATAATTCAACGGTCGTACCATCTTTTTCTCATTTTCATACCACAAAAACTCCTGAAGCGTCAGGAGAAACCCAACTTCTTTTCCTTTTCATATTGCTTGTTTTCGTGGCGAACGGAAAGGAAAACTGGGGGTGTGACAAGACACTCCACATGAAAAGGGCACAAGTTCAGTCCCCGCCACATTGCAGAAAATATTTTGCGGTCTTCCCATCATACCCCTTTTATTTAGGATGGTTTGTGATTTGTTGCCCGTTAGTTATTAAGAGCAGGTGTGGGGCTATTGCAGTCCCACGCACGCTAACAAATCGTCGAGGCATGAATTGGAGCCCTGATGTTTTTCGCGGAATAGAAAAAGTGAGAGGTAAAGTCATTACGGTGGAATAAATTTTCCAATTTAGAATCGTATATCATTCCGCGATCGCTTCATTTCCTCTGCACATTCAAGAATGGCTTTTCCTGGGAAATCAGATAATTTTACAAAATGATGTGAGGAGAAAGACAGTCATAAGGCTGTATTAAGATATTATAAAATTTCTGAAAATAAATGGATTATTTTTAGTTCCTTATGAAAATACAAGTGATCTGAACTAGAACTTCATAATAAATCCCTGTCTTAATCAGTACTTATAGTATACAGTAGTTCAACCAGAAACCTCATAGAAGAGATGAATATGCGTGGTAAGTGAATACTTAATTATTATTCGTTGAATTATATTTAAAAATGAATCAACTATTCCATTAAAAAAAAAACCTGAAATGAGAAAAGGTTGGATTTCCAGATGCAAAGGAAATTAAGTAATGAATACATTTTCTCCTGGACAACTTTATGGTTATTAGATTAGAATTGCATTTTCTTGGGCCCATTACTTATTGCTGTAATTAAGTCGGAATTTTCCTTTTATCGTTGTTTGTATTTTCTTTTCTGATTATCTTTAAAGTGGAATATCTAAGAACTGATGAACTATTAAGCATTTTGACACGTTTACTTGGTTTTCTTTGCGGAAGATGACTGGTTTGTGAAATTTAAAAATTAACAAAATTCCGCATAAAAATTTTAGTCTATTTTTTAAGCAACAAGGCGACTTTTCAAGTGAAATTCCCAATACAACTTGAAACGAAGTGCCCTAATGCAATCAATGCCCTGGCCACCTGCAAACATTGAGGAAGGGAGAGGCTCGACTCTTAAGGCAGCTATATTCCTGCCTCTCCAAGGAGAAACGGTCATAAAAGGAGAAGAGAAGAAATAGGAGAAAAATTCCAAAGCTTTTCGATGAATGACAGGAAACACTGAGGAGTCAAAAGACTGAAAAAAGAATAAAAGCAAATGCGGCGTTTACATTAATAGAATTTTTAAGTCTTAAAATTGTTTAGACAATAATCGTTCTTAATAACTCTCCTTAAACCACACGCCCCAATATTCTTCCTTAATTTTTACAGCACCCTAATTACCTTCCTCTTTGCCTCAGCCAACAAAGGCAGGGAAATCTTCGTGAGAATTTGTCAATTGAAAAGGGAAATCATATCTTGTTGATTTTGTAAAAATTCCTAATTTCATCAGTACAAAATGGCTAATACCGTAATGAGGAATCTGACTGCTTATTTTCTCAGATTTCTTGTTTCTTTTTACACAAAACGTTCTTCAATCAATTTGCTCTACGATGAGGAGATACGGAGGTCTGTTTCTCTGGAAGAGTATCATGTGCAATCAAATATTTTTTTTTTTTTACCTTTTAATAGCCATGATATAAGGATGTATTTTTCCTATTTCAAATGCAATATTTTTTTTTAAATGTAAATTTCTCGTCTGTTAAAAGTCTACTCTCGTTATAGGTAAAATTCAGTTATTTGCAAAACAAGGAGAAAATATGAGAGTACTCGATGGACAACACTGGTCACTCAACACCAAACAAACTCCCAACAGTAACAATAATTTAACTTAAACACATGATCATTTATTAACTAAATAAGAATATGAGAAGGAGGCTGCTTCTTCTTCTTTTAAAGCTTTCCCTCCAAAACACCTTTCACTGGTAAAATTTCAAACTAAGCAGGACCTTGTTTCTTGATCGAAAGTTCCTATGTTCTTCATGTGTCACAGTAAAAAAAAAAAAAAAAAAAAAAAAAAATATATATATTATTCAGATATATATATTAAAGGACGTTTGTAGCTTTCTGATTATATATATAATAATATATATATATATATAGTACAGGAATTTTCACAACAAAACATTTCAAGAATTTTTTTTTCAATGTATTTTTTTCATTTGGAATTACAGGGCATCTGGATCAAATGATTTATTCATTGCATCGCAAAAGAGACAAAAGATAAAATGGACAATGGCAGATTTTTTTGTAGAGTTTCTTATCCCACTACCCATGTCCAGGAGATGGCAGATTTTTTGTGGAGTTTCTTATCCCACTACCTATGTCCAGGAGATGGCATGAATAACACCGGAAAGAGTGCGAAGGTACCAGAATTGTTTTGGTAATTCTAAGGTGTTCGTTGGTTTGACTTAAAATTTTCTGAATTATTGTTCATTATCTTTGTTTACGGTCACGTGCTCTGTTTACTTATTCATCAGCAAAATTCTCTCCTTGTATTCCTTTTTACCAATTATCTCTTTTCCACCTCTATTTCTAAAACTTTTTCTTCCACCATCCACCCATTTCCACTAATTACTTTATGTTTGAGTTTTAGTTGTTCTTCAGTATTTCAGTCACTCAGCTTTTCTCTTTTACTTCTCATTATTTCTCTCTTATTATTCTTCTTTACTCTATTTTTATATGGATATCTCCTCTGAAAGACCAGAGGTGTGTTTCCTTCAGTAAGTGTTTGCTCATTTATAACAACAGCAGTATCAATAACAACGACACGAACAGAAACAAGCAAACTATCTCTCCGATTCCCTTTCAAATTCATTTTCATTCACACCACATTTGTAGCTTTTACTGCATACAACTGTTTCTTCTTTCACTTTTCTTCCCTTCACAATTTCTTCCTTTTTCGTTCCATCCTACTTGGTCTTTCCTTCCCCAGACCTTGCCCAACAATCGGAATGTGGATCACGGCTCCCTCTGGACTCCAAGTTTGATGGTATGGGAAGGAGTCCAGAGCGGAAAATAACGAAGTCCTAATTTTTGTACCAGCTGCGGTCCATTTTCATATTAGTTACATATTTATTTAAAAATAAACATAAAATCACGTATTTATTAACGAAAGAATAAATAAAAATGCGTAATTTTCTTTTTATTCACAGGAGTGAATGCCCTGCGATTATATCTTTTATTTTCGACTTGTGATTTCTGAACCTTCCTCTAGATTATAGCACAGGTTGAAACAGACGTTTCTTTTTCTATTTCTTCTTACAAAGTAGGAAATCGTAAGATTTGGCGTTCCTGATGTGCAGCTGGATTACGAGAAAAAGAGGAATTATGTTTAGCTTTTTTAACTGGAAACCAAGGAGAAACAGCAATGGAAATTTATTGCAAACACGGAGAGAGAGAGAGAGAGAGAGAGAGAGAGAGAGAGAGAGAGAGAGAGAGAGATTATAACTGATCTTAATTATTTACTCTGTCGCTTACCAGAGGCGAATTACAGCGCACGTCCGCCATATAACTAACCTTACTAACACAGACCTAAGGTTTATGTAGTAATGAATGGTATTAAGGCAGCTTCAAAGCCCCTTTGTCGGAGATATGAAGGTCCTCTATTATCTGGAGGAGTTTGCACCCTAATTGTCCTCTAAGTACTTCTGATTCCACGTTTCCGTTTTACTTGATAGTATTTTGCTTGAAAGATACAGATACAAAAGCCTCACTATAATTTGTTTTACAGCAGAAAACTCCAACATTTTCAGTCGTCAGGGCTGCTGTCGATCTCCGTAAACAACAGAACTGATGTAAGTGCTGGAGCCCAGAGACTAAAGTATATCGTTGAAAGATTGAGCTGAAAGTGTCACTGAATGACACACTCAAGTAAGTATTACGACTGTTCAGTCACATGAGATGATCCTTCTCGGGCTGCCGGGCAGTATTGTTCATAAATATGTGGCGAAAATTAGAACAAAACTATGTTAAAGAAGCTAGGTGGGAAAAGTCCGAAGCTACGGGAAAGATAATAAGTAGAAAGCAACATAATACTGGCTGCAAAGACAGCAAAAGAACTCATGAACTGTCTACAGTACGCCTTATACGGAGAAAATATAGACGACATCCCCCTCCGTCGGTCAACCTCTTTAATGAATACAAAATGGTGTGCACACGAGACGAGAGTTTCCTTCTGAATATTTTCTCCCCCTTTTTCCGGACAATGATGCTGCTCTGGAAACATGAGTAGCAAGCTGTCATCTCTTATTCTCATGAACGTAAAGGTCAGAGATGAGTGATGGGAATGTTTGACTCATTAAGGACTTTACAAACGATTGTGTTTGTATATGGGATTATGCTTAAAGGATGTTCAAATATTGTACTCCTGATCAAATCGGAGAAACTTTCGCATAGAGCTTCAAAGTAGAGTGGTTCTTATGACCCAGTCAATCTTAAGGCGTGTTTACAATGCCGCGACTCAAACGACTGTGGCCAACAGTCGCGCATCTCACAATTTATACTCATTTTCCTTATCTCAAATGGCACGTGTACAGTCGTACAATCGAAGCGACTCTGGTGATGCTTCTTCAGACGTACGACTCCGACCGGGCTGGTAGCAGTCCAGCCGTAACAGCCGTCGTGACTGGTAGTGTTTTTTTTTTTTTTTTTTTTTTAACATTGACGATTTAAAACTGGTGGAGCTAGTGCGTATACGAGTACAAACAGTAAATGTCTGTATGATGCAAAAAAATGTATATAAAAAAAATTAATATATTAGATAAGGTTTAGTGCTTTTTAATTTTGATCCAATAATATCGAACATTCTCCTTCTTTGTCTTCCTCGAGAAGATAAAAGAGCATCTCAGGTGCTTCCAACCTGACATCAACAATGAAACTGATGAAGCAGAGCGAGTGCTGAGCGACCAAAGCCGCGGTATTGAAATTCGAGTCGCCTACTGGGATCGCACAGCTGTGATGGCAAGCTTACTGTCTCATTTCCATCGGTGTTCATATTAATTATTATTTTCGATTTTCGACCCGACAGTTATTACTATTTATGCATAATTTTTTAGCACAAATATGTTTTAGTATTTTCTACTGAAGGTAAATCACAACACCAGAAAATGTAAAGTTTGATTGACCAAACTGGAGTAAAAGATAATTTTATTGAACAATATTAATGAGTAAAGAAAATAAGAAGTATTCACGTTTAATCCAGAGCGATAGTTTAGAAACGGAAAGAAATTTCTAAGCAAACATATAAGCAGTAGTATTTCTGCCGAAGACGCCTTTTCTGTACTTGTACTATGCGGCTGCTGTTGACGAAGAACTTTGCTTGTGTAATCCATTCGTGATTGCGCAGCTAAAGGATCAACGGGGCAGTGATTCCTTTGATTTTACCCGAATTATTTTCTGTTATGAGAAGCAGTGTTTTGGTGACTATATATAAGCCATGTCTCCCACGATCTTCAAAAAAAAAAAAACTAAAAAGGAAAATCTCTAAGGAAATTTTGGGATCCTTTAGTCCTTTTCATTTCTTGATCGCAGAATCAAGAATGAAGATCAGCAACGTGCCTGGTGTTTAAATATATTGTCACATTCAGTCCCATCCCCCACCTAAAAATGAGTATCAGGGATCCTAAATAATTTCTGCCAAATATTTTGTCACTGCTACAACTGGCCACTTTCGAGGACCCTTCTCTTGGATCCCCCGACTTCCAACTCTTAATCTAATTTCACAGCAGTGATAAGTCTTTCTAATCTCTGTTCTACAGGTCGTCGCTGTTCGGGTATATCATTCGAGAATATCCGCTAATCTTTATTACGTGTTTAAGCAGCTTTAAGTGACAGGAAATAATCCTCCGCCATGTTATTTTAGCTTCCCTTTTTTAATATTTAATTATGGTCGAGCCTTTTGTCTTATTAAATGAAATTATCAGGTGATGTTGGCGTAAGGATAAAAGTCTACAAATGTATCAACATATAGATATGATGCATAGAATACCATTTAATAGATTAGAAGTCAGCATCACAAGCTATCTCTGGGCTTAAGTACTGGCTACATCGTTTTTATTGTTTTTGTTTCTGAGCTAAAATTTCGGTAAGTTTCTTAGAGCTAAAATTTATTGGTCAATAATTTCACGTCATAACTGGTCAAAACAATCTTTATAGAGTTCACACTTTTGTTGAAGACCCTCCATATACAAGAAGACAGGTACGCTGCATTGATTCAATAATTTTTCATCGTCATCAGGAATAATCTGTTTTTGTTTGTTTTTAAAGAGTTTTGGGATCCTGTCAGGTTCTTGTTTTTCAATGAATTTGTGTTTCGATTTCATGACAGAATTAACTATAGGGAAAATTCTTATCCTGGGTCCTCATTGTTTGGAAGTGTTCCTGTTTGCTTTGTGGATCAGTGTTATGTTGCTCTGCTGTTAATTTAATTGTATTATGCTACCTGTTTTTACTGATGATTGGTTATTATTGCAATGGGGTTTAAGACTTTTCCATGTATTGGTTACTATGCTGCTTTAGTGTTAGTTTGAGAATCTGTTTTCTACTAAGATGTTATGTATGTTACACAGAACCTTGACTCACTGTAAAATGTATATAAACGCTAATAAACTAATATTAAGGTAACTTTTTTTTTGATTTGCACTGATTTTTGCATCTGTAAAAGGAAAGGGGAAATTATAGATATATGAGAAAATATACAAAGATTAAAATTATTTTTAAAATGAAATGAATAATAAATATAAAATATCAAAACGCAAGACAGTGGAAAATAAATGTAAACCGAAAACTCCTAGACGAAAGAAAATCAGTGGATAGTAACGGAATTCTGATGAAACTAGTAAAAAAAAGTAGATAACTGTGCTTCATTATAAGGAGGCTTAGGTTTATTAATGTCTAATAATGGCATTTATTTTTCAACTCTTACCAGTTTCGAGAGAAATACCGCGAACTATAGAGTGACTTGCAACCAATATGAGCCATAGCCTTTCACTATAGTCTCGGTCAATAACTTTGATTCACTAGAATTTCAGACACTTCAGAATATCTTTTCCTGAGTATACGATTGATTGATTATGTCTATTAAAAATGGCGTCACAACATCTAGGTTATTGACGTCGTAATAAATTTAAATATTAAACTAAAAATAAATAAATGTTTAAAAAGAATTTCACACAAAAATATCTAAAAATATCTATGTATATAATCACATTTGTTCGAATATATTATCAGTAATTAGATATACTTTATATGTATAATCTAAATTTTGTTGAAGAGGCCCGTCTCCCACATAAGGAAATATAACTGCGCTATATTAGAGTCCTCACCGAGAATTGTAGCCAAAATAAGATGACCTTCTCTGTCACGCCCCCAGGACAGGAAACTATGTCCCAAATTGCCAAGACTGGAACATTCGACCAGCAAATGTCTCACAGTCAAGGGCACAGCACAGTCATCGACAGGGATACTGACAACTTCATCCTAAATTACTAACTGGAAATCAGGAAGGAACCATCCTGCTCAGATTCCATTCTTTTGGGGAAAAGTTCTCTTTTTAGCGTGGTTGTTTGTGTGTTTGTGTGTGTGAGTGCTTTTAATTAAGGTAATGATTCTTTTTTTTATGATTCATGCCGGCATCAGTGACCCAATTATCACGATGCCAGATAACTCTAATGATTGATGCATGATATTCCTTTGGTGTTTGACTGATTTTTTTTAAGAATTTTGTTTTATTTACTATCGACTACTCATATTAAAGACAAGAAAGAATTTATTTCAAATAATCCTATAACTTCGTTATAAAGAAACCAAGAAAGAGAAAAGGACGGGAAACGGGACGGAGAGAGAGAGAGAGAGAGAGAGAGAGAGAGAGAGAGAGAGAGAGAGAGAGAGAGAGAGAGAGAGAGAGAGATGAAAGTTTAAAACATTCCATAAATATAAGCGCACTTTAGAAATACAAACTTATACAATGATATAAGTTAAAAAAAGGGCAATAATGCATTGTGCCAAAGAAAAAATAAAAGCATCGTTGCAACTAATCTAATGACTTATGTTGAAGTGAATATAACATTTATCCTCCTGTTTTATTGCTTGTTGTTCTAACCACTACAGCAGCGATGTTATGCTAATAGCTGACCATTTTCAGTCCTGGATCTTTTGCTTTTCCTCACCCCATCTATTTCCTTGCTTCTCTGCTCTCAGCAGGGAATGTTTTCTCGTATTGTAGGGTGTACAACCTTTTTTGTTAAAGTTCGTCATCAGGTTCAGTCAAAATTTTTCTGGCTTCATTTTTTTTTATGTATTGATTACATTTATTGGCGCTTTGCTAATGTTTGAATAGCAATGAGTACAAACGTTTATGATGTCTGGAAAACGTTTGCGCCCTACCTCTTCGCCCATTTACTGAACTCAGAACTAGCAAAATCTCCGGAGCACTGGCTGGTTAGGAGGAACTTTCTCATTTGCTTGAAGGAGGAAAGACATATTCACTCTCTTTCCGAATGAAGCAACGATTGCGATAAAATAAACTAAATATTAGAAAAACATAATGTGATGGAAGCAGGAACAGAATAGAATCGAAGACTCATAGCTTGAGAAGAGAATAGAAAAATCTGAGCGCGTGTAACGTCTACAATGTGACTACGAATATAAGGCGATTAAGACGGATATATGTGGAAGCGAGATCCAGTTTCCTGATTGAATTAGAAAAAAGGAAGACAGAAAACGATATTGAGAAAAGTATTTAAGCTCAGATCTTCCAATAGGAGGATAGGAGGACATTCGTACATCTCAAGCAAAGCTAATGAGAGCCAGTGGCGTCATTAGCGGGTGGGCCACTGGCGGGTGGCCCGGGGCACCCCCAGTCAGATGCTTGCCCCTCCACTGGTCCCACCAGTTGAAATTCCCTTTGTAACTAAACTTTAACCCTTTGGTGGTCAAAAGCAGATATTCTCGCCCCAGCAATCATGTCCTTCGACGGTCGAAAGATTTTTAGTTTATTTACAGTTGTTTTATATATCTAATAACATTATTATAGTTCTTGTTACCTTTACAACTTATATAGAGCAGAGAAATGAATGGATATAGCTATAGGTTTTTAACACAAATGACATGTCTGTTATATTTTGATCCAATTTAATATTATCAACTTTGGTTGAAGTGATTGAAACTATATTTACAGTTCTGAAAAAGTGCAATGCAATTTGCTACTGCTGCTTAGAGTTAATTTCCAGGGAGAGGAGATGAAGAAGAGGGAATGGGATAGGGTGAAATTTTGAAGAGATTTTGGAGGGTGTTTCGTGTTACTGATGATGTGCACTATTTTGATACTATTCACATGACGAGGATATTATACCATAATTGAAAATTAATAGAAATTAGGCTAGTGTTGAATATAAGGTTGTGAGGAAATTTACATTACAGTATTTGGTACATTTGCATATAGTAAGAGCTGAAAATTAATTGAAAATTGAGCTCTGTAATTTCAATTACAGGTTTACTAATTACTAATACTATTATTTTCCTTCATTCACATGGATATATACATTCGAGAATAGTATACTGTACTTTACTAATTACAGAATTGCTACATTAGTTTTGTGTAATTTTCTTTGGCACCCCCAAAAAATATTTTGGGGCCCCACCTAGGCGGCCTCACTGACAGAATGCCAACTTCTCACTGATAAGAGCTGTCAGCAATGACCCAAGGGGTCAGTTCCTCCTGGACCCAGTTGACCATTGGACCCACAATAAAATCTAACCAAAGGTTCCAGGGATAGTAATGAATCTTTTAACAATATTGTATAATATTAAATTTATTCAATTTCATGTGATCGTGCTAACAGACAGACAG
>NC_089786.1:43419329-43449329 GCF_040412425.1 Macrobrachium rosenbergii | reverse complement strand
AAAAAAAAATGATAAAAGTTTGGGAAAAAATTGACTATTTGAAAATGTTGAAGGCCGTAGAAACCATTTGATGTTTTTCTTTTTATTCACAATCAGGTTTACAAAATAAAGTTCTTGGCTCGGTTAATAATTATTACTCAGTTATATCATTTTTTCTCACTATTTAATCCCAAGCTTCCTGATCTCACCAAACATTGTTTTTATTCAGTCAATAATGGTTTCCTAAGCCTGTATGTTTTTTTTGTGGATATAGAAATATTTTCTGAATTACTGTAGCTTTTGAGCCTCCAGCTTGTCATAGAAAATACAGACCACCGTCTGGGGCTCAATAAGGAAATTTCTGCTCTTGTACAAGAGCATATTCTTATATCCTATAAGATATAACCATTCAATTTTTCATTATCTGAATTATGAAAATTAGTATTCGTTGTTAATGATGTGTTTCCTTTATCATTTCTATTTAGCATTAATTTAATCCAGAAACATTAGGCTAATATCTTGTGTAAGGATCGCTTATAAGGGATAGAAAACTTTCCAAATGATGCTATTGAGATAGTTTGATTTAAACCATCGGGCTTATTACAGAAGTGACAGGAAATTGTGAAGTATAACTTGTGAAAATTGCATAAGTCTGTTACCAAATCGCATTACAATAAGACCTTTAATGTATAAGCTAGGATTTTTGGCTAAACTGTAATAAATTCATGGTAATTAGTTACCGCATTTGTTAGAATGTTTACTTTGAATGTTACGAGGCGGTCAAACTATTTTTTTGCCAGGATTAAGATATTCTCTGAGTATTATTTTTGTTTAGACATTTCACATGATAATTTTCTTTTTGTTAATTACCTTATTATTCAAACATTATTTTGTTAACAATGCAAATAAGATTAGGAAGGCAATATATACGTGGCAGGTATCGAAAGAACTAAAACATTTGGTGCGGTGAACATACATCCACTTCTTTGTACAAAATCCCATGAAGAACCAGAGATGAGTTCAAATTCTCCTCTCAGTATCGGCTACTTTTTCTACCTTCGTTCTCGTGACAAGTCTCTTCAGTTATGCTGAAGTTCATCATCTTTGGGACTTGAACACTGTTGTACGGTAGCCAGGAGGGTCTAGAATTTTTTTTTAAATGAAAGTTCAAGTTATTCACCAAAAAAACATAATCCCGATGGTAACAACCGAATACACACAGCACACATCCTTTACGGACATCAAAGTAAATATTACTTCAAAAGTTACCCTTGAATCTTTGAGCTACTATAGAATATGCTACTCACTTCTGGGGCCTTTCGCCAATCTTTCGGTTATATGACTTCTAAATTAGTCGAGATTTTCTTTATTTGAAATATCATCTCTCTCTCTCTGGTCTCACCTAATTCCTGAACAAAGCAGCCGTTATGTTTGGAGTAGCTAATTTTGTTGAATCCTGAATGCCTGTTGTTGGAGAAAGTAGGCTACTTCTCAGTCTCCCAAAGCTTTTACTCTATAAAAATCACTCACAGATAGCTTATTTTGGATAAGCATTCTCAAATGGAAGGGTAACTTTTCTGGATCTAACCTAATGACTAATAAGTATAGACAAATGAAACTGACCCTTAATAAGGATCATAATTATCATTGAAAGACGGTATGGTACATTCAAATTTCTGACTGCAGTTTCATAATACATCTCTGTAAAAAGTTCATTTACGAATTGGCTTTATTACCAAGAGCTTTGTAAATAATTAAAATACAAATTTCATTTTTAACAAAACATTTTCATCTTGTTCATAAGGAAATGCTCACGAGATTTTCACTTTCTTTGAAATATCATAAACCAAAGGGAAAACAACGTAAAATAATGAAATTGATAGAATTTCCGGGAGTGCCTGGAGAGTTGTGAAGGAGAGAGATGGTACTAGCTGATTTGACGTAAGTATGACATTTATGGTTAATAGATGCGGTATGTTTGGAGTGAAAGGATATTTGGAATATAGAATATGTGTTCTCTAAGCAAAAGTGTTCATAAGGACACTTGGCAAAGGAAAATTCAAAGTAAAGTGGTTACGCTACGTGGGATGTTTCACATATTAAGACTTTCCTAGTGTTACATTTTTAAGCGAGTTGACAACGTACTTTTTATCAGTTGCCTTTCTGATGCTGGATAATTATGGCAACTTCATGATATATTGGACTATAACTTAAAACCAATGTGATTTTTTCAATATTTAGTTTTGCAAAAAGTAGCGATTAAGCAGTTCCAGAGTGTGTAATGCTCACAGATATAACATGGGAAAGATATCTTCCATATTTCCCTTTTGATACCCTGACAGCAGAAGGATGATTTGAAGTAATCATCTCTAAGGGCAGAGATAAGATATGGCCATTAGGCTTCTGATTCTCTGCTTAGGTCATCATAGAACTACATAATGGATTTTAGAGGACGCATCCATGCCATTTCTCCTGTTCGATTCCAAAACCGAACACTGATATTTATTTTGCTAGCTGAGCGCGTCAACCAGTGCGCTACGGGACCAAGGGTACACAGAGAGAAAAAGAAAGAATGGTCTGTTTTCTTTTTGTATAATTACAGTCCATCGCATGACTCCCACACGCGCAAGAGCACATCCAGTGAGAGAGAGAGAGAGAGAGAGAGAGAGAGAGAGAGAGAGAGAGAGAGAGAGAGAGAGAGAGAGAGGCATATAATGGCTAAAGAGGTAAGGCAGAATAACTTTTCCATATGGATGCTCATTCTAAAATACAACCAAAAAAAATGAGAAATAAGGAGAGGAGAATGAGAAAGAGAGAGAGAGAGAGAGAGAGAGAGAGAGAGAGAGAGAGAGTTAAGAATTAAAACAAACAGTAAGTGATAAAGATCCTCGTTGGTTCTCAGGATCTTATATCACCCTCCTCAGGTGAAGAGGTTTCTGCCGATGGCAATGTACTTGGAGCATCCGGTTCCGTACGTGTAGGAGAGGTCGATAGGTAAATTAGTCATATAAGGAGGAGAGAGAGAGAGAGAGAAGGAGAGGGAGAAGGCGGGGGATGGCATGTGATACTGGTTGTGTTTACTATTAAGGCAGGAAACGTTATTCATTTCTGGTATACGGCAGCTTAATTTAAAGCAACTGTCATCTATTTTCATTCAGCTGCCCTGAAGGCTGAAGGTGCCTTATGGTGCTTAATTGGGGAGCGCTTCGGAGTCTTTGTAAATATTGCTTGTATTTTGAATTCAAAGTAAAATTCTTGTCTTTAGGCATCCATTTTCATTTCCAACGATCTTTATTTTGATCTTGAGAAACATTCCTTGCAAGGATAAACGAATACTACAAGAATTGGAAGTCCTTCAGAAAAGAAGTGATTGAAACTTACGTACTGTAATTTGGAATATTGCTGTAGACGAGAAATCTCCCAAAGTTTAATTTAAATTTAAGGGAAGAGCAATGTTCACCTGTCATTCTTCATCCTCTTACATAAGAAGCCTCCACCGAACCGCTGCCACTAATGAACCGCTGCTAAAACTTCCACAAGGTCAAAACTCTCTGCCTCAAGATTACTCCTGTTAGCTGTTCAAATAAGCTGATCAGACAGAGAGAGAGAAAGAGAGAGAGAACATAAATCAACCAAACCCAATGTGACGGGGACGGATTCTCTTTTCTCAACCCGGATGGAGAGAAATCTTCCATCTTGTTTCCATTTCCTCTTTCTTCTGTTTTTCCTCTTTTAAGCTTTATCATATTATTGTGAATGATTTCATGAATAATGTTTATGATCGGGATTATGATGATAGATTAACTGATTACTTAACTTTCATTGTATATAAATGTACACACACACTCATATATATATATATATATATATATATATATATATATATATATATATATATATATATATATATATATATATATATATATATATATATATATATATTTTATACAAGATGTAACTGCACCAGTTTTTCCCAACGTCCCTTGCAAAGCATTCAATGAAACTGATCTAATTTCATTTCTTTCGCAAGATGAAAATAAACGAATCCCTAATAAGATAAATCTTATTAAATGAAATCATATCCTATAATATACTGGCGACTGAGGAATAAAACTGACTTCTGAACCCAATAAGGCACCGTCATCTTCAGATGAACTTACGGAGCTTGTTTCAAAAACCCTTTTGTCTTTAACCCATTTTTATCACCACAGTCTGAGCTTTATGAGGAGTATCCTTCAAGTCGAGCTTCGTTTTGTTCCCAAGTGAGAGTGAGAGCAGGTGTTACGTTATTAGAGTCGCGCGTCCGCAAGACGAACGACCGAGGGGTGTCACGTGGCTCTGATGTCCTGATGGAGAAACAGAGGAAGAGGGAGGAGGACAAATCCCGAAAAATGAAGATGGAATCGAAAACGGTGCATTTCGCAGGGAATCTCGCTTCCTTGACTTCCGTATCGAAAAGTCTTACGAAATATATTGGCAAAAAATATCAGCTGTAAAGCTGAATTCCCTAAGGGGTTTGGGTGAGGGTGAAGGATTCCCGCATTTATATGATAGGATACTAATTTTTTGCTATTTTGCTTTTCTTCTATATCCTTTCTCCTAAGAATTCTATTTCTTTGTCATCTAATAAAAGATCATTGGAATTTAATTCCTTTCTTTAGAAGAAACTTTTCAAAGTTATAATTTCAGGAATTGAGATACTTTCTCATAGTTTCCTTTGATAAAAGTTAGTGCTGGTGGGTGTGATAAACCAGGTATATATTTTCTGATATAAGTATATCTGAAACAAAATGTGCTTTTGGTAGTGAATGAAATTGCCACATAAAAAGGCAATGTTATGATTGATCTTCCTTGGCAATTATCTAGATAGCGAACTTCCATATAATAAAAAGAATATATAATGATAATAATGCAGTCTTCAGCGCTGAAGGAATTAAATTGGATTAGTCCCAGATACAACTTCTGCAACAAGTGGTTTTGTTTTCAAGTAGAGTAAGAAGAAAGAACGAAAAGTGATGGAAATTAAAGATTAAAGTAGTCATCAGGAAAATTCATTGTTTCTCGTTGCTATTTTTAGACTGTTACTAGACAATTCACCTGTCAAACAAATACAATGTTTAATTTACACGAATATTTAGCATTCATTTGGATAACTTATGATGTATTTACATACATACATACACACATACATACATATATATATACATATATATATATATATATATATATATATATATATATATATATATATATATATATATATATGTGTGTGTGTGTGTGTGTGTGTGTGTGTGTGTGTGTGTTTGTGTGTATATATTTGTATATACAGTTATATACAATGAAGGTGAAGTAATCAACTAATCTAACACCATAACCTCGATCATAAACATTATTCATTAAATCATTCACAATAATATGATAAAGCTTGAAAAGAGGAAAACGAGACGAAAGAGGAAATGGAAACAAGATGGAAGATTTCTCTCCTTCCGGGTTGAGAAGAGAGAACACAGAACGGCCATGTCCCCGTCACACTGGGTTTGGATGATATACTCGTATATTCCTCTTCCTCTCTCTTTCTGTCTGATCAGCATATTTTTATTCATAGTTGCAGGATATTTACTCTCTTTTCTTATCCTTCCTCTTAATCTTCTCGTCAGTAAGTTTTCTTTTCTTTTGAATGCCATTTCAGATACCAAAGTTACAAATTTTTAATTAGGCTCTTTCAGAAATTTAAAAGGTTTAGACACGAAGATGGTATTTGTTGCTAACTCTACGTTCAGGCATATTTTACGGAGTGATAATCAGTTGGTAATTAATTTTTCTATTTTTAATGCCTGTGCAATTATAATTACTAATACTCTCGTTTTAAATGCATTCACAGATATATTTACACACGCACACACACATTCACACAAAACATAAACCACTGATTATATCTCCCATCAGTAACTATGCTGGCCTTCACA
This sequence comes from Macrobrachium rosenbergii, assembly GCF_040412425.1. Taxonomy (NCBI): domain Eukaryota; kingdom Metazoa; phylum Arthropoda; class Malacostraca; order Decapoda; family Palaemonidae; genus Macrobrachium; species Macrobrachium rosenbergii. The sequence continues at coordinate 43,443,384 of NC_089786.1, read as the reverse complement.
CGCAATGCTTTTTAATTACAGAACCTTTTTAGGAAAGGAAATCGGATAATATTTTACAATGCAATATGAATTTTTGCATTTAGAAAATTACCATCAGTGATGAGGATGACTTTTAATGATTGATTACCAAAAGTTTCCTATGATTTTCTGTACAAACGAAATTGACGTGTTATATATATATATATGATTATATATATAGGTTTATATATGATAAATCTGGTCACTAGATAAAACGTTGCAAACTTCAATATGACGCTTTAATATTTTATATATTTTTCTGTGTGTGTGTGTGTGTGTGTGTGTGTGTGTGTGTGTGTGTGTGTGTGTGTGTGTGTGTATATATGTTTTTTTTTACCAAGAAGCTCGTAACATATTCTCTTCATCGTTCATACATCTTGCAATGCCAGTATCGTTCACGTTCAAGGTTCCTCGTTCCCCTACCCTGATTGGCTGACTCCCCTTTGGTTTTCCTCCTTTGTCTCCTGTTTACCAAAGTAGCACGATTCATTCGCCAACAACCAGTTTAGTATCAATCAAATTAACATCCTGTTAGGTATATCACATAGCAGAGCACAGGTCAATTCTTCACGTCAGTTTCACTATCACACCTGAAAACAAGGCTGAGTTTCACAGGAAATGTTCATGACAAGGTTCCTAAGCATTAAGAACTAACAGAAAGTCTGAATTTTGCCCTTTACGATACAGGTTGAATAGTAACATTAATGCAATGAAATTTCGGGAATTTTTTTATTTTCTTCTTATATATTTACTTATATATCCTGATGCGGTATAGAATGATATGTTTTCTAATAAGGGTAGTTATATTATGATTATATGAGAAACAATTTGTATACTACAAACTAAAATGTTCTTTTAAAATATAAAAAGTAATATTTTATATATATAATATTAACAGGTTGAAATTAACAGGTAGAATTACAATAATCATACTGTGTTATGAAATAAAACAGATAATCCCCATCTGACACGGAGGTTATATTTAAAAAAAAGTAGATGCAGGATGAAATCTGGTAAAATAGTCCGTTCGGTAACGTTTTTTACAGACTTAATTGTGGACAATTCTACTCAAAGTGACGATCTTATCATAAACCCTCTTTGCTCAAACAAACGTATAACGATTTCAGTTTATGTTATATATTATATATATATATATATATATATATATATATATATATATATATATATATATATATATATATATATATATATATATATATATATATATATATATATATATATATATATATATATATATATTATTATATTACGATATTCTTTTCATATTTAACTGTTTTATTTCATACTTATAAGACTGGTTTTTATTTTTAAAAATCCTTTATTCTCTCCTGCCTAAGCTTTGATGTATTTGCTATTTTATGTTCTTGTTTATTTCACTATTCCTTGCAATTTTGTTTAAATATTCTTTCCTTTTTCTTGTTTCACATTATTTCAAGATAAATTCTACTGATGCACCTGCCTGGTAACTTTTAACTTATTCTAAGAGTAATTTCATTACTGATATCTTTACTTCCTTCATTTATAAAGAGGACGAAGTATTGGTTTTGCATCTGTATAGTTTTTTAGCTTGAATATACTGTGAAGTCCAAACTGAGAGAAAACATGAAGCAGTAATGAGTTTCAACCAGTAGTCAAAACAGTGATTGAAGAAGTTTCCATTCCCGCCTGCTTGTCTGTCTTATGACGCGGGAACAGTGAACTACCTAACGCATTCCTGAGAAAATTCCTCATCCGATAGTTGGTCGTTGGGAAAGCGAGAAATGAACTCTCCCCTCCCTCCTCGTGGGACAGTTACCCGTAGGAGGGTAGGGCCCTCAGTGCACCTTATGGGGTGCACTGCAGGCATTACTCAAGGTTTTTTGCAGCGTTTCTCCTGCCCCTAGCTTCAACCCCTTTTCTATTCCTTTTACTCTATCTCCGCGTATATTCTCTTTCTTCCGTCTTACTTTCCACCTTATCCTAGGGCAATTGAGAGGTTTTCCTCGTGTTAACTCTTCCAAACCTTTTAACTCTCGTTTTCCGTTTCAACGCTGAAAGACTTCATGTGTCCCAGAGCTTGGCCTTTAGCCTAAATCATATATTCTATTCTATTCTTGTGGGACAGTTGGATAGTCTACTATTGTATTGAGTCTCCTGTCACCACGATTCTGTCAATTTAGGTGATTTATTGCCCATTTGCTGGGCAATAAATCACGGTAGTGTGTGGTGTTATTAGCAACAGATAGCTTGAGCTGTGGTTCTCAGGTCAAAACTGGAAAAGTGGGATATAATCTAAAATAAAATATTTTATCTCTCCCTCTCTCTCCCTCTCTCTGAACAAGAATAAATGATCTATCAAAGGTTTTCTTTTTTGCTTTAAATACACCTGCAGGGATCTGTTGTTTTCAAAATACACTTAATATAGAATCTTTGATTTTTTTTTTTTAAACAGTTACTTTAAGCGTAATTTTCCTAGTTAATTTCTTTTCCTCACTCTTATTGCTCATATACTTTACAAAAATGATGCCATGTCGTTTTCGAGATTATTTAACTATTATCATATTTCTTTAACAACTTCGCAGGAAAAATGTCCTATCATGTCTTCAAGTCACCCTCTGAAGTCATGTTCATTTAATCACCATGACTGAATTTAACATTAACACCATGTGAGATTAGATACGGCTCAATTTGCTGATCTCTCTCTCTCTCTCTCTCTCTCTCTCTCTCTCTCTCTCTCTCTCTCTACGAACTAGGTATCGAATGGACATTTGCAGTTTGAAAATGAAGATAAGTTTTCATAACGTATAGAGATTAGAATGTTTGTTGAACGTTCTGTATTTTTATTCTTAAACACGCTGTTTTGCGCGCTATTTCTTATATCTATTAAATAAGGGGCTGTGGAAGCAAAAAGATAACTGCTATAAATTCTTCGTATTTTATGAGAACATTTACAGCAACTTCCTCTTAGATAGCCACGAAAATATTTCTTGTAAGATTTTTCGCTGATGGCTGATTCCTAGTATTTGCTTAAATAAAAAAAAAAAAAAATCATGACTCTTCTTGGCGATGGCTTTAAGAAATGAGAATAAGCCCCTAACCTATATTCATAACTAAATCAAATGAGTTTTTGAATTTGGTGGAAGCTTGATTTTATCAGCTGTGGTAAAATTTCGGTATTCAAAGAGACAGACAGGCATAAGAGCCTTTAGTGAAAAAATTCTTATTAAACTCTTCCGCAAAGTTATTATTATTATTATTATTATTATTATTATTATTATTATTATTATTATTATTATTATTATTATTATTCAGTATATGAAACATATCCATATGCAACAAATCAACAGGGGCCAATGACTTTAAATTCAAGCTTCCAAAGAATATGGTGCTCATTGGTAATAAGTAAGGGGAAGTAAAGTGAAATACAGAAAGAAGAGATCTCACTTATAAAAATATAATAAATTGATAAATAAATAAAAAAATATTTTAAATGCAAGGGGAATAATATTAGGTAGTAATGCATTGCATTTTCTCTAGAGCTACTTAAGTTCCAATTGTACGACATGTTCTGGGAAGCTTTTCCACAGTCCAGCGGTGTGAGGAATAAAGCACCTCTAGAACAGAGAAGTTCGACAGCGAGGCACATTTACTGCATATTGGTGCTGCTATTCAGCAAATCTAGTTGCTCTCTGCAGGTAAAGGGGATCAGGGATCAATTGTGAATATAAAAGGTCTCTGTTGAAATACAACTTATGAAAAAGTGACCAATAAGAGACCATCCGTCGGTGGACCAAGTCATAACTGCTACTATTAGGAAACACAAACCTTCCACCACGAACCACTGTCTAAAAGAGATAAATCTCTGGCAGAAGCAAACATCCACACCGAAGAACAATATTCCAGTAAAGGAAGGACAAATGACCTAAAACAAGCTGCACTGATTTTATCACTGTTATAAATATATGAGGCCTTACCAAAAATGCATGACTTTCGTGTGGCATTAGCCGAAACTTACATTAGATGTTTCTCAAAAGTTAGATGTGAGTCACAAGTCACACCAAGAATAGTTAAATCTTCAGACTCATTCAGCAAAGTTCCATCCACCTGAAGGGGAGGATGGGGTGGGAAATCTGTACGAAATCTGCTAATCAATAATGTTTTCGTTTTACTGGAGTTCAGCCCCATACCCCACTGACTACACCCTGAATCTTTCCCAGTTTCATATTTCATCGAAATTGAAATTTTTCATTGAATATATTTTCCGATGATTATGCAAAATTTCTGAACAATTATGATAATTTATTAATGCTGGTGTCTCACTGGTGGAAGATTGTCTTATATCATGCTCGGAAGATAGATGCCTTAGTTTAACATATTTATTACAAACACGAATGAAGTTGAGGGAGATTATTTTCCTCAGTATTTTGTGTATTGAGAAAATAGATGATAATAGATGGACAGAATTTGATGGAACGTCGCAAATATAGTCATCTTGTGACCTTCTCGAGTTTAAGAATCGGGACATTTTAAATGTTTGATGGCGAACTATACATCTGTGTCCTTAGCAAAGATGTATTGTCTTAAACTTCTTTGTTTACCAGAATGATCCCAGTCACAGTAAATCTATTTCTAATGTTTTGATTGCAAAAAATTTTTAACATATTGCTGTCCATGTTTCAAGATCATACTTTTAAAGAAGCCATAAAACAACAAACAAATGTGAATAAAATATAATACGCGTTTTATGTCATACAAGATTAAAAGTGGTAATGAAGAAAATTGTATTTAACAAAGGAAACAATGCAAAGGAAAGAGAAATAGCAGGAAAAAAAAATAAAACTACAAACATTGTTCTCGTAAACACTCTGTAATATCCGTTCCTACGCATCTGCTTTCTCGTAATGGAAGCAGACACAGCATTCAGAGGATTACCCCAGAAGTTTTAATGACGACGAATGCTGTATCGGTGAAGCTGAAATGGTAAACACGAAACAAACAGAAAACAAAGCGGGAACACTTAACGTCTTTTGTTTACACCTGCCTGATTCTATTTTGATCCTTAACAAAGTTAAGTCTCTGGCAGTAATGATTTTTAAAGGTCATACACAATTGCCTTGGACCAACTGCCTCCTTTGCTCTTTCCATGCATGCACATTTTTCTTTGTTAATTTCTCTGCTTTTATTTCCTGTTTCTCTGTCATCGCCCTCTTCGTTTTGTTTTCATACGTGGACTTGCAGACTATGCAGTGTTCAGGCTGCGTTCATACTGGCGGTGATTCTGCAGCCTCATGAGCCAGGACTGGGCTTTTGCTCATGGCAAGAAGGGAGGAGAGTATTTCCCAACATTTGTTTAAAGTGAGAGCTAAATCTACTATTTAATGTTTATACATGAATTATTAATTTTCATTTTTTAAGCCTACTAATCTGTATATTGCAGGTGTTGTGAATGGATTTTTCATATTTTTTCATACAATATTTTGAAAGGAGACCGATGAAGGTTCCGATAGTACTCATTTATTAATCAAACATTTGCACACGATTATTTAAAATTCATTTATCAAACTTTTTTATCTTATAATCTCTTTTCCTTACGATTCTTGTTACAAACTCATCGTAGGAATGATTTAACATTTCGGCTCGTTATTTACTTCCTTTATGTCTGTATGTGACGACAATAACATGTTTAGTCTTCTTTAATTGAGTTCTGTGAGTTTGAGTTCGTTCTTCAAGTCTTCACCGTCTCTTAATCACTGGAGGATTTGAAAGCTGACTTCTTTTGTTAACCTTTTGATTCTGGTGTTCTTTGAAATAAAAATGTCTTTCTCGTTTTTGTAAAAAAGCATTCTTTCTTCAGAAGATTTAAGTTAAGAAGTATCAGGTTCTATAAGTTTCTTTAAAATAATTATGTAAATATAATGCATGGATGAGTGAAATGTTTTGCAAACAAAAAATAAATGACTTCAAATATGGGTTTAGAATAAAATATAATCCTCCTTTGAATCTACTGGGGCGTGAAGTGCTGTAATGCAATTTTCGCCAAGGGCACTGCGTCTCTTCATTCCAGCTCCCATGTTACCACGATAACGAACGTGATTGTACGCATGCCTGTAATGCTCAAATAGCTTTTAGAACGACAGTTGTTGCTTGAAAGACATTATATGCTTACACGGATGCGCTGCGGAACTATTACTATACCCTGATTTTCAGGATATGATGATCAGTTGCCACTGAAACCATATTCTTTTGCAAATGACTGCCATTACTTGAGAGGTAGTTGGGTTCATCTAACAGAACTCTCTTTTTGATTTTTCCCAAGATCTAGTTAAACTTCTGCTTTGGTTACAGAGCATTATTTAAATTAATCAAAATATTCTGAACATGTCTGTCATACTATTGTGAAGCATTTTTTGTGAAGGATTCCATGCTCTTTACCCTTTTCTTTTTGTCTGAACATGTTTTTGCATCTCAGATTGTTGAGATTAACTTTTGAACATTTCTGTTGTAAAGCGTTATTTAGTTACAGTTTTATTATAAGCTTTTCTAGGTTAGAAAAAGCTAGTTTTGATGTTCAGTATGAACCGATGATTCTTTGACAGGATTAGATCTTCATGTCACCTTCATGAGGTCTCCTCGGTCTCAGAAATGGAAAAAAATAAAATGCCCGGATGCCCACACACTAAATTCCATTGCACTCTTTTCATTTTATTCTCTATGCCTCTCCTTGTTCGCCACCTGTCTCTCTCCCCGTCATGTGAAGGTCCTTGCTCAAGGAGAGAAACCTTAATCACAACTCTTTTTTTGTCTGGGTCTGGTCCAACATTAAAACTAAAAGGAAGAGACTCGATGGGAAGTTTAGCCATCATTTTTGTCCTTCCACATTTATTCCCTCCTCTTTCGATCTTTTCTCTCTGGGTTCTGCTGGACTTACTTGTTATTTGTACGCCTCTCTCTTTGTTCTATTTTTTAACTTTGTTTTTGTTACCTTTATCAAAGAGATTAACTCTATCTGTTGTAATTACTCTAGTTGTAAATTTTCATAACTTTCTGAAAGAAAAAGAAAATTATAAGATAAGACATCCTTTATTAAATGGGGTTTGGAGCTACCAATAAAGGGAGTAATCTTTATCCAGAAAAATAAATTGGACCAAGGGAAAATAAAAATTTAATCTTTCTCTAGAAAGAAATAAAACATTACAGAAGATGTAACGAAGTAAAGAAAGGAAGCTATATGTCAATGAACAGTTAACAGAAGAGTAATTGAGTTTCTTGCAATAATCTGGAAGAAGTGAAAAGATAAGCCAGAAAGATAAGCCATAAGAGTTAAAACATATTCGACTGTCTGTAAAAAATAAAAATAAAAAATCTGCTCATTCAACTCTATCAGTCCCAAAGTTCCAGAGGTCTTGTTCAAAAGGTGGCTTTGCAAGTGAACAGCCTTTTCGCCATGTTCCTTGGGGATGTTGCGAATAAATGTTATTTAGATACTGCTGAAAAGCGTTATGATGTGTTGAGATTCATCAAATATTACTCCATGGCAGTGAACACAAAATTAAACGAGTAAAAAATGCGCCTAATTTTCATACAGCTATACACTGTTGCATGAAAATCTCAGCCACGGCCCATGAAAATCTCAGACGCGGTCCATGAGACTTTAAGCCACGGCCCCGTGGTGGCCTGTGTTGTTGGCACCTATAGCGGTGTCAGACGCACGATAATGGATAACTTTATGCTTAAATAAAAATAAAAACTACTGAGGCTAGAGACTGCAATTTGATATATTTGATGATTGGAGGGTGGATGATCAACATGCATATTTGCAGTCCTCTAGACTCAGTAGTTTTGAAGATCTGAGGGCGGACAGAAAAAGTGCGGACGGACAGACAAATAGCCATCTCAATAGTTTTATTTTACAGAAAACTAAAATGGACAATACCAACGCATACCAAAATCACCCCACATGCCATTCATGAAATAAAATAAATTACTGCCTGTTTCCAGAAACAAAATAAATTACTTTCTCAAAACCGGAATACAGTTTGTGTTTAATTAACACAGGTTGTAACATCTCAGGTGTCTCTGCCTTTCACCTTTTAGCTTTATGGCAAGTCTCGGTGCATTTGCTTCTTTACTAGTCAAGAGCTTTAATTGAATGATTTTATTTACTAATGGGTGTTTGTAGTGTCCCTTCAGCCCCTAGTTGCACCTGCTTTTTAGCCATTTACCTGACCTCTGTTTCCCTCTTCCTTTCTTCAGTCTCGCTGTTCAGCACCTCTAACTGTTCCATCTTAGTCCAACCGTGAGGATTTCACTATGCACTTCATTCTCCTTTATTTTCTGGATGTCTTTCTGTCCAGCCACTTCCTGCTCACATAGCTGCTTTATGCAGACAAATTGGTCAGGTACTGAATTGTGTTTATGATCACTCAAGCAAGATGGAATGTTTAAATAAGCTCTCATTATTTCCATTACTCCTGTAACTGGCATAGGCCTTGATTGCATACCAAATGAACTCCATAAAAATGTCCCAATAAATGTCTTCGCTATGATATCAGTGATTTTTTATATCTTTTTAAAAAGATTGCTATTGACCTACTGCCCTTATGAGTGTCCTAATGGTTCCTCTTTCAAAGGGAAAACCGAAGAACTTGCCTAATAGCTCAAGTTATAGGGCCATTACCGTTGCAACGGCTGAGCCGAAAATATTTGAATCTTTAATCCGTAACGGCTTACGACACTTTTTTTATCTTCACAACACCAATTCAATTTAAGTCTGGGCATTCTACTGAACTTTTTATATATGGTCTAAAAGAGGCCATTAATTATTATAAAAGTTAGAACACTTTTGTTTACTTGCGTTTTGTTGAGAGAGAGAGTACGTTTGATAGAGTAAGCTACTGGAAATTACTTTCAAAGCTGATCGACTGTGGCACGCCTATTCTCATTCTTCAGCTGCTGAAGTTTTGGTTTTCCTCGCACCTTTGCTGATTGGGAGGTGAAGTAATCTCTAGATTCTTTTAATATGAAAAAAAAATGGCATTAGGCAGGATTCCATCTAAAGTCCAAGTGGAATGTTATCTGGCTAATACGCCTATGGATCATTTCTGTGAGGCCGGCGACCTTGCACTATTGGCTTTCCCAGTCGCGCCCATGAATGACCTTTTAAGAGTATGTGAAAAATTTGACAAGGATCTCCATGTTACTTGTAATTTCGGCACTACGAAATCCGAGTGCAAGGATATTCTTCCGAGAATTGCAATTTTAAATAGCTGTCCATCTGTATAACTTGGTGTTGAAAAAGCTTGCTTTTGTTGATAATTTTAGTTCATCCAGTGTCCATGATAATCAAGATTTCTACATGGAAATAAGGACATTGCGCTACAGAAGGAACACCTTGATATGGAAACTTTAATTTTGCGAGGATGATGTTAAATGCGTTTTATTCAAGCCCTTTTGCTGCTGACTGCACTGCATGTTACTTTAGTTAACTTATCAAAGAAACTTTTCAGAGATTGAGGGTAATCTATAATAATCTTTTTCACAGGTCATTGACGGCTTCACCGTAAAAGTTTCCTTTCTAAAAACAGATGTGTTTTAAAAGAATCATTCTCTTTTGTAACAAGTACATCTAAAAAAGATAGTTGACCAGGTTCCTCTCTTTCCACCGTGAACTGAATATTGTTATGTTGAGAATTATCAAATGCTAAAAGAGTCAATAGCCGAGTTTCTCCTGAATAATTCGAATGTGCCATCAACATACCTTACATGAAAAGTAGGGTGAAACCTGAGAGAACAACCATCAAGCACTCGGCCCTCCAGGGAGGACATGAAGATGTTTGCAAATGTTGGACACAAAGGAGAGCCCATGGCTACACGTCTGATTGTTTAAAAAGCTTACATCAAAAACAAAGGCAGTGTCCTGCATTGCTAATTCTAAAGGAGTTTTAAAATGAGACAGGTTAGAATTGTTAGAAATAGAATCGGGTTCAAGAAATAACTTACTCAATATGATGTCAATGGTTTTCCCCAGAGGGACATTTGTGAATAGAGATTCCAAATCTAAAATGACCATAATAAACCTGAGTCTTGTGATAAATTTTTGTCTTTTAAAAAAAGCAATGAGAGGATAACTAGTCATCCCATTTTCTTGAATTTATTTTTGTTCATTTTCCCAACATTTATAACAGTACTTATTAATTTCTAGGTTAAGTATGTAAGGAGTGAGTTATGCAAAGTAGAACTATTTTTTGTAAGTGGTTCTAATAAAGGTACTAAAAATTTAGCTAATTTGTAATTAGGTGTATTGTAAGAGGCCAAAATGGGCCTCATGGGAGAATTAGGCTTTTGTATTTTGAGCAGCCCATAGAAATTCCATATGATGATCCAATTACGAGCAAATCATGATATATGTTTTCATCTATGATTTTCTCTGTTCTTAAAGTTTGTAAAATCCTATTTATTTTGTCTTCTATCTTAATAACATTATAAAAGTCAGGTACTCCAATATCAGTGAATTTAGTTTGATGACTGAAACTACTTAGTATTTTATTTGTAAAGTCAGCTTTTCCCTTTATGACTGTCCCTTTTCCTTTGTCAGGTCTGGTGATTATGAGGTTCCTTTTACTTGCCAATTGCTCAAGTATTTCACGATCATCCTTTTTGAAAAAGGAGTCCACCGAGTTTTAAGTTTCTTAAAATGTACCATGAGACAGTTCGAAGAGTTTCGAAGGTCACTCTTATTTACATTGAAAGGTAACACTTGTAGCCTGTGAAAAAATCGACTCTATGGGAAGAAAGAATCTGTTATAAATTGGTCTATAGTTCAGGAAAACTCCAAAAACTCCAACCCAAAGATAGCAGGAACAATTCACGCTTTTGACAGAATATGTTTTGGGGAAGTTGAAGACAATTACTATCTCTTTATATAATTTTATATATTATATATATATATATATATATATATATATATATATATATATATATATATATATATATATATATATATATATATATATATATATATATATATATATATGAATTTGTTATCATTAAACTACAAATGTCGTTTACTAATTCCGCTTTGGTTATATTCCTGAAGTAGAGTGAATTGGATACTGAACGACATTTTTAGCTTAATGGTTGTATATAAATAACGGTGATGTGAAAAAAATTAATGAACAGAGCTATGTGTTGCAAATGTACCAAGCAGCTATCACTGCGGGTGTGGGTTGATGCCGACGCTGAGTACAATGTCCCCGCTCTCGACTGATAAAAAAGTACGGCAAATTTGGTGTTACCTTTTACCTCTCTTGATAGCTCAGTGGTCTGAACGTCGAATGGAGTCGTTGGAGGGTACCTATGCCGAGTGTTCGAGACACGTAAGTACGAACCCAATTATCTCTTATAATCCCCCTTCGTTCTTTTTCTAAAAATCGTGGTGTTAAAAAAGAACGTTTGTAGCTTAGGGTCAAATTTTTATATTTTTTGTTCTTTTAACTTTAAAATTAATTCTGTTTTACTCTCCACAGGGCTCTAACGCTAACCTCTGATTGGTGCACCTATATCCAAGATGAGATATATATTCATGTAAATATTTTAAGGAAAACTGCTTCCCCATCTGAACTGGTCTTTAAGATACTTGAACGCTTCTAGACAAGTACTTCTCCTCAAACCTACAATTTACAGTGTTCCTAAATTGAATTTTTATGCTAAATTTCCATTTTATTTGATAATACTTTTAGAAAAACTTTTAACAACAGATCCAAAGTAAGTTTGGAGCCATTAAGGTCCACCTGATACTTGTTAATCCTCTCACCATCGGGTCTTTATTTAAGTACAAAGATCGTTTATGCCCTTATATGTCCTCCGGGTGTGTATGAGCTATACGTGTCCTAAATGTAATTTAGGAACTTATATTGATCCACCAGAGGCTTCTGAAGGTAGTGCATAGACTCTCATCGTGAGTAAGTTTATAGGACAGGCAGTAAAATTACAAACCCAGAATTTTCGAATATCAGAAATCACTCTAGAATATGTAAACTTCAATTGAAAATAAGGATTTTTTCTGTTTTAGGGCGAGCCTCTTAGCAGCCATGAATTGGCCATTTGGAATCATTAATGATTAAACGACTCGTCCTTGTTAAACAGCCAAACCTCTGCCGGCACACTGTACCTTTCTTTAGTTGGGTTTTCTGTTTAGTTTTAACATTGCCACTGATATAGATCCATATCTTCTTACTTTTATATATATATATATTTTTTTATATTGTATATTTTTAGAGAGATTTTGTTTTGTTTTTACGTTGTCCTTTTTAATTGTCCCTTCTATTTTTTAATTTTTTATTTTGTAACCAATTGTGCTTAATTTTTTAAATTTAAATTTATACCCTTTTTGTAAATTGTTATTTATTTTATACAGCCTCGAAAATGTAATGGAGCCTGATTTACGAAACGTCGGGAATAAATTGACCCTTTTAGCAAGTCTTTTATGTCTCCCATTGATTTATTGGTTTGATATATATATATATATATATATATATATATATATATATATATATATATATATATATATATATATATATATATATATATATATATATATATTTATTTATTTATTTATTTATGTGTGTTTATTTGCTAAGAGGAATTTATATTATTATTATTATTATTTTATATATTATTATTATTATTATTATTATTATTATATATTTTATTATTATTATTATTATTATTATTATTTATTATTAATATTATTATTATTTATATATAAAACAATATATATATATGTATATATATATATATATATATATATATATATATATATATATATATATATATATATATATATATATATTATTTATAGTGTTTGTGTGTCTATATATTTATACACATACATACATACATGAATTCACTTTTTCTGTTAATCTGTTCATTATGTGAGTAAAACCGTTGTTTTCTTAAAATTTTGATAAACCCTGAGTTCAGCAATTTAATTCTTTCGACCAGCCTCATTTAGCTCATTTTGGATGTATAAACTATTGGGTTTATCTGATTAGTGGATTTGCTTTACGTTTCATTAGAAGGCGTTTGAGAAATGCAACGCTTCCTTTACAATCGTTGTATGATGATCAAATCTTTCAAGCGTGGTTGAACTTACCAGCAAAAATTTATTTTATTTTCATTTTATTTTTTGATAAAAAATTTAATTTTTAAAACTAAACTCTCCTATTTTCAAATACGTCATTTAAAGAATTAATTATCCTATTATAATTGACATCATGATTATAAGAAAAAAAAAATTGAAGATAAATTGTTTTAAAAATTTATTCTCTATCCAATACAGTTGATTGCTACTATATATTTATTTAAAATATAGTTCTGGATAAATTGGTGCTTATACATATTATATATGGATATGGATATATTAGGGTGAGAAAGACCTTTCAATTTTGCTTATTTATTTAATTCAGAAGTTCATCTCTGAAATAATTCCCCTCTAACTTTTATTCAAATATTTTTAATTATGACTTTATTTAGGTATACATTGTAATCTTTCTAAAATAAACTTATTAATTTATCAGTTCTATGGATGCATTTCAATCCTGTTTTTTTGTTGGACAATCCTCAAGCTTTTTGCCTATCATTTTTGCAAAGTCATCCGTACAAAGATTAATGGATTTTGATCTGCTTTATCTTATTTTCATTTTCATTAGCAAGACAGTCTTTATATTTCAAAATTTGTTTGTTTGAAATTAAGATCATTTTCTTGATCATTTGCTTCTTTGAATGACTTGTGGCTTAAAAAAATCAAAAGGATTGTCGTTCAGAGGAGTTTCTCTAACCGTTTTTTTTATTGTTATTTCTTTCTAAAGTATTTTCTTACGTTATTTATATTATTATTTCTCTTGTTTGGTTGAAGTTGGGATTTTTATATAAGCAAATTTTTAAACACATTCACCCATATATAAATTTAAGCAAACAAGGATTTTTGTTTGCACTTTAACCCCTTGACGCCGTAAACCAAATATAAAGTTATATTTTTTTATTTTTCATTTATCTTCTTTTTATTTATTTACCAGTTTATTTATTTCTTGATTTTTAATTGTGAATGTCATTTTTATTTTTTATGCAGCTTTAGGTAGATTGCTTTTTATCACAGACGTCCTAAATATCATTATGTCCAACATACATATATATTATTATAAAAAAATATATAATAATAAATATATATATATATATATATATATATATATATATATATATATATATATATATATATATATATATATATATATATATATATATATATATATATTATTTCATAAACCTCTTTTGTAAATAGTTTAATTTTATTTAATATATCTTTGATGACATGTGGCGGAGAAAATTTATAAAGTAACTGTAGACTTTTATGATATTGTACATATAAAAATGAATGGCGATCTAATGTTCTTCATCATAATAATATCGGCTTGAAAAAAACAAAAAGGGCTGATTTTGAAACTTTTTTAAGTTGTTCTTGACGTTCACTAAATAGCTGAATTATTTTTATTTCAGAGAATTATTGCTGATTATCGAATGAAGTTCATTTAGTATTATGCTTCAGTATTCAAAGACACATTTCATGTCTTTAAATTATTTATTTGGTAATATTTATTTATTTTTATTTTTGGAAATAATTTTATTTATTCCATTTATTTCCAATTTATTTAAACTGTTTGTTTTACACTATCCAGGTTAGCATATCGCATATTTATTTATATGTCTTAGTATATAAATATATATACAAATATACATAAATATTTATATATATGCATATTTATTATACTTATATATATATATATAATATTATAAACTAAAACGATAATATATTGTATAAAAAAAAATATATTATATATTATATATATTACTGGACACCATTCAAACATAATATATATCATAAATATATATTTATCCCAGCTGATTTATAGGTATAGATATATAAAAATATTCCATATTTCTCAGTACCGTTTTTATGATGCTTTAGAATACGTCACTAAGTCCATATTTTTAAATATTGTTTTAAAAACTCTGAACAAGTTTATTGAAAAATTTTTTTTCATTCATGAATAATAAGAATTAAATGATTTACAATCTGAATTTTTAGACACGTGGCTATTAGCACTTACAGTTTGTTTTGGGCAGCAAATTTCTTTAAATAAAAAAGAAGGGACAATGCAATTTTATTTTTTAAAATATGATTTATTATAATTCAAATGTCTTTAGTTAAGTTCAATGAAAACCAATCTTCATTTAGCAGATGTTATCCGATTCGCTTACCTTGCAGATAACACATACTTATCCCAGTTCATCGTATAGCCTGTCACCAATGATCCACAATGCCATTATTTGATAAGCCTCTTGAAATAGCATATTTGTGTTGGGATTTTTGCAGTTTTTTGATGTTTAAGAATACTCTGTTTACCATTCCATCCTAATTTCATTCCTGCAGTGCCCATTTTAAAACTATTGATATTAATTAGTATTTAAATATATAATATTTGAGAAATAAACTAATTATGAAATATTTATTTTTAATTCAAACAGTATTCTTATAGTATTATTCCTTGCAAAGAATGTAAGTTAAGATATATATTGGTTAAGTTCTTTGTTAATTTTACTGGTTGGATTGTAATATATCTGTTTTGCTTTATTGCCAAAGTTCTAAAAAATATGGAGGGTCAGCACAATAAATCTCCTATTTTATCAATAATTTTAAAAGCTAATTATTCAGTATTATAAATTCAAGAGCTCTAAGATAATACTAATTTTGATTTTTAATTTGTTTAGCATGGTTAGATCCCATATATAGCAAGTGAGATAAATATATATATATATAATTTTATATATATATAATATTTGATCTTCATGTCGTGAATTGTGTGTTTTGTTTTTTGTGATTCATCTTATTTATTGATCATTACATTCGAATGTTATATTTTCCTTCAATTTTATCAAGTAATAGGATATTTTAAAGTGTCAGAAGATTTTATCACTAATAATCTCACACACACACACACAACAGTTATAAAAATACATCAAGCACACACATTTTTACAACACACACTTTAATATATTTATATATATATATAAAGTTATAATATTTATATAAGATCATATATTATATAATTATATTATATATATTTTTATATACTATATTTAAAATAATAAATATTTAAGACTAAAATAAAAAAAAACAAAGCCTTCTCCCAACACCTTTAGAAAAAACATAACAAACATTTTTATTAAATCTAAAATCGATGAGTTTCGGAACAACTTATGGAACTGGGAAGAAATGCAATTTGATACATGAAATTTACGCTATTTAAATTTATTCTTTTTTTGGGCATAAGACTATTTAAAATCCTCAGTGATGCCAAATCAAAAGTGTTTTAATTATTTTTTGATTTACATCATACAAAAAGGCAAAAACATTTTAAAAGAAGAAGAATATATATATTCATGTTTATATATTATATGTTTTGAATATTCATTTTTGATATATAAAATGACATTTCATATATGTAATTCCTGCATATATATATATATTATATATTTATGTTTTATATATTGCATTTTTCTTTTTGGTATAATAGACGGTTCTTAGTCATTAATTATATATTTATATATATATTTATTTATATATTTTTAGTATTCCATTATATATAAAAAACCTAATATATATATTATATATATAGGAGAATATTTTTATATTTTTAATTTTCATTTATTGGATACATAAATGACGTTTCTGCATAGTACAAAATTATTTGTATATATAAATTATCCATTGTTTAGGAATATTTATTTATAAATAAATATATATTGTACTTTATATATACTGTATATATAATTTAACCATCCTAAACAGGTTTATCAACATTTTCCAGCATCTATCTTAGAGCTTTTAATATATTTAATTTTAGAAAAAGGTGCTTTAAAATATTGATAAAAAGGATTTCTATTATTAGATTATTCCTTTTAATCAGAGCAGGGTTTCAAATTCCAAAAACATATTTCCTTTTTTATTCAATAATTTTAAGAAAATTTACTTTTTAATATGTTTCTTGATTTAAGTAATTTTATACTTATTTGAAATAATAAATAATTAAAACAGTAAAACTATATTATTATTCCCATTATTTATTCATTTATATTATAGTTTTATCAGTTCATTATTTCGAACTTCTTATTTATCTGAAAATGCAATTAATCTATATTTATTTATCAGCCTTATATTCCTATTTTTATTAATAATTTTTTCTTCAGTTTTTTTAATTGTTTGTTTTACTTTTATTTAGATTTTTCTGTTATCTATTTATTTATTTTTTCATTTTTAAAAATTCAATTTTTTTATTTATTGTTTATTTAATTATTCATTTTTGAGAGCAAAATGACGTTTTCAGAGCCTTAATTTCTTTATTTCGAGGTTGAGGATTATATTTTTATTATTTGAACTATTTGCAGTTATTTTCAGCATTAATTTTTTTATTCTTTACTATTGTTGTTTACTCGTAAATTATTCATTGTTTTAATTTTATTTATAAATAAAATTCATTGTTTAGCCTGTTTTTTATTTACCTGACAATTTTTTTAATGTCATCTATTGTTTTATTATACATTTTAAAAATTCACACTCTATTTCTACATTTTCTTTTTTTAGATTATTTTTTGAGACAAAGAATTATAAATCCAAAAACGTTTATTTCTTTTTCAATCATTGAATATCAGAGCATTTAATTGTTTTTTATTCATATATTTTTATACTATATTATTATATTTATATATTATACTATTTATTGTATATATATATTTATTTATTTATTTTTATCAGTTCATTATTTCTTCTATATATATATATATATTAATCTATACTTTTTTTTTTTTAATACTTTTATTAATAATTTTTTGTTTTTTAATTTTATTTTGTTATTGAGAAAAAGTTATCTATTTATGTTTTAAAAATTATTTACTAGTTTATTTAAATATTTATTTTGAAAATAAATTTTTACTTTTTTTGGATTTCATAACAAGTTTTTTTAGTTATTTTTCATAATTTTAAGTTATTTTTTCTTACTGATATTTTTAAGATATTTCATCTGTCTAAAAATTTAGTATACGATTTATATTTATTTTTATTTTGTATTTAAGAATTGATGTATTTAAATATTGTTGCTTTTTTTATTTACCTGACAATTCTTTATTTTAGGTTTTATTATTCATTTTTAATATTTCAATTTTTACCTACATTTTTTTTTTTCTTTAAATATATACGACATTTACTTGTTCACTGGATAAGAAGACGTCAGAGAAAAAAAATACTGGGACTTTTGATCTTATTTATTTTACATTTTTATTAATCTTCTCAAACATGCAGTTCTTTTTGCATTTTGTTGCTTTTATTTCTTCGTTTTTTGACAATTTTGGTTTAAACCGCTATACTAGTTTTTTGTCTAGTTACCTCTCATTATTTACTAAGTTTTTACATTTATTTCTTTATGTTTGTGAGTTTCACTTTTTATTTTAGTTTTCTCTACTCGAAGTTAAAAATGCCTTGTTTCTTACCATTACTTTTGATATTTGTAATTCCCTTTCTTTAAATATTCTGCTATTTCTATAAAGTTCAATATTGGAAATATTCTTCTAAAATTTATTCATTAACTTATTTTTATGTCTGATACGCTTTTATCCCCTGAGATGGGACCACACCTTGGGGGTTTGTCCTTCCAGTTTGAAGTAAGTCATTGAGGAAGAGGTTGCTAGAAAGTAAATGGCTGAGCATTAACTTGCAGTTAAATTAAATAGATAAAGAAAGACTTTGTAGAAAATATATCGACATCAAGATAGGAAGATATTCCGAAACTTTCCTTAGGAAATACAGGCTAAGACTAGTGGATTGCGCCTTCGTCTACTGTATTCAATAAACGTTTTCATTATCCCTAAGTTACATATAGAAAACAAGATTCCGTCGTTTCATGAATCGCCCTTCCCGCTTGCAATATTATGTCTTTGATGTACTACTTTGTTTTTTAGCGCAAAGCATTTTAAAAAGGATGGCCGATGCGTCCCTTGTTTTTCAAAGGTCGCATCGCAGGCTTTCATAATTGTTTAGTGAAACGAGAGACTATATCACTGGAATTTGCTAGAAGACCATTCACGTGTGTACGCCTGATGTACAGTACAAAATTAATAATCTCCTTGAAGTATTTCACAGCTACCCGAGCATGAAATCGCTTTCGAGTTGGGAATGAATTTCACAAGCAATAATGAAGCAGTGGAATAACGGATATTTATCAAGATTTCAATGTCATTTCCGTTTCAAAGTTGCAGCTCATTTAGGAAGTCATGTTCGATAAAATGCTTCCCTGTAGCCGTTCGATATATCACTATTTTGTAATATTTTTACTGATTGTATGGGTTTACGTATAATATAGTTCATAACAAGATTCATTCAGTCTCTAATCTGGAAGCAAAGAGAAACTCGTGACTTAGCCTGTCTTCTTTTTGAACGATAAAAAAATAGCTGCAACTGCAAATACTACAGCCACAGTCTAACAACAACCATATCAACAACTTCAATAATAATAATAATAATATGTTCACATAATAATAATAATAATAATATTATTATTATTATTATAATTTGGCAGTAGACCCTTAAACAGGTTCTATTGAATATTATTGTTGCTTCAGCTGCATTTATTTTGTAGAAGACTTTTTTATTTTCCTTATTGCGGACTTCTCTTCAGTGGAAGCGTGCTAACAGAGTGCCATATTTGTCATTTCATGGGGAAAAGTCAAAATCTGGAAGCTTTATATATTCTATACAGTTAGTTATATACAATCCCCCAACCGTTTGACAGACTCTTTCCTGTCATTCTGTTCAGCGGGGGCTAGTAGAGTGACTTCTTGCATAGGTCCCTTCTGAATTTATACACGGGCTTTAGCGGGGGTCATGGATGGCGAATTTGATTGGTTGCAGTCAGCGAACTTCCACCATTTGCGGCGAAGCTCGATCCTTGACAGATCTTCGCAACCTGGGAATGTCATTCATTCCACGCGTTCCCATTGGCCTGCCGTTGCGTGATTCTGAGACCGGCCTTGACATCATCTTTATTTGCCTTCTACGTTGCACCTTCCTCTTCCATGGATGAATGATGTCATCTATTACCTCTTTCTGTGGTAGTCGGGGGATTGTCTCGAAGAGCGCTCGCTCATCTAGAGCATCTCCATTTTCAGGGAGTCGTGGCAGGTATTCGTTGGATTTCATTTTCTTCAGAGAGATCTTCTTATCTTGTGGGGAGCGATGCCTCCTGCGTCGTATTCATTGTTGGTCTTTCTCGGCAATGAAGCGCCTCTAGCAGGCGCAGACGTCGTGGGTCGGCGGCTCTCCCGATTATACCTTATTTTGTATAATACTGTCGCGGGAGATGGAAATATTGGAGTAGCACGGGCGTGGTTCATGATGGCACCCTCCACAGGAGAGAAATTGACAGACGCATCGTGGTCCTTCCAATATAAGCGCCAGGGCATCCTCGGACAGGACATTATTTCTAAGTGACCTTACGTTCTTCTCATCTTGAGGGTTCTCTTGCTGGCGGAGAGGGTTATTTTCATCACAGATCACGGGTGCGGCGGTTCTTATAATAAATTAGACCTTTGTGACGAGAGACCACCACCGGCTCATTGTTCAGAGCTTGGGTCCTTTCTGAAATCTGAACCAAATCCATAAGGACTTTCATCGCGAATAATGCTGAATTGAAGGCCCTACAGTGCTATTAGAGAACACGACAGATCAGACCTTTAATGTAAATTGATCTTGAACTAGCCCACCCGGGCAGGACACCAACAATTGAACGTGTTGCTGTAAATGTGAGTTGAAACAATCTTTTTCACCAACAGGCCGTAAACAAAGTTATCGAACTGGCCTTTAACCATCAATCAGCAGTCAGAGAGAACACACAAGTGCAAGATGTTTTAAAGATCGATTTTATAAGGACATGGTTTTTTGACAGTACCGTGTTGACGAGAATCAGAAGGAAATCGTCATGGAAAACGTCCGAATGACCGAAGATCAGTAAGAGAATAAATCTTGTAAGTTTATTATAAGAACGAGTGCCGAACAAGTTTTGATCTGATTGTGGAAGAATTTAACCTTCTCCGCCAGCAAGAGAATCCTCGTCAGGTGCGGTCTACGAATTTTTTCTTCCGAGGGATGCCCTGGCGCTTATATTTTTCTTATCCGGCTGATCTGTCAAAAAGTTTATCTCCTGAAGACGCCCATTTTTTGCCATCATGAACCACGCCCGTGTTTCAAGATTTCATCTCCCAAGACAGCTTATTTTAAACAGATAATCGGTGAGAGCCGCCGACCTCGAATACGCCTGGTACTTCCTCCTCATTTGAGTGAAAAACCAACATTGAATATCTGAAGGCATCGCCCTGAACCCACGAATTTAAGAAGAATAATGCAGAACACCCACCAAATCCAACGAATACCTGAAAATGACAACCCTGGAAATGGAGATGAGTGATGAGCGAGGCGCCCTTCGGTGACAATCCCCCCGACTCGACAGAAAGAGTGTGATACGACATCATTCATCCGCAGTGAAATATTAGATACTCCGATGAGTCACCCGGCTGAAATCACGCAACGGCAGTGACCGCTTCTGGAATGAATGACATTCCCAGGTTGCGAAGATCTGTCAGATCGAGCTTTCGCCGCAGAAATTTGGCTTCCCGTTATATGACTGCACTGACCAATCAGAATTCGCCATCCATGACCTCCCCGCTGAAGCCCGTGTATAAATTCAGTAAGGTTCCACATGCAAATGCCAGTGACTCTACTTTCTCCTGCTGGAGAATGACAGAAGAGTATCGTCGAAACGCGTCGCGGCAACAAATATAACTAACTGTATAGAATATATAAAGAAGCAGAATCCAGATTTTGACTTTTCTAAATGAAATGAGGGAAAATATAGGCGATCTCTGTTAGCAAGCACTCCACTGAAGAGAAGTTTTCAATAAGGAAAATAGAAAGTCTTCTACAAAATTATGCAGCTGAAGCAGCAATAATATTCAATAGAACCTTCTATTTTACCTGATGCTTATATTCATGACATTATACAATGACGAGGACCGTGCATTCGTGGTCCATCTCGGAAAGGGAATGATCATCCGGACGTTGCGTAGCAGCTGAATGATTATGCGCCGGCATGACATCACGCAGCGAATTGCTTATGGGAACGCTGGAATGAATGATATTCCCAGGTTGCGAAGATCTGTATTTCGATTTGTTGTCAGTTATTTGTGTTTTGTTTTTATCGTTTTTTTATATTCGCCGTCCATGACCCTGCTGAAGCCCGTGTATAAGTTCAGAAGGACCTATGCAATCTACCAGTCTCTACTAAGCCCTCCGCTGGAGAATGACAGAAGAGTCTGTCGAAACGTCGCGGCAACAATTGTATAGAATCAACTGTATAGAATATATAAAGCAGAATCAGATTTTAGCTTTCCCCATGAAATGACAAATATAGCGAGCTGTTAGCACGCACTCCACTGAAGAAGTCCTGTGGAAAATAGAAAGGTCTTCTACAAAATAAATGCAGCTGAAGCAGCAATAATATTCAATAGAACCTGTTTAAAAGAGGGTCTGCTGCCAAATTATAATAATAATAATAATAATAATAATACTTAGGTCTCCTTATTACAGTTTATCCATTTCCAGTAGTCTGTCTTGTTCGTCTCCGTGTGTGTGTGTGTGTGTGTGTGTGTGTGTGTGTGTGTGAGAGAGAGAGAGAGAGAGAGAATTTTCTAGTTCGTTTCAACATGTTCCTTCTCCTACGCAATTTCGGGGTAAAATTTCATAAGTCTATAAATATTGCAACTAGAAAAAGCCTCTGGAGCAACACCAAGCCAAGAAGTACAAAAGGTGCGTGTGGAGAGTCCGGTCGCATTCTAGGCCTCTATTTTTTTATTTTATTTATTTTATTTATTTATTTATTTTATTTATTTTATTTATTTTTATTTATTTTTTTTATTTATATTTTTTTTATTTTCTTTTTTATTTTTTCTTTTATTTTTATTTATATTTATTTATTTATTTATTTACTTTCATTATTAGTTTTTTACTCTTATTTATTTTATTTTATTTTATTTATTTTATTTACTTTTATTTACTTATTTTTATTTTTATGTGATTTTTATCTATTTTTTTTATTCTTATTTATTGTCATTTATTTTATTTATTTTGATTACTTAATTTCTTTTATTTCTTTTTCTTTATTTAATTTGTTGAATTTTATTTTAATATATATTTTTTTTATTTAGCTTTTCGATTTGTTTATTTGTATATATATAGCTTTTATTTGTCCTATTTATTTATTGTTATCTATTTATTTGTATTGATATATTTATTTCTGTTTTTATTTTTGAATTTTTTTAATAACTTATCAATTAATTATGTTTATTTTATTTTATTTATTTATTTTTATTTATTTATTCATTTATTTATTTATTTATTTATGTTTTTCAGATTATTTATTTATTTATTATTTTCATTTATTTATTCATTTATTTATTTTTGTTCTTGTTTATTTTACTTATTTTCATTTATTTATTTATTTATTTTTATTTGTTATTTATTTTCATTTATTTAATTTTTTCTTTGTATTTTTTTATTTATATTATATTTATTTATTTATTTTCATTCGTTTTTTTTATTTTTATATTTTTAGTTTATATTTTTATTTATTTATTTTTACTTATTATGATTTATTTGATTTATATATTTCTTTTATTTATTTTTATTTATCATTTTTCTTTCAGTTATTTATTTTCGTTTACTTACTTTTTTATTTGTGTTTATTTTTTTTTCTATTTTTTATTTTTATTTTTTTTATTTAACTTTATTTTTAATTGTTTATTTTTTATTTTTAATTATTTTTTATTTTTAATTACTTTTTATGAATTTTTATTTAGTTGTATTTAATTTTATTTATTT
>NC_089786.1:43359329-43409329 GCF_040412425.1 Macrobrachium rosenbergii | reverse complement strand
TATATATATATATATATATATATATATATATATATATATATATATATATATATATATATATATATATCAGATGCTAAAGTTTTTTCACCAAAGACCTATTACGGAGGTCTTTGCTTTACACATCATCTGCACGCACACTCTCTGGAACTGCCAAGCGTCCTCGAAATACTTAACAGAGGCTGGAATACTGTTCTAGTGCGCCCTATTATACGCGCTTCACTTTAATGACTTACATTGCTGCTCTTGCATATATCCATTTATTTCTTTCCCTTTTATCTTTGTTTATTTCATATTTTTTTCGCTTATTAATTCTCTCTTGCCTCTCTTTCACATACTTTTTGGATTCCTCACTTTATGGACGTCTGATTAACTATTAAATGGTCATTTAAGTAGATTTATATATATGAACACTTGTAATTTTGAATGATAACAATACTAATATGAATAACATATTTAAGAATTTTCGAATCATTTACTCCTTTCAAGAAGCAATTTTGCCGAGTCATTCGTGTCAGTGACGACTAACGAGTGCAGACTACGTTGTACTGATTTTGTTGCGAAGATTTCGTTTCGTTCGTGTATGCATAAGAAAACTCTGTGGATACTATCCTTATGTGCTACTGCTGCATACGACACGTATCTATATAGATGCAGCGAGCTACGTTATGTTATTATCTAAAGGAATGCAAAGTAAAATAAAAGAAAGCAGCAACAGCAAAGATTCTCGTATGATACTATAATAAAAAAATATATAAAAGTCATTTTAAAGTAGAAGTCATTATTGGCAGTAGATCAAACTAAAAGAACATTTTGGTAGGAATAAATTTTACAATCTTCTGAGCATTTGTTTTTGTCAAATATTCTATTCTCATTTGATAAAGATTTGTATAAAATACTGACGGTGCGAAAAATTTAGAATGTTTGCATATCGTTTTCGTCATTTTTCGAAAGGTTTAAAACATTTATTCATATTTGCTTGGTGTTCTAATCCAGGTTCCGTTAAAATGCTTTGTGCCCGTCTTTGACATTTATAGGTAACAATAATCCTAAAATGTAATTGCTACTTAAAAGACTGTCTGTTTTGATTTATCATAAGATATGAATAAGCTATTAAAGTTCAAATAATTTCCTTTACTTCTGTTCCAACTTGCAAGAACAGAAATGCAATTGTACCTGATACTTTAGGGTGTTTGAATATATTACCACGAATCATTTAATAGTGAAGGTTATAGCTTCCGATAGAAATGATATACAAGACAGACTCCATTATTATTCATGCGAAAAATTTCGAAGTGTTTATTTTGACGCAAATCTGAAATCTGAATACAACATTTAGGTAATAATCTACCATTTGGCATATCGAAAACCTTTTTCATTAATTCGTTCTGTAGTCAGACAGTTTTATAAGATACACGTAAACGTGGTTCAATTATGCCAAAATCTGCCCTAAAAGTGAGTTTGATCGTTCATTAACGTGATAGAACTGCAGTTGTCTAGACGTAGCTTTGGAGAGGATCCAGGCTTTGAATCGGCAGATAAGGTAGAGTTTGAAATCTCTGTTTTTATGGGAGGAAATTGAACTTGTGATTTTTACTATGATTTTCTAATCATTATGAACTTTTGAACTGGTGTGGGAGATTTAATATGAATATTCATACCTCTTTTATATTATTGTTTTGTCATGTTACGTTTGCCATATCTTGGCTATGCATTTTACACTTTCCATTATTGTGTTTTGCATTTCATATATTTTTGGGAGTTTTCTATTATGTTTAATTCTTCCGACAGATGTCTGTGGACAGATGTCGGTGGACAGAGTGGATAGTGTGGACTGTTTCGAATAACATGTGGTAGACTGTTTTTGACATGACTAGTTATTGATTTGGGGAGTATGTGTGAGTTTGGATATTTTCAGGCTATTAGCCATAGTGAGACTTCTTTAATCAGAAGTGTTTTACAGTTCAGAGTTTAGTTATCTAACTCGATAATTCATTTATTATGCATTTTAATCTTTGCTTTGTTTTATTCATTTCTTGTTGGGTTATTTGAATAATAAACCTATTTTTGTAGAAACTATTGCGTTTCTTTAAATGGTCCATTTAATTGATTTGGTGAGAATGAGTGTGATTCGGTGTGGTGAACTTCGGAGAAACGATGAGAGAGAGAGAGTGATACAGAGAGAGAGAAGAGAGACGAGAGAGAGAGAGAGAGAGAGAGAGAGAGAGAGAGAGAGAGAGAGAGAGAGGAGAAAAATGGATGTAAGTGTTATCGTGAGCGAACTTTCATACGCCTCCGTTTCCTGAATAAAGATCGTTGGAGCACGTTACGTACACTTTCAAAAAAGTGTTAATTCTGTTTCTTGTTACATATATAAATAAATATATATATATAGAATAAATATATATATAAATAAATAAATATATATAATATATATAAATGGTGGCAATATAAAGAAGATATAAATTTAATTGATATATAGAAATAAGATAGAAAAAGAACCATTGAACAGGTTAAAAGTGTATCACTGTATCATCAGTGTTCATCAGAGTTCAGAGTTCCTTTCAAATTCATCAACAAAAAGCTTCTGAGTAATAACACCCGGGAAGGCATCCTGGTCCTGGTTCCTCCCCTTCCAGTGACACGTTCATTAATTTTGAAGGCGCAGCGTCATCATGTTGATTTAAGTGGACAGCGTAATGAACGTGAAGTGAGGTGGACACGATGGGTACTGGATAAATTTGATTATATGACACGTCATTATTCATTTCTGCCACTAGATGAGATCGAAAAAGATTTTTCAGTGGTTGTGACTTCATTTGGTGTACAGGATTACCGTGTAATTCAAATGGGATTACAGTTTTCCCACTGAATATATTTGCACTAATCAAGCGCGTTCCTAAACGTAATGGACGATAATTTTACGCCAACCCCTACCCTGTGTAACCTAATTTTGTTTACATTTTTTTCTGTATAATAACGACAGCTTACGGGTAATAAAACCATGTTTAGACTTGCCGCCATCCATCCAGGTAGGAGCGTCGCTCACGAATGGTCCTAGTCAAATTTGCAGCACGAATGTACCTCGGCCTGGACTTCGGAAGGGTAAATAGCCTGATTTATAGCCTGATTTGGCGTCATACAACAGCAACTGAAATAACTAAAACTGGCATCATGAAAACTTTGTCATATTATATATAATGTTGCCACCTCAGTGACGATAAACAATTTCATGTCATGTATTCATCATTTTCATTAAACATAAATTCATTATTTCAAATTAAAATTATAATCTCATCGCTATCCACAAACATTTATTATATCGAATTATATTCCACTGGACTGGAACTGGAATATAAACTTTAGGCCATAGGTCAAGCGCTGGGAACTATGAGGTCATTCACCGCTGAAAATAATGTTGAAACAATTATTAGGAGAGGATGGAAGTAAGAGGAAGGAGAATATGAAGTATATAGTAAAGGAACGAAAGGAGTTGCATCTAGGGGCGGAAGGGACGATGCAGCGAAACTCAGGTAATGCCTATAGTGTACCACGTGAGGTACACTGACGGCACTGGCTTCTTTTCAGTAGGATATTATAATATTGCATATTTAATGTATGATGCCTTGTCATACTGAAAATACTTTTAGATATAAAATATTACAAGAGTGAAAATTCGGTGAATTTTATACATTGTAAAATACCAGAACATATGAAATGCTGTAATATATACTGTAAAATATTTACAAAAATACTGAAAATAGATAAAAGGTGATCATTTGTTAATTAAAAAATAACAAAATTCTTCTACTTCAATGGTCATCACTCATTGGACCCTTCAGCCACCCAAAATTAACAAAGGCCAACATGACTTTTCTCCTTTTTATAACCAAGAAACTCAATCAGCCTTAATCTTCCCTTTTGGGGACAAGTATACCCTGCAATCGAGTGTTTGTTACAGCTGCCCAGATTAAGGCAAGGTTATCAGAAAGTTACTATCTATGTTTATTAATCCCCTTATGAAACCGAATTACATTCCTATATTATTATTATTATTATTATTATTATTATTATTATTATTATTATTATTATTAGTGCCATACTGTTATGTATTTTTTAATATTTAATTATACCATCAAGAATTATTACGGTAATATTATTATTATTATTATTATTATTATTATTATTATTATTATTATTATTATTATTATTATTATTATTTCTAGTGCCATACTGTTATGTCAGGAACCAGTAATTTTGTAATATTAACATTAATAATACTATTACCAGCACTATTATTGTATACATACCATCAAGAATTATTACGGTAATATAAGAGAGTGCCGAGACGGCAACACCCGACCTTAGGGCATTATTATTATTATTATTATTATTATTATTATTATTATTATTATTATTATTATTATTATTATTATTATTATTATTATTGCTAAGAGATTCACAATTTCGTGAAAAACAATCTGTGTAATAAAAATCCACAGTTATACAGTAAATTTATTACTGTGTAAAATAAACAAAGACTTTCGAACACTAGAACGGTGTTCCTCATCAGTACTAACTTTAAAATGTAAAATGAAAGGGTAGTTTTCTTATGAATAGTTTTTAAAAAATGGGGGCGGGACGAGGAGATAACAGCCCATCACGGAGGTGCTGGTTCGGGTGTTGTTAGGTTATTCCAAATTCAACAGTTGGCAGTTCATCTTCGACTTGCGATGTTGCACTTGTCTGCGCTGCATAGGTGCCATAGTCGGAAAACCATCCACAGGGACGTCGGCTATCTGGAGAGATAGAGAAGGGAGTTGGAGAGGAAGCAGAGCATCAGGGTTCACACGGTCAACGTCAGTTTTGAAATTAAAATGTTTTATGTAGTGTTTGGCAATAAACCAGTTGATAAAAGGGTCTTCATTTGTAAATGTTTTATTATCTTCAAAAGATATTCCCATATTTATAGCAGCACCTTCAACTAATCTTCTCACGTGACAATCTTCACTATTAAAAATAGTTCGTGCACCATCCCAATTAATTCTGTGGTCTAAATTAAAACTATGAGCTACCAAAGCGCTCCCCTGTGCATGAAGATCATAGGCCCTTCTGTGTTCCCTTAATCTTACAACCAGTCCCCTACTGCTCTCGCCGTAGTAACAACCATTGCAATCATGGCAGGGAACCTTGTAAATACCGTTGTTTCTCTTGGTGCTATTATTATTTTGGTAAAGGACTTTTGCCAAGGTGTTTTTATAGGTATAAACAATTTCTATATCCTTTTGATATTTATTCATATAATAATCCCCTACTTTTGAGAGTTCTTCGTCAAAGGGTAATGATACATGTTTCTTGTTATTCATTTAAACAAACATTATTAAATCTTGTTATTCATGACCTATATAAAACCTCCTTTTAGCCCAGCTGATGGTGTCAGTAATAAAATGTTCCGGGTACTTTAAGGACCTAAAGGTGTCTACGACATGGGAAAGTAATTCGTCTAGAAGAAGAAGAAGAAGAAGAAGAAGAAGAAGAAGAAGAAGAAGAAGAAGAAGAAGAAGAAGAAGAGGCCGTGACAATCCGCAAGACTCGGCCGACGATTAGTTTGCGTAGTTGATGTATTTCTGAACCTTAACGGTGACAGTTTGCCTGAGGAGCTGGTTTTAGCTTTCTGTAAAAGAAAGCTATCATGCGGGCTTTGTTTGTCTGTCCGCCCTCAGATCTTAAAAACTACTGAGAGCAGAGGGCTGTAAATTGGTACGTTGATCATCCACCCTCCAATCATCACACATACAACATTGCAACCCTTGTAGCCTCAGTAGCTTTTATGTTATTTAAGGTTAGAGTTAGTCATGGATCGTGCGTCTGGCAGCGCTTTCCGGAGGCATGGGAAGCACCCTCACTCTACCGCAACTAGGGAGCAACTGAAGTGCTACGGTCGTACTCGTAGCTGATAGTTTTATACAGCATTATGCGATGTACAGAAAAATAGACTTTACACAAAGTGTAGATGGTGTACACATAGACAACAAAAACAACGTGGTATATGGAACTTCATTAGTTGTATTAGTAACAGAATAAACATTATTATCACTGAAGCTATTATTACTACTATCGTCGATGCAATGGGAATTTACAAAATGTTGCTTTAGTTCTATTAATGTTCAGTATGTAATGAAACTAGAAAATGACATTTCAGTGAGTGCCTACTTATAAAAAAGACAGACTGACAGTTGAAATGGAGACAGCAAAAGATTTTTGTCCCAGACACCCAGACGGGAAAGAAGGTTTAAGAGAGAGAGAGAGAGAGAGAGAGAGAGATTGGGCGAAGGCGTTTTCCCTTAAGGTAAGACATCCGAGGGGAGACCAAAACCGAAATGATAAAATTGGGCGGAAGAGATATGAGTTTAGAAATCTCCTATAATGCCTGGTAGACCTCCGCAACTAACATGAACCCCCTTCTCTCTCTCTCTCTCTCTCTCTCTCTCTCTCTCTCTCTCTCTCTCTCTCTATGTATGTACAAGAATTCTAACGACAGCAACTCACTGAAACGTATCCAAATACTTAGAATTTAATTTAATATAAAAGATAATATTTTCCTTTGCTTCTGTAATGGAAGACGGTGTTCATTTTCTTAACATTTAGGGGAGCCAATCTTTAAAGTGAGAATCGCACTGAGAATAGTTATCCAAAAATTTGATTTAAGGATGAAACTAATTTTCGAACACGTTAGAGAACGAGTTTTAATCTGAAGAAATTATTTAGCTTTGATGTTGCCGTACAAGTCTTTTAATTTTTTTAATCCATAATGTTCCAGACATTTGAGAAAAAAATATTAATAATAATAAAATAAAATCAAGTGATTACCAGTAAGACCCTTTCTTATTTCACGTAACCGCTTATAATTCTAGCCTTTGTTAACCGCCAAATCAAAGACAGGAACTCTAACTGAACACATTTAAGTTTGCATGTACAAGGCTAATAAATGACTAAACAAGAAAACTTATGGACAGCAAGCAAAAAATCCCTGAGGTACAAATCGGCTGTGAATCCTACCAGGACCCGACTCTTAATCCAGAGAACAAAATGATGGAAACCCGCTGTAGCGTCCCTCTGTCAGGTGTCCTCTGGTCTCGGGGAGTTCTGGCTGACATTTGCACGGGCCCTCGACCGCCAATGGACTAACACAAGATTTTCTTGTTCACTTCTGGTGAACTCTTATACTCCTACAAATGGAAAGGGTTTCCGGGAAAGACCTACTTCCAGTGAAGACCAACTTTCAATTTTCATATGCCTAAAGAAAGCAGGAATTTCAGAATCAGAAAAGAATATTAAAGAATTTTAGCATTAAAGGTACAAAAAGAATAAAGGTGATTGAGAAATGAGCAAATGTAGCAGGAAATATGTTTTTGATATACAGCAAAAGTAATATAAATTTGGGACGAAATAAAGTTGTTTTCAAGCATCTAAAAACGTTTCTTATGGATGTGGAGAGAAATTGAGAGTACTATGCCCTCGAGAAAAGAGCCTGGAAATAATCTTTGCAGATTTGACCATTTTTAAATAAAAAACCATTTAATTTTAAAAAAAATGTTTGAAATCATATTAAGCATCCAGAATTTCATTTGAATGTCTCAGGATATAATAAGTGTTAATTTTTATTTGTATTATTTTCTTATGCTGTCGACAGACCCTTACAACAAACACAACAGCCATGTTGCCCCTGTTGAAAAGAGTATCAACCCACACAAATGACTTTAAGGTTCGTTAAAAAACTAAAAAAATTACTAACATTTCGTCAAATAAAATCCTTCAATAGGTTATCGAGTAATGCATTTAAAAGAAATTTTAAAAAGTAGCTTATAAAGTAAGAAGAA
Organism: Macrobrachium rosenbergii; assembly: GCF_040412425.1. Lineage (NCBI taxonomy): Eukaryota > Metazoa > Arthropoda > Malacostraca > Decapoda > Palaemonidae > Macrobrachium > Macrobrachium rosenbergii. Next base: position 43,401,452 of record NC_089786.1, on the reverse strand, counting down.
AGCACGAGACTGACCTAAACAAAGAGGAGCGACACGGGCAATGGAAATCACTGACATCCACCGACAGGAGGTGCACAATCACCGAAATCTTCTGCATCACTCACTTATTTTAAAAAGCATAATGACTTCTTTAGCGTAATAGAACAGTACTTTATTTATGTGGTTGTCCAGCAACAGCAAAAAATCTGTCGTTTTTTACTGGTACACATCAGTTATATTTAAAGTAAACACTACAATAAAAACTTTGATCCATCAACAGCAAATAAATTGTTTCCTGGCGCTTGGTGAATTCAAACAAAAGACGAAATAAAATGGCGGACGGACTTCTTGGTGTTTGGCCTCTGTTTTGTCTTGCATCTTTCATTTTTCAAACACCTTTTTCCGACTCTTCATTAAAAGTACAAACTTAAAGCAGATGTTATTTAGATACCTTTGCTATTGTTATATTTCATGACTATAGCGTTTTTTGGGAAACAGACAAAGCTAGTTTCAACGGTTCTGTTGTACAGAACGGTTAATTCAGTTTCCTGTTCACTCACCGATAACTTGAAATTCGCATATCGTTTTTGAGGAGACTCCCTCTGCTTCGGAAGCACAATAAAACGATGCCCATATTTCTGGATACCTTCGCTGGCAACTTTCCTAGAACTCGTTTCCTTCACCCCCGCTTCTCCTTAGTTTCTGCTACCTCCATCACCCACACCCTTACCCTCCCCCTCCCTTCCCCTTCCCGAGAAGAACCTCTATTTGCATCGCTTTTGTTCAAGTTGTAAAATCTTGGATGGGGTGCGACTTTAAAGCGAACGGGGAGAGGGAATCAATGAACGGTTTTTATTGCTGTTTTCTACGTTACTGTTTTATTCTTTTCTTCCCTTTCGCACTTTCCTTTCTAGGTTTAAGCCTTTAATAGATCTCATTCTGCTCTGCCTTTTTGTCACTGAGAAAACATTGCTAATTTCCGTTATCACTTGAAACGAATTCCATTGCTGATTTCTTGGTGTATTTCAAAGAACCGGTACTGCGCAATAAGACTGCCCAGTCATAAATTTAGAAACAATATGAACTGAAAAGAAAATGTTCAGATAATGTGCGTATATTCGAAAAAAACAGTGATTAAAAGAATATATCATACAATAACTTGGTTGATAGCGAAAAAAGGTAGTGACAAGCTATCTTTTAGTAATATGTTTTTAGTTTATAATGGTCATTCTAATGCCATTATTTTAAGGGGAACCATTTGTACCCGAAATGGTTTTTATATTATGTTTTTTTTTGCGCGATCAGGTAAAGTACAAATTAGTTGCTGGCACACTGGAAACAGCTGAGAAATTGTAGGAACAGAAAAAAATAGGTAATTTGCTGCACGAGGAAAATCCAAAGAAATACAGAGGAAAAACAAATATAAAATATGGCAGCTAAATGGAAATCAGGGAAAAATAAGTAAATGGGTGCGAGTAAATGAAGTAAGAAAATTACCTGGCAAATATATACATGAGGAGTTTGACAAACAGTAATAAGAGCAAAAATAACTATATGATGAAAGAAAGGAGCAGAATAAAAAAAAAAAGCATTAGGAAAAAAGGTGAGAGATGAAAGAAAAACTATACCAGTAGTCATTGGCAGGAGTAATGTGAAGGAAAATATTGAAGAAGGAAATACGTGAAATAATAATAATACAAAAAAAAAAAAATAAATAAATAAAAATCAAGGTGAAAAAAGGAAGAAAGGTACAACAGGAGAGGCAGAATAGGTAAAGCCTATTATTATTATTGTCAGCAAAGATGTAAAATAAATAAATGAAAATAAATGTAAATAAATAAAAAGAAATAAAAGTAAATGGAAAAGCGAATAAATAAAAATAAATTTAAAAATAAATAAAAATATAAATATTAATAAATAACTAAAAATAAAAATAATGAAAATAAATAAATATAAAAAAACGAAATTAAGTAGAAATAGATAAAATAAATAAATAAAAGGAAATAAATTAAAATATTTAAAAACAAATAATTAAAAATAAAAATAAATAAAAATAAAAAAATAAAAATAAATAAAAATAAGTGAATAAATAACAAAATATAAACAAATTAATAACTAACAATAAATAAACAGATAAATGATTATAAATAAAATAAATGAAATAAAAAAAATATAAAAAATAATTAAACAAAATAAACAAAAAGATATTAAATAATAAATAAAAACTAATAAGAATAAATGTATGAAAAGAAATAATAATAAATGAAATAAATGAATATATAAAAAAAAAAAAATAAATGAAAATAAAAAATCAAAATAATAAAATTAAACCAAATAAAAAAATAAAATAGAAATAAATAAAAATGAACAAATAATAATGAATAAATAAAAATATAAGCAAATGAATAAAAATAAATGAAAATAAATTAAAAATAATAAGTACATAATAATAAAAAAAAAATCAAATAAATAAATAAAAAAAAATAAAAATTAAGTAAAAAAAAATAAATGCAATAAAGAAAAATAATTAAAATATATATGAAAAATTTATAAATAAAAATAGATAAAAAAAATAAATCAATAAGAATCGATAAAAATAATTAATCAAAAATCTTTAAACATAAATAAAAAAAATAAAAAATAAATAATGATAAATAAAAAATAAATAGATGAAAAGATAAAATATAAAAATAAAAATATAAAAACAATATAGAATTAAAAAGAAATAAACAAAATTAGATAAATAAAAAATAAATAAAAATAATTAAATAAATATAAATATAAATGAAAATGAAAATAAATAAGAATAACAAGTAAAAAAATTAATGATAATAAATAAATTTTTTAAAATATAATTAATGATAATAAAAAAATAAATAAATATAAAAGAAATAAAAAAAGAAAATAAAGAAAGAGATAAATACAATAAAATATATATGATAGTAAATAAAAATAAATTTAAAAAATGAATATAAAACAACAATGAATAAAAAATTAAAAAAATTAAATAATCAAAAAATAATAAACAATAAATAAAAATAAATTAAAATAAAAAAATAGAATAAAATAAATAAAGAATAGATAAATAAATAAAATTTTAATAAATAAATAAATAAATACATAAATAAATTTATAAAATTAAAAATTAGTAAAAAATGCCAAATACATTAATAAAAATAAATAAATAAATAAATAAATAAATAAATAAATAAATAAATAAATAAATAAATTAAATAAATAAAGAAAAAAAAATTAAGGAAAAATGATATTATTATTTAAAAAAATAAATTTATTAATTAATTGAAAATACATGAATACATATAAAATAAATAAAATAATTAAATAAATAAAAAATAAATAAAAAATAAATAAATAAAAATAAATTAAAAGAAATAAAATAAAATATTAAAAAGAAATTAATAAAAAAATATTAAAAACAATATAAATAAATATAAATAAAATTAATTAAAAATAAGTAAAAATAAATCCTATTACTAAAAAAGATAAATAAAAATACATTAATAAAAATAAATAATAAGAAAATATAAAAATAACTAAAGAAAATAAATATAAATAAATAAATAAATAAATAAATAAATAAATAAATTAATAAAAAAGTAAATAAATGAAAATAAATAAAAAATATAAATAAGTAAATAAATATAAATACAGAAAAATAAATAAAAATTAATAAAAATAAATGAGAATAAATAGAAATAAAAAAAAAAAATACATAATAGAAAAAATAATTAAATAAAAATAAATAAAAAAAATAAACAAGTAAAAAATAAATAAAAATCAATAAAACTAAATTACTAAATATTAATAAATAAGAATATAAAAATGTATAAAAAATAATAAATAAGTAAATAAAAATACAATAAAGCAATATGTATAAAAATATAAAAATAATTAAATAAATTAATAAAATAAATTAAAATAAAATTAAAAACTTCTAATAAATATAAATAAAAAATAACTAATTAATATAAAAATAAATGCAAATAAAATAAATAAATACTTAAATAAAAAAATATAGACAAATAAAAATAATATATTGAAATAAATAAAAATAAATAAAATTAAATAATAAATCAAATTAAATAAAAATAATTAATTAATGATGAATAAATATAAATAAAAATAAATAAATGCAACCAAATAATAATAAACAAAGATAATAGAAAATAAATAAATAAAAATTAATGATAATAAATAAATAATAATATTAAAATAAAAAATATCAAATAATATTAAAATAAGAATATCAAATTAATATAAAAAAAATCAATAAAACTAAATAAAAGTCGATAAATAAAAATAAAAGTGACTGAAAAAAGGAAAATAAATAAAATTCAATAAAGAAAATTTAATCAAAAATAAATAAAAAAGTAAAAAAATATAAACTATAGAAATAAATTCATAATAATAAACAATTTTAAATAAATAAAAACAAATTAAAATAAATTAAATAAATAAGAATAAAAAAATTTAAAAAGTAAATAATGATAAGAAAAATTAATAAATAAACATAAATAATAAGTAATTAAATAAATGAAAATAAATAAATAAAAATAAATTAAATTAAATAAAGATAAATAAAAAGAAATAAATAAAGATAAAAAGAACTAAATAAGTAAAGCAAAATAAAAATATATAAATAAAATAAAAATAATACATAAAAATATATAAGGTTAATTAAAACAAATATAAAAAAGAAATAAGAGAAAATAAATAACAGTAAAATTTAAAAATAAATATAAATAGAAATAAATATAAATAAATAAATATAAAGAAATAAAAATAAATAAAAGAATTGTGTAAATAAAAAAAAAAAAAAAAAATAAAAATAAAAATAAATAAATAAATAAATATGAGTAATAAAAAAAATGAAAAATAAATAAATAAAAATAAATAAAGATATATTACTGAAAATTGATTAATAAAAATATCGATGCATGAATAAATAATGATAAATAAGAAATTAAAATAAAAAAAAATATATAAAATTATAAAAACTAACTAAATCAACATTAAAATAAATTAATATAAACTAAATAACTGCAAATAAATGTAAATAAAAATACATATAAATAATTAAAAATAAATAAAATAAATAAGTATATTAAAAATAAAAAAATACAAATAAATAAAAAAATATCAAAACAAATACCGTAAAAAAAAAAATGAAATAATAAATAGAAATAAATAAAAATAAATAAATAATAATGAATAAATATAAATAAAAAGTATATACACATAAATAATAATAAATAAAAATAATAGAAAATAAATTAATAAAAATTAATAATAATAAATAAACAATAGTATATTAAAATAAAATTATCAAATAAATATACAAATATAAAATAAATAAAACAAACAAAAAATCAATATATAAAAAATAAAATTGACTGAAAAAAGGAAATAAAAAAAAAATTAATAAATAAAGTAAATAAATATAAAATATGCAAATGAATTAATGAGAAAAATCAATTGTAAATAAGTAAGAGTAAATTGAAATAAATTAAATAAAAAAATAAAGAGAAATAAAAAAATAAATAAGAAAAATAAATAAATAATAATAAATAAAAATAAATAATATATAAATAAGTAAAAAAATAACAAAAATCAAAAAATAATTGTAAAGAAATAAAATTAAATATAAATAAATAAATAAAAATAATTAAAAATAATAAATAAAATTAATAAAAGTAGATGAAAATCGATAAATAAAAATAAGCAAATAAAATACGATATATCAAAAATTAATAATAAAAATAAGTTTTAATACTTAATAAATAAATAAAACATACACAGTAAATAAAAAATGAATTCAAATAAAAAATAAATAAAAATGAATAAAATCAGAAAAGATAAATTGAAAAAAATAAACGAATAAATGAAAAATAAATACATAAATAAATAAAAAAACATTAAAAATTTGGTAAAAATAATAAATAAATTAATAAAAAATAAGTAATTAAGTAAATGAATAAAAAATAAAAAGAAAAAATAATAAATAAATTAATAAAAAATAAATTAGTATATAAATAAAAATAAATATAAAATAATTAAATAAATAAAGATCAATAAATAAATAAAAAAAATAAATAAAATAAAAAAATAGATAATAAAAAATAAAATAGTAAATAAAGTAAATAAATAAAAATAAATAAATAAACAAAATAAATAAATAATACTAAATAAAATTAAATAAAAATAAATAGAATTACTAAAAATAAATAAATAGTTATAACTGAATATACAACTATAAAGATAAATGAAAATAAAGAGTAAAATCAAATAATAAAAATAAATAAAAAAAGAAAAATTTTATAAAGAAAAATAAATAAAAAGTAAATAAAAATAAATTAAAAAAAAATATAAATATAAATCAAATAAAATAATATAAATATATAAAAATGAATGAAAATAAATAAAAATGAAAAACTATGAAATAAAAATAAGTAAATAAAAATGATTAAAAATGAATAAAAAATATAGAATAAATAAAATTAAATAAATTTAAAGCAAATATAAGTATAAATAAATGACTAAATGATAATAAATAATGAAAGAAATAAATAAAAATAAATATAAATTAATATAAAACAATTAAAATGAATCAATAAAATGTTATAAATACAAATATGAATAAATTAATAAATAATATTAAATCAATAAAAATAAATGATAATATAAAAATAAATACATAACGAAAATAAATAAAAATAAATAGAAATGAAAATAAATAAAAATAAATAAAAAGGTAAAACTGAAAATAAATGAAAATAAAGAGATTAAAGTAATTAATAAAGATAAAAAAAACAAATAAATTAAAATACATAAATATAAATAAAAATTAAAATAAATAAATAACAATGAATGCATATACATAAAAAATAAATAAATAAAAATAATTAATTATAAATAAGAATAAATTAAAATAAATAAATGAAAAAAAAAAAATAATAACAACATATTAAACAAAAGTAACAATATACAATAGTAAATATAAATAAATAAAAATAAAATAAAAAAATAAAAATAAATAAGTAAAAAAAAACTAAAATAAATAAATAAAAATAAATAAATATATATAAAAATTTAAAAATAAATAAAAATAAATAAATAAAAATAGAAAAAATATGAATACATTAATAAATTAGTAAGAATATATGAAATAAATAAAAACAAAAAGTAAATCATGATAAATAAGAATAATTAAATAAAAATAAATAAGTACTAAATAAATAAAAAATAAATATAACAAATAAAATTAACGAAAATGACAAAATAGATAAATGAAAATAAATAGAAAAAAAATGAAAATAAATAAAAAAATAAAAAAATAAATGGAAATAAAGATATAAAAAAATTAAAATAAATATATGATAAAAATACAGAAAACAATAATATATATAAATGAAAATAAATAGATAATAAATAAGTAAATAAAATTGAGTAGATGTAAATAAATAAAAAAAGAAAAATAAAATAAGTTAAAATAAATAAATAGAGAAAAAATAATATAATATAAATAAATAAAATAAATAAAAATAAATAAGTAAAAAATAAACACAAATAAATATAATAAAGAAATAAAAAAATGTCATTTAAATTGCATTAAATAAAATGAAAATATATAGATAAAAATAAAAAATAAAATAAATAGGTAAAAGTAAACAAATAAAAAATAAGAAAATAAAAAGTAAATAAAATAAATATAAATCCATAAATATAAAAATAAAAAAAGTAAATAAACATAAAAAAATAAAAAAGCTATAAACAAAAATTTAAAATAGACATAAATAATAAAAACAATTAAACTAATTAAAAGTAAATAAATAAAAATTAAGTAAACAATATCAATAAATAAAAATAAATAAAAAATAAATATAAAAAAAAAAAAAAATAAGTAAAATAAAAAAATAACTCAAAAAAAAGGAAAATTAACAAAAATAAGTAAATAGAATTTGAAAATACAAATAAATAATAAAAAAAAATAAATAAATAGAAAAATAAAAATAAACAAATTCATAAAGATTAATAATAATAAAAATAATAAAAATAAAAAACTAAATAAAAATAAATAAAATAAATTAAAAAAAAACAAGAAAAAATAAGTAATGATAAATAAAAATTAAACAAATAAAAATCATGAAAAATAAATGAATAATAAATTAATAAATCAATAAAATGAATACATAAAATTAAATCAATAATATATAAATAAACATAAATAATTAAAAAATAAATAAATATAAATATAATACTAAAAAATAATTGAAATTAATAAATAAAATTAAAAAAATAAATTAAAATTAAAAAGCAAAAATAAGAAAATAAACAAAATAAAATAATAAGTAAATAAATAAATAAAAATAATAACTAATAAGTAGATACAAATAAATAATAAATAAATAAATAAATAAATAAAAATAAATAAAAGTAAATGAAATAAAAAAAAAAAATGGAAATAAATATAAATAAATATAAAAAACAATAAATTAAAATAAATTAATAAATAAAATACAAAAAAATAAGTAAATATAAATAGTATAAATAAATTAAATAAATATAAATAAAATAAAAATAGATATTTAAAAATAGATAAATAAATGAAAATAAAAATAAACAATCTAAAATAGATTAAAATAAATAAAATAAAAAAATAAATAAATAAATAAAAAAATAAAAAAAATAAAAAAATGAATTAAAAAAAATAAATAAAAATAAATGAAAAAATTAAATAAATAAATATAAATAAATAAAATATGTAAAAATATCAATAAATTAAAATGAATTAATAAATAAAATAAATAAAAAGTAAGTAAATATAAATAGCATAATTAAGATTAAATAAAAATAAATACAATAAAATAGATATTTAAAAATAGATAAATACAATCAATAGAAACAAATAAATAAAAAATAATAAAAAATAAATAAAGTTTAATAAAAAAAAGTAAAAATAACAAAATAGAATTAAAAAATATAAAACAATGACTAAAAATAAATAAATAAAAATAAAAATAATTAAATAAAACTAAAAAAATAAATATAAATAAAATTAAATGAAAATGAACAAAAAATAAATAAACTTATTAAAGATAAATAAATAATGCTAAATGAGTAAAAAATATAAATAAAAATACAAAAATAAATAAAATTAAAAAAATAAATAAAAATAAACCAACATCAATAAATAAATAAAATAAACAACTAAAAACAAATTTAAATAAATAAAAAAAAAATAAAAAAAAAAAAAATAAAAAATAAATAACACACACACACAACACACACAACACACACACACACAATATATATATATATATATATATATATATATATATATATATATATATATATATATATATATATATATATATATATATATATATATATATATATATATATAATATATATATATATATATATATATATATAAATATATAAAATAATAATATATATATATATAAAAATATATAAATAATATAAATAAAATAAAAATAAAATAATACCAAAAAATAATATAAAAAAATATAAATTAAATAAAAAAAATAAAATAAATATAAAAAAAAATAAAAAATAAAATAGATAAAAATAAAAGAAAAAATAAAAATAAATAAAAAAAATAAATAAAAACGGTAAAAAAATAAAAAAAAAAAAAATAAAAAAAAATTAAAATAAAAATTAAGTAAAAAAGAAAATATTAAATTTAAAATAAATAAAAATAAATAAATGTAAGAAGTATAAACAAAATTAAATAAAAAAATAGTTTATATTTATATGAATATGTATAAATAAAAAATAAAATCAATTAAAATAAATAAAAATGAGTGAAAGTAAAAAGCTAAAAATAAATAAAAATAAATAAAACTAAATAAAAAAGAAATAAAAATAAATAAAAATTTTTTAAAACAAATATAAAGAAATTTAATAAATAAATAAAAATAATAAACTAAAATAAATAAAAATAAATAATTAAAAATAAATAAATAAACAAAAATAAATAAATTAAAACAAACAAATATAAGAATAATGAATAAAATTTTTAATAAAATAATAAATAATAATAAATAAATAGAAATAGATATATAAATCTAATAAACTTAATAAAAATATATAAATAAATATAAACAAGTAAAAATAAAATAAATGAATAAAAATAAAAATAAATGAATTAATAAAGATAAACAAATAAATAAAAATAGAAATAAAAGTATAAAAATAAATTAAAATAAACAAAAAAGGAAGTAAATGGAAATAAATAAGATAAATAGAAATATATAAAATAAATAAATAAATAAATAAATAAAAATAAAAATATATAAATAAAATAAATAAAAATAATAAATATATATATAAAAAGATAAAATAAAAAAATTAATATGAAAATAAAAATTAATAAAAATAAAACCCAAAAATATTATAATAAAAAAAATAACTGAAAAGAGGAAATAAATGAAAATTAATAAATAGAATAAAAAAATAAATGAAAATGAATAATATATAAAAATAGATAAAAATAAATGAACACAAATAAATAAATAAGAATGTATAAGAATAAAGAAATAAAAAATAAATAAAAACAAAATGAAAATTTCATTAAAGTAATTGAATAATAAATAAACAAATGTATTAAATAAATAAAAATAAATAAATACTAATACATAAATAATTATAGAGAATTAAAAATAAATAACTATAAATAGTTAAATAAATAAACAAATAATTAAAATTGATAAATAAAATTAATAAAATAAATGAAAATAGATAAATAAAAATAACCAAATAAATGAATAAAAATAAATGTAAATAAATAAATAAAAATAAATAAAATAAATGAAATGAATAACATAAATAAATGAAAATAAATGAAAATAAATAAATAAAAACAAATAAGTAAAAATAATTAAAAATAGAATAAATAAGTAAAATTATGTAAAAAAAATAATATAAATAAAAATAAATAAAATAATTAAAACAAAATAAAAATTAATAAAACAAATAAAAAATAAATAGATGAAAGTAAATAAAAAAATAATGAAAATACATTAATAAAGATAAATATAAGTAAAAAAATAAAAGTAAATAAAAATAAATATAATAAAAAATAAAAATAAATAGAAATAGATAAATAAAAACAAATAAAAATAAAAAAAAATAAAAACTAAATAGATAAAAGAATAAAGAAACAACAAATAAAAATATAAATGAAAATAAAAAATATAGAAAATAAATGAATGAATCAATCAATCAATCAAAAATTTAAAAAAAATTAGAAATATAAACTAATAAGTAAATAAATATTGAACAATTAAATAAATACATAAAAAATAAAAATAAACAAATAAAGATAAATAATATAGAAACATAAATAAAATAAAATAAATAAATAAAGATAAAAAGTTAATATTATATAAATAAAAATAAATAAAGAATATGAACTAAAAAATAAAAGTTAATAAAATTAATAAAAATAAATAGATAGAAATAAATATATTAAAATAAATAAAAATAAGTATATAAAATAAATAAAAATTTAATAATATAAATAAATAAATAAAAATAAATAAAGTTAAATAGAAATAATAAAAATAAATAAAAAAAAAAAAATTAATAAACAAATATAAATAAAAAAGAAATAAAATAAGGTAAAATAGTTAAAAATAAATTAAAAATAAATAAAAATAAATACGTAAATAAATAAAAATAAACTAGTAATAATAAATAAATAAAAGTAAAAATAAATATATAAATAATAAATAATAAATAAATAAATAAAAAAATAAATAAAAATCAATATAATTAGATAAAAATAAACAAAATAAATAAATAAATAAAAATAAATAAATCAAAATGTTCATAAGTGGTTATATAAACTAATTTTACAAATAAAATTCTTCCATATTATCGAATAAAGGTAAAAGCTTTTCAGAAACAGGCTCTTCCTCACTTCCCCATTATTTAACTTTAGCAACTCGCAGTACAAAGGACCCGTCCAAATGTCATTGCTGTTCCATTTACGGAGTATTACATCCACACTATGTTGAGGTACTACGTTAAGAGACAGCCCATAAATAGAGGTGTTCTATTCCTTTAACTGCAAGACTGGAAAGATTTTCCTGGAAGTATTATTGCTGCCCATGTATGTACATACCCCTTTGCTTGCTGATTTATCCTTACTTACCAAATATTCCTTTGTTGCCTCTTACTGTTTTTTTTTTTACTCCATGGGAGCTTGTCTCGAAGACGATTACCTTTCAGGTTTGCTTGTTAGTAACAATGTTAATTATAATGCTGGGAATTTCCTTCTGCAATAAAAATAGGCTTAATTTTTAGATATATTTAGCGTGGTAATATTCTTCGTCTCTGTATCTGAGTGATGATTCTCATCTTGTCCTAAAAATAATCTGGAGATTAAATCAAGCATGTGACCTTTGGCGTAAGAAGAGAATTTATTGCGAGAATGCCTTAATGGAGGTGAAGCTTCCCTCCCCCGCCCCCGCCCCCTTTCTCTCTCTCTCTCTCTCTCTCTCTCTCTCTCTCTCTCTCTCTCTCTCTCTCTCTCTTTGACACTTGTGCTACTTGGCGAGTGAAGGCTATCGTACAGTGTGGTGATCCCAGATAGATTTCAATATCAACACGATCTTAGCGTCTCTACGACCTATAAAATTGGGGTTTGGGGACTGGTTCTACCTGCTGGGTTCACAACACTACCTGGCTCCGCCAGCCCTAAACTGGTGTAGAAGCGGCCAGTCGCTGACAATGGGAGTATGTACTGTATGCTAGTTGGCTCTGCCGCTCATGAGCACCCTATAAACTCTTCAATGCCCACTTCGACGTTTAACAAATTTCTTTACTTTCCAATGTTTACCTAAAGAAAAATAAGGACAAGAATATTTTCATGAGATTATAATTATGATTAAATGTTTATTTATAATCATCAACTCTGGCACATGGTTCAAAGCTCTATTTATCAGTAGAAAAAAAGAGAAAAATTATATTGAAAAAGTATGCATCTCGATTTACAAATAAGTTATGATTAAAGACTTAAAATTTAGAATTTATTGTCTTCAAGTTTAAGATCTATTTATGCCATTCACATTGTTGGCTCCTGTCATAGCTTTTTTCAGTCACTTACGGCCGTATATTTAGCTTCAGCGCTCATTCATAATATGCTCATATTTTCATGGGAGAAGCCAAGAACGCCATAGCCCCGTAGGAAGGCAATGCCATTAGTGCATTGTAGGCATTACTCGAAGTTCTTTGCGGCGTCCCTTCGGCCCCTAGCTGCAACCCCTTTCGTTATTTTTACAACAGCTCCGTTCATATTCCCTTTCTTCCATCTTAATTTCCACCCTCTCCTAACAATTGTTTCAACATTATTTTTCCTCGCTGAATGGCCTTATAGGTCCCAGAGTTGGCCTTTGCCCTAAATTTAATATTAATTTTCAGTTCTAAGAACGCCATAGCCCTCTTAAGAAAACCCAAAGGGGGGAAAAGTCCTTAAGATGAAATGAGAAAAAGCGAGGGTAGGAATAACGTAGAAAATGAAACGCATAGTAATACAACATATAATAAATATATGCACATTTGTTGTGCTGTAAGAGTAAATAAAATCCCGTTGTATTTTGGAAATATATTAAAATCGTTAAAGTTCACTACAGTTTCAAGCCAACTGGTCTCCTCTTCGGGTGATTACAGAATAATAAAATAGAAAAGGAAAACTACAGATGTTGAGAGAAAAAGGTAAATAGCCACCTTTGGGCATTACCGAACTGCCACTGTAAATAACAGTTGTTAAACATTCAGCGACCTGACAATATTGTTAAGGTTGGCTGCTTCAGTTACATAATAGGACAGCAGGCTCCCAATCTTACAGTTTCCATCATTTAAGTTAAAATTAGGTACTGCCCTAAAGAAAGCAGCCTCAACTATTTTCCTTTGTCTTTTGTTTGTTTTCAATAACAATTTACTGTTTTGCTAATCAACGCTACGATTAGTTGACGATATGTGCATGTACAAAGCATTTTTTCATATCTCCCCTTCTTATTACTTATCTGTGTTCCCTCAATGGCTGATCAACAGATCTTACTAATTCCCCTATAGACATTTTTCACAATTCCACAAAGGACATAGTGCACTCCCTTATTGTTTTCATCCTCGGCATTGCTATATTTGTTCAGTCTTTTTCCTATTGTAAACGGATAGCTGTACGCAGCATCAACATTTACGTGGGTGATGAGATAATTTAAATTCCTTAGTGTTTTAAGAAATTGGGGTAGGCTACCCTAACTGGTTTATTGACAAGGCGCATCTCAAAGCACGCAGCTCATTTACTCCTTATCTGCTAAAGATGAAATTTACAGAACACCTGATGTTGCCTTGCCATAGTGCAAAAGTAATGATGGATTGGTGTCCAACTTCAGAAAGGTAAATGTTGAATTTGTAACAATAGTTGTTTATAGTGGCAGTTCAGATATGACCGAAGATGGCTATTTATTTTCCCGTCGCTTAACATTTCTCTCTCTCCTTTTTTAGTTTTCTGTAAAAGAAAATTATTGAGGTGTCTTTGTCTGTCCGTCCGCCCTTTTTCTGTCCGCCCTCAGGTCTTAAAAACTACTGAGGCTAGACGGCTGCAAATTGGTATGTTGATCATCCACCCTCCACTTATCAAACATGGCAAATGGCAGCCCTCTAGCCTCAATAGTTTTTTTATTTTTATTCAAGGTTGAAGTTAGCCATAACCATACTTCTGGCAACGCTATAAGTATCAACAAGACAGGCCACCACCGGACCGTGGCTGAGTTTTATGGGCTGCGGCTAAGAGTTTCATGGGGCTTGGCTGAGAGTTTCATAGAGCATTATACTCTGTACAGAAAACTCGATTGCACCGAAGAATTTCCGGTGCATTTTTTATTTGTTATTTTAATATTCTCTAATCACCTGAAGAGGAGACCAGTTGGTCTTGAAACTGTAATGAATTTTAACGTTTTTTTTTATATTTCCAAAATACAACGGAATTTTATTTATTCTTACAACAGATAACCAACAGTATACAAGTGAATGGTGAAAAGCATAAGTAGATACCAGTTGTGAAGTAAATAAGAAAAATAACTATGGGAAAGAAATTTGGACCTTAAAAGAAACATTACAGTCTCCCTTCATCTTATGGAAACTTCATTATGTTTCTCTCTCTGTTACAACCTACAGGGTTGTTATGCAAATTCTTAATTAATAATAGAATTGTTGTCAGTAATAAACGTAATTCAGTGCTAAAGGTCAGCGGAAACAAACACTCAAGAAAACTCAACAATATTTAATACTTAATAAATACAAAATTTAAATCAACCTTGTGGGATATAATAAAACACTTCAAAACCTCGGTAACAACCAGGAAGGACAAATACCGGTCCTTAGAATCCCACTGGATTCCCTAAAACTAATAAAGCTAAACCCTGTCAAAGAAAGATAAATGATGAGGAGGAAATGACAATTATTAATAAATAACTGGTTTGGATCCAGCACTTTTGCTGGCCAGACCAAAAACTACCCTAATGCTAAATCAAAGGAAGAAGGAAGGCAGAGAAAACAAAACACGAAAACAATTATAATCCCTGCCCATTGCCACAAAGCTAAATAAATGATACCTTATCTACAATAATTATGACCCGTCGGGTGACGTTATAAAGTCAAACAAAAACATGACAAAACATACATACATACATACATACACCAACTGCTATATAGTTTTTCTCACATTAGTGGAGGCACCGGAGGAGAAACAATTCCAGGGCCGTGATCAAATCGCCAATTCAGCTATCAGGGCAGGTCATGAACACCAGAGCATCCACACAAAAGGGAAGGTGATCCTGCAAGTCTCATATGAAGGACCCAAGTTGCGGCTCAAGGCAGGAAACACTCGAGTCGCAGGTGACAAGAGGACCTGCGAACAACAGTCCAAGAGAAGATCCGTAGACGTGGTCCAAAAAGCTGCCAAACAATCGTCAGCCAAATTCCAAAAATCAATCAGCTGCTCAAAGGACAGTATGTCAGGGGAGTGCTATAGCCCGAACTAACTCGAGCCGAGCTCCGACGTCCAGACATCACTAAGGAGACGTTCATCAACACTCGTAAAAACAGAAAAACGCTCGTTAAAACGATAGTTCGATAATATAAACAAACGGGAAGGAGGCGCCTAACCACACTGAATAATGTTAAATTAAGCACTTTACGGTAAGCACTAGAAATGACCAGACAACGGACATTAAAGTTCAAAAATAATGTAAACAAATACCCATTCAAAACAACGGCTATCCTGCCACAAAATGACTTTCTTAAAAAGTAAATTTTAAACCTACAAAAAACAAGACTGATCTAAATTTATATAATGCAAATTAAGAAAATAATTTAAGCTTACCTAATGCTCTCTCTCTCTCTCTCTCTCTCTCTCTCTCTCTCTCTCTCTCTCTCTCTCTCTCTCTCTCTCTCTCTCTCTCGGCACGTTCAAGAAGAAATGTGAATAAGAAACATAAAACATAGACATGTTTGTATTCACAATCCCACAGTGACCGTGGGGAAATCATCAGTCTTTCCTAAGTCTGCCATTCCCCTGCACATCAGTGTTACCTCTTTTCAAAAGACTTGTCTTCTATTACGTGAAGGCTGAAGTCCGTCAACAAACATCTCTTGAGTTACAGGGTTTGTTTTGGACAGGCTTAGTCGCAGTGATTCCTACACTTCGCTTTTCTGCTAGAAATTCAACTTTACACTTTTTCCCTAATTAAGAAATCAAAAGAGGTTTTCTAATGAAAACACGGTATTTTTCCTTATCCTGATTAAAATGTCATTCCATTCTACCTCGCCCTTTAATGTGATTTTCTCTCAGTTGTTCATTAACCTTTTTCGGTTTATTCAGCTATTCATTATTTTTTGGCCCAGTCGGTGTTTCTTGTCAGTACGGGATTTACTATCTATCAAATGACTGCATATGTATGCTTTTATTTTCTTAAAATATCCTTTGTTTAATAACTATTACGTTATATGCGTATCACTGGATATCAGTGAAGATTATTTTGCTGATCTGTGAACGTGGAAACCATCTTTTTCATCGTAGATTATAAGCATTTTCATGGATTAACTTAATTCCTCGTCCGTGTTCATGACTTGGTAGGGGTCTGCTCTCTGCTTAATGCTTTAGTTTTTTTTTTTTTTTTTACTGATTGTTACTTTATTATGAAATGGAAAAAGAATAATTACAGGATGTCATCACTGAGCTTTGGAATTAATCTATTCCTTTTCTTGTTATTATTCTTGAAATGGGTATACTTTTATCCTTTTTTTTCTTTTGCTTTTATTTCTGGTTTTTACCCCACTTTTATTACATATGTAATCTCTGATTATCTTAGTATATTATTTTATACCACCTTCATTCATATCTATTCATTGGGTGTGTTTCACGGTTTGATGTGCGCATGACCTCTGTTTTCATTGTTCATTTGTTTCCTCCCTTCAACGCTGGGAATATATTTTCTGGTGTATTTTCTAATCTAATTGCTTTTATCGACCTTTTCCATCCTACAGGGTGCTTTTAATTCCAATCATTTTTTCGTAGCACTGAAATGGGATTTCTCTACATTGAAATCCATTTTGTGGGGTTTTAGTGTTTAAACGTTTCTACGATGCCAGAGGTACGATATCACCTCCCAAAAACATCCATAGACACCATTTGTATGTTGTCAACTGTGTCAAAAGAAGGCGACTCTAAATCCTGAATAACACGTTCTTCTGCTTTTGCAATTTACTCTGCATAAATTATATCAGCTATTGTGTGAAATTAAGTGTATCTACTATGTTTTCAGTGACTGTTAGTCCTTTCCTAGTCTTTGTTTTCCGTGCATTTATAATCTTTTTTATGTGGGTGAAAATTGTCCCACAAGAATTTTCATCTTATGCAAATTGAGATAACATTATCCTTGCAGATTTACACAGCTGTATTTTTGGTGCAGCACTCAAAATGAAATAAACAAAAATATATGCATATTTATGGTTTAATGATTCCATTAATATGAGTAAGCTGGCTGTAAAAACTCGAGTGTGCAAAAGTGTGATTGTATGATGCTAACGGGGACCAAATAATCCCCAACTTAAACAAAATGAGATGAACTTTTTAATCTTCCTAGGTTTGAATATATATGTTTCTTTATGGTTTAATGATGTCATTCGTGTGATTAGGTTGTTGAAAACCCGGCTGTGCAAAAGTCGGAGTGAAAGTGTTATCGACATCGTTATTTTGTTCTACCGTAGTTTCTTAGCGAAATCATCTTATCCTTCTTCTTTAATAATATCTATTCAAATGTTCCTCTTTTTTCTGGTTTTATCGCAGTCATTTTTCATTTCATTTTATTTTTCTTTCAGTTCGGGTCTTCTTGGTCCTGAGGATTACTTGCAATTCGGCCATGTCATTGCAAGTTCTTCATACTGCTGCAGATACATTTTACTTTTCACGTGTTTGTGTAATTTAATTTACTCCGTAATTTAATATACTCCCCTTTTCTACCATCAGATAAAGATAAAGTAAATCCCACGCTCCTGATCAAAGCAGTTGATTAGTGGAGCAGTCAAGATATTACATATCAGATAGTCAAGGAAACGAAACACTTCCGAGACTGTTTATCAAGTACTTATTTATACACAAAGGTCTCATGGGTCTTATATACAAGCTCAGACTGTTTCGACTGGTCTTATAACTCAGAACTATGATAGCTGTGATCTACCAGTTAGCAACAATAACTATATATATATATATATATATATATATATATATATATATATATATATATATATATATATATATATATATATATATATATATATATATATAGGAACAAACATGGCGAATATTACAATTTATTAGGCGTTTCGCATTCAGCTGAATGCGTCCTCAGGGTTCTGTACAATAAACAATGACCATTTAAATCATATGAATTTGCAAGTTGTTTAAAAACTCGTTTATACAGTAATTAAAATGAAAACCAAAACTTCACACATACATATACATAAAAGAAATTATATGTTATTAAAAAGTTCAGATAAAAATATATATATATATATATATATATATATATATATATATATATATATATATATATATATATATATATATATATATATATATATATATATATATATATATATATATATATATATATATATATATATATATATATATATATATACACTAAGCAGGAACAAACAATTAAAAGTATTACAATTTATTCCGAGGCGTTTGTATTCAGCTGAAAAGGGTTCTGTACAATAAACAATGACCAATTAAATAATGAATTTGCAAGTTGTTTAAAAACTCGTTTATACACTAATTAAAATGAAAACCAAAAAACATAAAAGTACACTAAAGAAATTGAAAGCACATATGTTGATTAAATGTTCAGATAAAATTAAAAAAAAATAATGCAAAAGATAAGAAATATTTGAGGGGCACTGGGGGTCGACCTACCATGGCAAGAGATGAACAAAAACTAAAAGAATGTACACAAAAACAACAGGTTAAGAAAGGTACAAGGGCGTGGAGGTGGATTGGGTCTTCGACTGCGGAACAAGTTGTTTGATGAAGAGACTCTCGAGGATCAATAATTCATTTGGGCTGGAGTTTTGACCCACAATAATGAAATCGTCATATTTAATGGGAACTTTACATTTTTTGCTATGTTCACGTATCTGAACATAGCAAAAAACTGCGAAAGTTCTTGTTCAAAGTCCCGGTTGTCACTCACCTTCTTATGTGGATTTTGAGAAATTCTCAAGCAACCATTCCTTCGAGCTATAGTGGATATATATATATATATATATATATATATATATATATATATATATATATATATATATATATATATATATATATATATATATATATATATATATTATATATATATATATATGGATATATATATATATATATATATATATATATATATATATATATATATATATATATATATATATATATATATATATATATATATATATATATATATATATATATATATATATATGTATGTGTGTGTGTGTATGTGTATGTGTGTATGTGTGTGTGTGTGTGTATATATATACCAATGCAAACTGAGACCTATTTTATTAAAAAAGCATTGAAAACCATGTATAATTCAGTTAGAAAAACAATTATATGTTTAAAATTGTATTCCACTACTAAAAACCAATAAACATAAATAATTTTTTCTGTATATAAACAATCATTCATTATATTGGACATATAGCGAATATGAAAATATCCACACGTATAGGAATCCATCTCAGGAGAGACATATCCGCACGTATGCAATTCTGCTCATCATAGCATTTTTATAATTTTCTAACAGTGAATATTGTCTATCTGTTTATGGACAGACAGACAGATTACGCGTGCTGGGATCCTTCTAAGACCATTTTCCCCAAAAAAAAAAAAAAAAAAAAAAAATCCGTTTATCATCTGTTTACACAAACAATTAGACACACGAGAGGCTGTCAACTGTCGTGAGCTGCAGCTAAGGTGAAAGTGGACATATATCGGCAGTCCCCTTGCATACAGGTTGACGACAACAAAAGAGTTAACATTAGGAAAATCACTTTAAGTGGATACTTATTTATGTACTTAAAGATAATTAGATGTTAAAAAATTAAGTGAGACATAGCTTCAATTGAAAAATTATTCTCGATGTTACACCAACACTTAATTTCCTGTTTACTCTATAAAACATTAGTACAGGTACAAACAAATGGACCGGCTTTGGTAGCAAAGTACTGTCATGACCCATCATTCACAATAACTGAAAAACAGAAGGTTGAAAAGAGTGAGGGAGGAAAAACAGCGCTAATATTGTCCTGAAGAGTAAAAATAATTCTTTCCTAATGAAGTCTTGGAAGCTCATTAAGGAAGATCAACAAAACGACAGCTGTGGCCTCTTGGGTATAATGACATTCATAGCAGGCCGTCTGACAATTACAACGAAATATAACTGTTTTTTTTTTTTAATATTCTTCTATCCTCGGCTCCAGAGAGGTTTATTGGAATTACCCAAGCTTTGCAGATTTGTTTTGTTTATATTATATTATTTTTTTTTTTTACAGTTTAGTGAATATTGCTTGTGCATGTACTTTTGAGTGAAAAGTACACAACACACACACACTCATTCAGGTTTACTGTAAAATAATAATAAATTAGGAATAAACATCAATATCCTGTAAACAAAACAATATTTGCAAATTCGTTATTATTCATTTGCTTATAAAATTGGAGCCGACAATTGAAGAATATAACCAGTAGTAGCAGATTTGTTTTCTCCAACATTATCAGAAAACAATTCGTTTAATTTTTTTGATTAGACATTACTGAGGCCAAAAATGTCATTTATAGGAAAGGTCAGCCATTCAGCTGTAGGCATATACTAATAAGTTGCTTTTTGATCTTTTGCATGGTTCTTTTAATGAGCTTCCAAGACTTCATTAGGAAAGAATTATGCTTTTACTCTATATCACCTCAGCCCAGACAATATTAGCTCGGTTTTTTCTTTCACTCTTTTCAACAACGTCTAGTAGTGCTGTGAATGACTCCTTATGCCAGTACCTTTGCTACCAAAGCAATGGTCCATTTGTTTCCTTAATGCCTTTTTATACAATAACCAGGAAATTAGTATGTTGGTATAACATCGATTAATAATTTTTCAATTGAAGTTGGAAGTTTTTCAGTGTTAATTTTAGTGATTTTCCTAATGTTAACTCTTTGTTTTCGTCAACCTGTATCATGTTTAGTAGGGGACATGCAGATATACGCCCACATTCTTTACCTTAGCATGCAGCCTAACGAACAGTTGACAACCGATCTCAATGTGTCTAATAGTATCTCGTCTGAAACAAAATAGTAAATGGGTTATTTTATTCTGTTGTGCCTTAGAACGATCCCAGCACGCGTATATCTGTCTGTCTGTATAATCAGGGCAAGACATGTTATTATTATATGATAATATTCACTTGTTGCCAAAATCACTGTTTTATTTATCCTATCTATGCCCTTATATTTTATATATGTTTATGTATATGTTATATATATATATGTAGATATATATATATATATATATATATTCTATATATATATATATATATATATATATATATATATATAGTATATATATAAATATATATTATATATATATAATATTTATATATATGTATATATATATATATATATATATATATATATATATATATATATATATATATATATATATATATATATATATATATATATATATATATATATATATATATATATATATATATATATATATATATATATATATATATATATATATATATATATAATGGGGATACCGGGAGGGGATCCTGGGTATCGATAGTATACATGCTTTTCGACGACACTTGACAGTGATTAGAAAGTCATTAGAACGACACTTCCATAATTTAGAGAGATGCTGACGATTACTGACATTTGAGACTGTAAAAGAGAGCATTCTTGCGATGAGTGCACAGTTAGTTAAAGCTGTATTCTTCAAACAACATTTGGCAGTGATTAGAGAAACCAACCACGATGCGTCAGCAGATGGATCGAAGTCGAGTATGGGGGCTGACATTTTTGATATTCGAGACTGCAAAAGAATCCCGGAAAGGAGATTGATCTTGAAATGAGTCTACAGTTAGTTAATGGCAGTGATTTAAGAAATGCTTAACTAAATGGCAGTGACTGAAGAAACGCTTAGTCAACAGCAGCAATTAGAGAAATGCTTAGACGACATTACTGGCCCGTGAGAAGCTGTATCCTTCAAACAAGATTTGGAGGTGATTAGAGAAACTCTTAGTTGACATCAGTGAGTCCCGAAGAAGGATGTTCGCACTCTTAAGGGTAAACCAACCACGATCTGTCAGCAGTTGGATCGAAGGCGACTGTGAATACATACACAAGCATGAAGCAAGAATACGTATACTGAATGATGAAACTGTGTCGTCACTCGTGTTGTTGTGTACTTCTAAAAGAGAGGGACTTGGGGTGAAAGGGCAGAAGGAGGTTAAGGAAGCACTGCGAAGTTTATCTTGTCATTCTCTCTCAAAACTGGGGGAAAACTCCCAAAGACTTCATTGCATTCTCGTAACCACTAGACTTGAGCAAACCAAGACTCCGTAACAGCTATATTAGGGAGGAAAGTGTAAAACCTTAATTGAAAATACAGAACGGAACTTAAACTTATTCTTCATTTTCCCCCAGATATTACTGTGGTGACTGTCCCATTTATACAGGCACTACGGTTCTGTTTGTCCCTTTTATACAGGTGGTATTCCTGTGGTGACTGTCCCACTTATCCAGGTATTAATGTCCCTTTTATCCAGTTATTACTGTGTTGATTGTCCCTTTTCTCTAGATATTACTGTGGTGACTGAACATTTATCAAGGTATTACTGTGGTGACTGAACATTTATCAAGGTATTACTGTGGTGACTGTCTAAACCTTGATACAGAATTATTAATCACAGGAAAGAAAAGCATTTTCAAAACATATTTATATGGTATCGAGTATATGGATTAAGGTATGATAAACCCATAGAGTTTATTTGCACATGAAATAAGGTTGATAAACATGTAGAGTTTATTTACCACATAAGTTACAAAGGGGAGGGGATGGAGGATGGCGGAAGGGGAAAGGGGTACAGGTTTGAAACCTACCCTATTATCTAAGTTGGGTCAAATGATGGCCACGAGCAAAATTTTGTCTAGATTGGTCAAGCGGTTTGGATGTCTATAGTGTGCACAAACATTCATATTATAATATATATATATATATATATATATATATATATATATATATATATATATATATATATATATATATATATATATATATTGAGAGACAGACAGAGACACACACAGAGGGAAGTTTTATATATATATATATATATATATATATATATATATATATATATATATATATATATATATATATATATATGAAGAATGGAATAAATATATATAGAAAATATATATATATATATATATATATATATATATATATATATATATATATATATATATATATATATATATATAAAAGCATGATCTAAGGAAGAATGAAAGAAACTATGAAAATACAAATCTTACTCTGGATCAGGTTCAGTGACAGCCATGACAGAAAAGCAAGGAAAGACCTCCATCCTCTTTCAAAAAGTTCCATGAATACAGAATCATGTTTGGCAAACCTCATAATCTACATGCAAATGAGGTCTTCATATTGACGTATTTTTCTTTTGGGCGGGTCGAGCGGCTTACGATGCATGTAATTACAGACGAAAAAACAGATATCATGTTGGCTGTCCTCGTTAATGACTTCAAAATCCATTTTGATAAGAATTTTTTTTTCTTTTACAGATGGTAAGCTTTCTGATCCTGCACCCAGGAACTTGGGTTCTATGCACTTTCTCCCCACTCATTTGTTTTACGCTGATATAGGTCGCATTACACAGAGTAAGTAGAGATCATCCAACTCAGCTATTCTCTCACGGTCTTCCTTTTTAGCAATGATTTCTCTTGAATTCAATTTACCTATTCTGTCAATAAGGCCTATTCGTAAAAAAATATATAATAAATTTCCAAGAAATTAATGTTAATAGAAATTGAAGGAATGAAGAAGAGAATGGAAGACTTCTTTGGTATTACTCCTTGAATGCTGGGAATTGCGCCTTTCGTCAAAGCTAAATAGATTATTTTTTAGAAAGTGCCCAGGAACCAAGTTTCTGGAAACAGATGGTCAAAATATATGGTACAGTAATGCTCAAATCTAAGGCGATATGATTCTTTTTGTATCGTCCATAATCTCAGATGCAACATAGCGTTGCCAAGTATTATTAAACCTTTTTTTTTTATTTCCAATGTCGTACATGTCGACAAGTTTGCGAATTCACAGCTAACATTATTTTTGCTATGGTTATAAAAATATAATCCCTTTTATGCATTGGTATAACTCGTAATCTGTGTGACTGGAACTGGTTTTTTTCTTTTACATTGTTTAGCCCGAAGCACAGTGTGATAAGGTTAGCGGTGCCGTCAAGGACAGAGCGATTAAACATGCTTCTCGGGCTGGTCAACGTAACTACCTCTGCAGCATTATAACAGTAAACCTAATGAGCTCAACAGTCATAACAACATTTTCAAAATAGGAATAAGAATTACAAGAAGTTTTCTTTGAATGTTGAAGTTTTAGGCTGTATTCAAGCTCCCTGTATGTTGCAAAATAGTTTATAGGCCTAAAAAAAATAAAAACTATAACATAATCTCTGTTACTGAAGAAATTTATTTGTAGATATTACCTGTTCTTTGAAGAGAAAGAGATAATGATAATTTAAATTATATGGAGAAGATGGCTATTAATCGGAATATCTATTAGTATTAATATCAAGGCCTGTGGAGCACTTGTTTTTAACTGGCTTAAAATATATTTTCTTAAAAGTCCTTCTGAACGCTTTTGGTGTATAATTTATTCATTCATAGGTAACTTGAAGTGCAAGAATGTGTAGATAACTTCATGTGCTTTCTGGTCAGAAACTGTTAATATAGATATGCGAATACTAAGTGCAATGTATTTATAGTAAGTAAAGATATCTAACACACTTAGGCCAAGGAGCAAAATCTTGGCTTCAACAAAAGAATAATTTACTAGTAAGCCATATTTTTTTAAGTGGCTAAGAAATATAACAATAACATTTTATTTTAATGAAAATCCAAATGTTCCTCTAATATATAAAAAAATAAATGTTTTCAAGATATTTTCATTGTCGCTACTCATTGTAGACCTATGTTTCAGGTGGTTCATGTTGCACCGCCACCCCAGTGTTTGCGTCACACGCGCTCCGCTCACACGATGATATCGGTGGATGCGTTCTAGCTACAGTAATACTGTCGTATCTAATTATTTAAATGTTT
Source organism: Macrobrachium rosenbergii (assembly GCF_040412425.1). Classification (NCBI taxonomy): domain Eukaryota; kingdom Metazoa; phylum Arthropoda; class Malacostraca; order Decapoda; family Palaemonidae; genus Macrobrachium; species Macrobrachium rosenbergii. The sequence continues at coordinate 43,375,462 of NC_089786.1, read as the reverse complement.
TCAATGTTGAGACATAAAAACAATCAAACAGGACTATTTCAAATTTTATGATCGCATTGCAAGCAATATCAATGTTATGACAAGTTTTTTTTAGTTTTTTAGTTTTCTGTAAAGGGAAACTATTGTGACGGCTTTGTCTGTTCTTCCGTACTTTTCTGTCTGCACTTTTGCTGTTCACCATCAGATCTTAAAAACTACTGAGGCTAGAGGGATACAAATTGGTATGTTGATCTCCACCCCAGTCATCAAACATACCAAATTACATAGCCTCTAGTTTTTATTTTATTTAGGTTTTTAATTTATAGGTTCAACAAAAGAATAATTTTTCATGGGCCATAATTTTTCATGGGCCGTGAATGAGGCCACCACCGGAGATTGGCTGAGTTTCATGGGCCGTTCCATGGGCCGTTGCTGAAAGTTTCATACAATAAAACAGAAAACTCGATTTTCGAAGAAACTTTGGCGCATTTTTACTTTTTTTTATTATTTCAACATTTGAACTGAGGTTTGATGATGACTTTTTTGTCAAACGCATCGGCGATGAGTGAATGAATGCGTTTTGAAAATGTTTCGTAACTACTTTTTTCTGAAATTTATTTACACGTGATACAGTTTTGTGACAGATTTCAAAAACAATGAAACAGGACTATTTGAAATAATCGTGGAAATCGCATGTTATGCAAGTTTTTTAGTTTTTTATTTTCACTTAAGGGGAACACTTGGGGTGGTTCAGGAATATTTGAAATATTAGGTTTCAAATACCACTGGTTTTCTGTTATTGTAAAGAAATATACTCACCACCAGTATCTTAAATTTATACATAATAACTTATGACCTGTGGCTGACAGTCATCAAACAGATGGTGCATTAAATTTCAGCCCTCTAGCTGATCAGGTTAGTTTTTAATTGTGTTACGAGGTTAAAGCAGAAAAAATGTATAAACATACTTATGGCAATGATTGAAGATCTTGACAACAAGCAGGCTTTATACTAGTTCATAAAAACTAGAAATACATAGAGAAAAATAAAAACTTTCACAATTGGGCATTTGGGAGGAGTTGAAAGAATAAAATCACCTACCGGACAAAATTGGCTGAGTTTAATTAAGCCTGGTTTTTATTTATTTCAACATTTGAACTGAGGTTTGATGATGACTTTTTTTATTATTTCAAAGATTTGCTGAGGTTTGATGATGACGTTTTTTGGCATCACGACGAGTAAATGAAAGTTTTGAAAATGTTTCGTAACTATTTTTCTGAAAATGGCTACACGTGACATTTTTTACAGTTTTGAAATATGTGACAGATTTCACTCTTATGAAACATATTATGGCCTTATTGCATGAAATAATCGCGTTTTCGCATTGAAAGAAGAGATAAATATGGAGCGTGTTAGATTGCCAGTTCGTGAATTTTGAACGAAATCATATGCAATCATGTCGTATCACTTAAGAGCATAGCTGTACCATCTTTGGTAATTATATATCTCAATATAGTCCAGGAATATTTGAAATATTAGGTTTCAAATACCATGGAATCGAGGTTATTAAAAGAAATATAGTTCACTTCCAACAGCAGTATTCCTCAATTTATACCTTACAATAACTTCACCATGGAAAAGAATAACAAAAATAAGAATTTATATAAGTATGTGTGAGTGTGAGACAGACAGACAGACAGAGACAGAGACAGAGAGGGGAATAAGTGCATATACACTTTTCACTTACCCGACCTCCGGCTGATCTGAGGTGCGTTGTGGATTAATAGAATTTTGTCTGGAAGTTAAAGTAGAAAAAATTTACATGCATATATGGTAATGATTGAATATCTTGAAAACAAGAATACTGTATACGTTATTATAATAATTCAAATATATATAAAAATACTAAAAATATCATAAAGTTACATTATTCCAAAATAACATTAACTTAATTTAGGCAAAATGTCACAAATGTGGAATCATTTACACAACCCGGTGTTACGAATAAAATCATCTACAGAAACACAAAATTGTCGCCAGTTTAATAAATAAGCCTGGTTTTATATTTATCGAAATTAAAGTTACCAGCATGTTCAGAAGATAATGGATTAAAAACATTCATTTTCCAAATAAAATATATTAATTAGAGCATGATCTATCGGGCTTTTGTATTCTTACTGTACGATGGATTTTTAATTATACATAACGTCATAAGCATTACCTGTATGGAGTTCGAATCGAGTAGGGAAAACGACTTGGGCCCATTTCTTGAAGAAAAAAGTCCATCTGTGCCTGTTAACCTAAGCGAAGAATTATGTATTTCGTAGTAAGTCAAGGTGTGAAACCTCATCGAAAACCGGTTTGCTGGAAATAGGGTTACTTACTACAATCAGCAACCAAACTTTCACAGAGAAAGGGTATCCTCAAATAAAAGTAAAAATCACACACATTACACACACACACACACAACACACAAAGTAAGGTTTACATTAACCGTCACTCTAGGAAAAATGTTTGTTAGAAGGCAAGATAATTTTTGAGGTTAGTGAAACCTTTCTTGTCCTGTAATTATTTTCGCGTGCACGTGTGTGTGTGTGTGTGTGTGTGTGTGTTTTAAGACTAACCACTCATGGTTATTTGAGGCGTCAGGCGTTATGAGGTGTGTATCCTGACGGTGGGACAAAAATGGAGCGAGAATGTCATACCAGAGAAATTCTGATTAGGAAATGTTAGAGGAGAAAAATGGCAGGAAAGAAGAAAAATTTTAAAAAAAGTTGTCGCTTTGGAAAACATGGGAAAATGGTTTCCGAAAGAAATGGCGTGACTGACGAAATTTGTTATGAAAAATTTGATACTGGAAATTTGTTGGAGAAAGCTATAAGAGGAACTGATGATGTCGGAAAACAGACAACAGAATTAGAAGCTTCATGGAGAAATAACGGTGAAGAGGTTATAAGGAAAAAGAAAGATAAGAGAATTCTCTCTGGGACCAAGAGCCAAAGTAGAATGCCGACACAAGAAAGAATATATCAGTAAAAGTATAACTATGTACACACATACAGACACACACACTATACAACATATACAAATATATATATACATATATATATATATATATATATATATATATATATATATATATATATATATATATATATATATATATATATATATATATATATTATATATATATATATATATAAGTTCCTTGCCTTGGCCAGAAGAAAAGGCCCATAGAGCCAACGGTGCTTATAGGCTACCTGCCATTTTTCCATGGCGTTAAGCGAACAAGTGAAAATTCATCCCCGTGACAGGACGCCGGTCTGTCGCGGGTTTATCCCCAGCCACAAAGCGGGTGCCCACTTGCACACATGGGTCGAGTGAGGAACTATGCTGTAGAACTGCATCAGTTCAAGGAAAAATAGTGTTACAATAGCTATTTAATAATCAATTCTTTTTTTCTGGTGATGAATATTAGACTTTTTCTAGATCTTAAATCTCCCTTTCTTTCTCTTATCGAAAATATTAATGGCTTGAATACTGAGTTAAAAGCTCTACTTGACATTTCACAACGCATGAAAACCAACCTAGTGTATGATGTGTTTCTACCAAAGGCCATTTAAACTTCCCCATTTCCTCTTTTCAAAGTGTGGCTTTTTGATAGTTATCATTATTACTGTAGTCATCAATGTTTTCACACTCATAGACTGGCTGTAGGGTGACAGTGATAAAAAAAAAAAAAAATGCCGACATTCTTCGTCCTTTCGGCTCCAGCGACTTGAGAGAGATGAAAAGCGTTTGTTATTGGAAAAAGTGAAGCATAAAAGCATAAAGATCATTTCAATACATACAACTTACACTTTTTTATTTTTATTTGCTTTTATTTTTGTTGTAAAGAAAAAAAGAAACAAATTCATTTTTTCCCCGCATGACAAAATAAATGTCGTATCAATATATATGTACAAGATTAATTAAATGAAATTGTTTCTCTAACAATGATGCCTGATCAGAATACGCTGAGAGCCTAATAAAAAGCAAGCAAAAATCGACGCTTATTCGGTAAAACAGATTCTGCATCATCTCTTGACCATTGAGGATACGGGATTACTAACAAAAAGGGAAGTTGTAAATAGTTATCGTTATGAAATACAAGTTAACTATTTTCAGCCTGAGTCAAAAGATAAAATATGGTTGTTATTATTCTAGCACATGAAAAGACACATTAACTGAAACTCCTCTAGATTCATACCTGGCTGTCTAATGGCAACTGAGAGTAAACATTTAAATTCCTCAGATTTATTTTTGCTAGATCTCTACTCATTTGGAGATGCTGCTTAGAGAAAATTACAGCTTCTTATAAAACAAGTTTAGTTAAATGTTTTTGAATTAGCAATATTTCATGAGTTAGTTAATATCACAAGAAATGAAGTAACTTGAAAGTAAAATCTTGTTGAAATCCAGTGAGTAGTTGTCCATCAAAATAACCAGTGTTAAAATCTTTCAAAACAATATAAAACAAGTAAAAAATGAGCAGAAGTTTCTTCGGCGCAGTCGAGTTTTCTGTGCAACCGCTACAGCGTATAATCAAGGCCACCGAAAATAGATCTGTCTTTCGGTGGTCTGGTCTAGGGCTGTATGAGCCGCGGCCCATGAACTTTAACCACGGCCCGGTGGTGGCTAACGTGCATCGTTGCCAGAAGCACGATTATAGCTAACTTTAACCTTTAATAAAAAAAAAAAAAAATTACTGAGGCACGGGGGATGCATTTTGGTATGTTTGATGAATGGAGGATGGACAGAAAAAGTGCGGACGGGAAAAAGTGCGGACAGAAAAAAGTGAGGACGGACATACAAAGCCGGAACAATAGTTTTCTTTTATAGAAAACTATAATGTAAAACTATTCATAATTAAAAAGATAATATTGCACTTGTAAACAGAATTCATTTCTTCCTGTTCATATAAAAATCGCGATCCCATTTTCCCGTAAAAAGAAAAAACCTGACGTAAAGTTTTGACGGGCAATTTTGTTACCATTTGCGACAACAATGATTGTCATTTCATGATTTTATTACCAGATTTTTTAGGCGCTTGTTCACCAAGATGACGGTGTAAAACATGACACTTATTGCGATACAGCTTTGGAAGAAAATTCGATCTTGACTTCCTTTTACAAGATGATGAGAGAATTGTTTATATCTCATTATTATTCAGGCTATAAATATTATGAGCTCATACATATCCTCACCACTAGGTTTACATATGAAATTTTGTAGGTCTGTGAAATGCAGCATTCAAATGAACTGACAGCAAGCACCTTGTATTTGTTTTCTGCTGTTATTCAAGAATGCGTACGTTTACAGTTTTAGTAATAGAGGAATGATAATATTGTACTTTATGTTGTTACTATCAAAATTAACGATAATCATTTCAAACAACTGCTTCCTCTCTCTCTGATGTTGCTTCAGAATAGATGCATTTTTGTCTATAATCAGCTGCGGGCTATTATAATTCTGTTGGTTATCCTGGGTGCGCGGTCCATTACAGTCCAAGTGGTTCAGTCAAGTTTTAAATGTGGTAGTTAGACATTGGTAAGTGAACGTTGAAACTTGACTTTTTTCCTGTTATTACGGTCATCCCATGTACGTATATGCGAATCTTATTTTGCCTTGCTGCCGAAAACACAATTGTTTCTTGTCTGAAGAACTTGATTAACAAGTCTTTCTCCTTGTTGTCAGTAAATGGCCTCATTGCTTCCTTAAAAAAAAAAAAAAAAAAATAACGAAAAAGCTTTCTAAGAAAGAGATTGCAGCCAAACATGATTATTAAACATCAACACAACTTTTGGAAAGGATTTAGGCGACGGCGAAATTAGGCTTCCTTATGCGATGTTTGTTCTCTGAAAATTAAGATAAGTAGGGAGCGCAATTTACCGTCTTTTCCCCATTCAGCTTTGATGTAAAGAGTTTGCTCTAGTCTGTCAAAGAATTCCATTAACGTTAACGTTAATGATGAATACAGCCGACATATACTATCGATACCGCAAGTCCGAATCAATATCAGTAGGTGTCAGGGCATGAGAGAGAGAGATCAGGCACAAAGACGGACGAGTAAATTATTGTCCAGAAATCTTCGTGAGAAAAAGAGAGGAAAACGCAGATGGAACAAGTGAAGGATCTTATTTCTTTCCTCTCATTCCTTTTCCCCTTCCAATTTAACCGCAATCGATTGCCTTTATAAATTGCTTTTCAATGTCTATGCTTAATTTTTTTTTTATTTGTTATTACTGTCATCTCTTTCTGTAAATTTATTTATGAATGCATCTCGGCTTCTATTTAAAATATAAATTTTCCTTGTTCCCTCATTCCTAAAATTATTTGCCCTTTGCATATCGGATTCTTATATCTCCACGCTTATCAAAGCATTACTTGTAGTCATTTCGCTAAGGCATGCGTTTAACAATAGCACTCAGCAGAGAACAGGCCTCCCCGGCAAAGCCAACTTCTATGAACATATTTTTCTCAGTGAAAGGTCTTATATGGGTGAAAATGTAAACTCTGTCAGACTTTGTCAATCCTTTTCGAATTTAATTACTGAAACAATGGCTACGTTTTCTCATTTTTCATTCTTGTAAACGTTGAAACAATTAAAGATGACGGAGGTAACAAGGTGGTTCCCCCGACGACATATCGTCAAATCTTCATCAAAGTCCAACAAATGAAGATTTCCATCCGCTGTCATTCAGTTTTGTTAACCCGTTCTTGAGGTATCCTGCTAATCCATATCTTCACAAACGCAAAGACTAAGGTGAGAAAATAAACTACTTGGCCGATTCAGAATTGTTATTGTAGAAGAAGATATTTGAACATGACTTGTTCAATGAAAGAAAGGAAAAGCATAATTTCCATGAATTTTCTTGTTTACGATAAACGATCTGTGCAACAGACAACATTCTGTATATTGGGATAATTCATCGGTTGCACCGTCTTATTCTCATTTTCATAGCAGAAAAATCTCTTGAAGCGTCAGGAGAAACCCAGCTTCTTTTTCTTTATATATTGCTTGTTTTCTTGACGCACGGAAAGGAAAATTGGGTGTGTGACAAGACACTCCACATGACAAGGGCACAAGTTCGATCCCCGCCATGTCGCAGAAAACATTTTGCGGTCTTCCCATCATATCCCCTTTTATTTAAGATGGTTTTATTCTTCTAGGTGATTTGTTGCCATTGGTTATTTGTCATTGCAGTGCACGCTAACAAATCGTCGAAGCATGAATTGGGATGTTTTTCGCAGAATAGAAAAAGAAGAGGGAAAGTCATTACGGTGGAATAAATTCCCCAATTTGGAGTCGTATATCATTCCGCGATCGCTTCATTTCCTCTGCACATTCAAGAATGGCTTTCCTGGGAAATCAGATAATTTCACAAAATGATGTGAGGACAAAGACAGTAATGAGACTGTATTAAGATGATATAAAGTTTCCGAAAATAAATGGATGTTTTTTAGTTCCTTATGAAAAATATAAGTGATTTGAACAGCAACTTGATAATAAATCACTGTCTTAATCAGCACTAATAGTATAAAGTAGTTCAGCCATAACACAGGTAATGCTTGAACGAAAACCTAATAGAAGAGAAGAATATACGTGATAAGTGAATACTTTATAATTGATATTCGTTATTATTCGTTGAATTAGATTTAAAAAGTGAATCAACTGTTTTTAAAATTAAAATAAAAAAACCTGAAATGAGAAAAGGTTGGATTTCCAGATGCAAAGGAAATGAAGTAATGAATACATTTTCTCCTGGACAACTTTATGGTTATTAGATCAGAATTGCATTTTCTTGGGCCCATTACTTATTGCTGTAATTAAGTCTGAAGTTTTCTTTTATCGTTGTTTGTATTTTCTTGTCTGATCATCTTTAATGTGGAATATCTAAGAACGGATGAACTATTAAGCATTTTGTCACGTGTGCTTGAAGGTCTTTGCAGAAGATGACTGGTTTGGGAAATTAAAAATTAACAAAATTCCACATAAGAAATTTAGTCTATTTTTTAAGCAACAAGGAGACTTTCCAAGTGAAATTCCCAATACAACTTGAAACGAAGTACCCTAATGCATCCATTGACCTAGGCACCTTCAAACACTGAGGGAGGGAGAGACTCGACTCTTAAGGCAGTCATATTCCTGCCTCTTCAAGGAGGAACGGTTATACGAGGAGAAAATAAGAAACAAGAGAAAAATTCCAAAACTTATCCTTGAATGACAGGAAACACTCACCTGACTGGAGAGTCAAAAGACTGAAATGAGAATAAAAGCAAATGCGGCGTTTACATTAATAGAATTTTCAAGTCTTAAAATTGTTTAGACAATAATCGTTCTTAACAACTCTCCCCAAACCACACGCCCCAATATTCTTCCTTAATTTTCACAGGACCCTAATTACCTCCCTCTTTGCCTTAACCAACAAAGGCAGGGAAAACGTGAGAATTTGTCAACTGAAATGGAAAAGCATATCTTGTTGATTTTGTAAAAATTCCCTATTTCAGCAGTACAAAAACATAGTGCTCCTCTACAAATGGCTAATACCATAATGAGTAATCTGACTGCCTATTTTCTCAGATTTCTTGTTTCTTTTTACACAAAACGTTCTTCGGTCAATTTGCTCTACGATGAGGAGATACGGAGGTCTGTTTCTCTGGAACTGTATCATGTGCAATCAAATTATTATTATTTTTTTTTTTGCTTAAGAGGTAGAAATACTATTTACCTTTTAATAGCCATGATATAAGGATGTATTTTTCCTATTTCAAATGCACAATTTTTTTTTATTTAAATGTGAATTTCTCTTATGTTAAAAGCCTACTCTCGTTATAGGTAATATTCAATTATTTGCAACATAAGGAGAAAATATGAGAGTACTCGGTGGACGACATTGGTCTCTCAACACCACTCTCCCAACAATAACCAGCATACGCTTAATTCACATGATCATTTATTAACTAAATAGAATATGAGAAGGAGGCTGCTTCTTCTTCTTTTACAGCTTTCCCTCCGAAACACCTTTCACTGGTAAAATTTCAAACTAAGCAGGACCTTGTTTCTTGATCGAAGTTCCTATGTTCTTCTTTTTTCAGAACTAAAAAAAAATACTAAAGTACAGGAATTTTCACAACAAAACATTTCAAAATTATTTTTTTCAGTGTATCTCAAGTGGAATTACAGAGCATTTGGATCAAATGATTTACTTATTGCATCGCAAAAAAGGCAAAAGATGAAATGGACAATGGCAGATTTTTTGTAGAGTTTCTTATCCCACTACCCATATCCAGGAGATGGCATGCGAAGGTACCAGAAATGTTTTGGTAATTCTAAGGTGTTCGTTGGTTTGATTTAATATTTTCTGAATTATTGTTCATTATCTTGGTTTCCGGTCACGTGCTCTGTTTAATTATTCACCAGCAAAATTCTCTCCTTGTATTCATTTTACGAATTATCTCTTTTTCACCTTTATTTCTAAAATTTTTTCTTCCACCATCCACCCATTTCCAGTTCTGCAGAATTATTCAGTCACTGATTTTCTAATTACTTTATGTTTGAGTTTTAGTTGTTCTTCAGTATTTCAGTCACTCAGCTTTTCTCTTTTACTTCTCTCTCGTTTCTCATTTTCTGATTTTTGCTCAGTCTCCTAATTACTCTTCTTCATTATTTCTCTCTTAATATTCTTCTTTACTCTATTTTTATATGGATATCTCTTCTGAAAGACCAGAGGTCTATGTTTCCTTCAGTAAGTGTTTGCTCATTTATAACAACAGCAGTATCAACAACAACGACACGAACAGAAACAAGCAAACTATCTCTCCGATTCCCTTCCAAATTAATTTTCATTCAAACCACATTTGCAGCTTTTACTTCATACGACCATTTCTTCTTTCGCTTTTCTTCCCTTCACAATTTCTTCCTTGTTCGTCCCATCCTACCAGATATTTCCTTCCCCTAGCCTTAACCAACAATCGGAATGGGGATCACGGCTCCCTCTGCCCTCCAAGTTTGATGGTATGGGCAGGGGTCCGGAGCGGAAAATAACGAAGTCCTAATTCTTGGACCAACTGTGGTCCATTTTCATATTAGGTTAAATATTTATTCAAAATAAACATAAAATTAGATATTTATTAACGAAAGAATAAATAAAAATGCGTAATTTTCTTTTTATTCACAGAAGTGAATGCCCAGCGATTATATCTTTTAGTTTCGGCTTGTGATTTCTGTACCTTCTTCTAGATTATAGAACAGGTTGAAACAGACATTTCTTATTTTATTTCTTCTTACAAAGTAGGAAATCGTAAGATTTGACATTCCTGATATGCAGCTGGATTACGAGAAAAAGAGGAATTATGTTTAGCTTTTTTAACCGGAAGCCAAGGAGAAACAGCAATGGAAATTTATTGCAAACACGGGAGAGAGAGAGAGAGAGAGAGAGAGAGAGAGAGAGAGAGAGAGAGAGAGAGAGAGAGAAAGAGAGATTATAACTGGTCTTAATTATTTGCTCTGTCGCTTACCAGAGGCGAATTATAGCGCACGTCCGCCATATAACTAACCTCACTAACGCAGACCTAAGGTTTATGTAGTAATGAATGGTACTAAGGCAGCTTCAAAGCCCACTGTCGGAGATATGAAGGTCCTCCATTATCCGGAGGAGTTTGCACCCTAATTGTCTCTTAAGTACTTCTGATTCCACGTTTACGTTTTACTTGATAGTATTTTGCTTGAAAAATACAGATACAAAAGCCTCACTATAATTTGTTTTACAGCAGAAAACTCCAACATTTTCAGTCGTGAGGGCTGTCGATCTCCGTAAACAACAGAACTGATGTAAGTGCTGGAGCCTAAAGTATATAGTTGAAAAGAACTCATGAACACTAAGTCTACAGTACGCCTTATACGGAGAAAATATAGACGACATCCCCTACGTCGGTCAACCTGAACTTTAATGAATACAAAATGATGTCGGCAAACGAGACGAGAGTTTCCTTCTAAATATTTTCTCCCCCTTTTTACCGGACAATGATGCTGCTCTGGAAACATGAGTAATATGCTGTCATCTCTTATTCTCATGAACGTAAAGGTCAGAGATGAGTGATGGGAATGTTTGCCTCATTAAGGACTTTACAAACGATTGTGTTTGTATATGGGATTATGCTTAAAGGGATGTTCAAATATTGTACTCCTGATCAAATCGGAGAAACTTTCGCATAGAGCTTCAAAGTAGAGTAGTTCTTATGACCCAGTCAATCTTAAGGCGTGTTTTCAATGCCGGCCACTCAAACGACTGTGGCCAACAGTCGCGCATCTCACAATTTATACTCATTTTCCTTATCTCAAATGGCACGTGTACAGTCGTACAATCGAAGCGACTCTGGTGATGCTTCTTCAGACGTACGACTCCGACCGGGCTGGTAGCAGTCCAGCCGTAACAGCCGTCGCGACTAGCAGTGTTTTTTTTTTTTTTTTAACATGGACGATTTAAAACTGGTAGAGCTAGTGCGTATACGAGTGCATACAGTAAATGCCCGTATGATGCAAAAAAATGAATATTAAAAAGAAAGAATATATTAGATAAGGTTTATTGCTTTTTAATTTTGATCCAATAATATCGAACATTCTCCTTCTTTGTCTTCCTCGAGAAGATAAAAGAGCATCTCAGGTGCTTCCAACCTGACATCAACAATGAAACTGATGAAGCAGAGCGTCAGAGCGAGTGCTGAGCCACCAAAGCCGTGGTATTGAAATTCGAGTCTCCTACTGGGATCGCGCGGCTGTGATGGCAAGTTTATTGTATCATTTCCATCGGTGTTCATATTAATTATTTTCGATTTTCGACCCCATAGTTATTACTATTTATGTATAATTTTCTAGCACAAATATGTTTTAGTATTTCTACTGAAGGTAAATCAGAACACCAAAAAATTTAAAGTTTGATTGACCAAACTGGGGTAAAAGATAATCTTATTGAACAACAGTAATGAGTAAAGAAAATAAGAAGTATTCACGTTTAATCCAGAGCGATAGTTTAGAAATGGAAAGAAATTTCTAAGCAAACATATAAGCATTAGTATTTCTGCCGAAGACGCCTTTTCTGTACTTGTATTATGCGGCTGCTGTTGACGAAGAACTTTTGCTCTGTAATCCATTCGTGATTGCGCAGCTAAAGGATCAACGGGGCAGTGATTCATTTGATTTTACCCGAATTATTTTCTGTTAGGAGAAGCAGTGCTTTGGTGACTATATATAAGCCATGTCTCCCACGACCTTCAAAAAAAAAAAAAAAACTAAAAAGGAAAATCTCTAAGGAAATTTTGGGATCCTTTAGTCCTTTTCATTTCTTGATCGCAGAATCAAGAATGAAGATCAGCAACAGGTCTGGTGTTTAAATATATTGTCACATTCAGTCCCATCACCAACCTAAAAATAAGTATCAGGGATCATAAATAATTTCTGCCAAATATTTTGTCACTGCTACAACTGGCCACTTTCGAGGACCATTCTCTTGGATCCCCCGACTTCCAACTCTTAATCTAATTTCACAGCAGCGATAAGTCTCTAATCTCTGTTCTACAGGTCGTCGCTGTTCGGGTATATCATTCGAGAATATCCGCTAATCTTTATTACGTGTTTAAGCAGCCTTAAGTGACAGGAAATAATCCTCCGCCATGTTATTTTAGCTTCCCTTTTTTAATATTTAATTATGGTCGAGCCTTTTGTCATATTAAATGAAATTATCAGTTGTTGTTGGCGTAAGGATAAAAGTCTACAAATGTATCATAGAATACCATTTAATAGATTAGAAGTCAGCATCACAAGCTATCTCTAGGCTTAAGTACTGGCTTCTCATCGTTTTTATTGCTTTGTAGTTTCTGTAAGTTAAAATTTCGGTAACTGGTCAAAACAATCTCTTAGAGTTATTGTGAACCCTCCATCCACGACAGGTACATTGGTCAATGATTTCACGTCATCAGGAATAATCAAGAGTTTTGGGATCCTGTAGCTTGTTTTTCAGTGAATTTGTGTTTCAGATTTCATGACAGAATTAACTATACAAAAATTCTTATCCTGGGTTCACGCATTCTTGCAATGGGGAGAAGACTTGTTCCCAATACTGGTGTACAAGAAGTCTACTAAGACCTGAAAATGTCTGAACGCTGCAGTAGATTGCACTGATTTTTGCATCTGTAAAAGGAAAGGGGAAATTATAGATATATGAGAAAATATACAAAGATGAAAATTATTTTCGAAATGAAATTAGTAATAAATATAAAATGTCAAAACGCAAGACAGTGGAAAATAAATGTGAACCGAAAACTCCTAGACAAAAGAAAATCAGTGGATAGTAACGGATTCTGATGAACCTAGTAAAAAAAAATGTAGATAACAGTGCTTCATTAGAAGGAGGCATAGGTTTATTAATGTCTAATGGCATTTATTTTTCAACTCTCTTACCAGTTTCGAGAGAAATACCGCGAACTATAGAGTGACTTGTAACCAACATCAGTCATAGCCTTTCACTACAGTCTCGGTCAATAACTTTGATTCACTAGAATTTCAGACACTTCAGAATATCTTTTCCTGAGTATAGCGATTGACTGATTATGTCTATTAAAACTGGCGTCACAACATCTAGGTTATTGACGCTGTAATAAATTTAAATAGTAAACTAAAATTAAATAAATGTTTAAAAAGAATTTCACACAAAAATATCTAAAAATATCTATGTATATAATCACATTTGTTCGAATATATTATCAATAATTAGATATAATCTAAATTTTGTTGAGGAGGCCTGCCTCCTACATAAGGAAATATAACTGCGCTATAATACAGTCCTCACCAAGAATTGTAGCTAAAGTAAGATGATCTCTGTCACGCCCCCAGGACAGGAACCTATATCCCAAATTGCCAAGACTGGAACATTCGACCAGCAAATGTCTCACAGTCAAGGGCACAGCACAGTCATCGACAGGGCTACTGACAACTTCATCCTAAATTACTAACTGGAAATCAGGAAGGAACCATCCTGCTCAGATTCCATTCTTTTGGGGAAAAGTTCTCTTTTTAGCGTGGTTGTTTGTGTGTTTGTGTGTGTGTGAGTGCTTTTAATTAAGGTAATGATTCTTTTTTTATGATTCATGCCGGCATCAGTGACCCAATTATCACGATGCCAGATAACTCTAATGATTGATGCATGATATTCCTTTGGTGTTTGACAGATTTTTTAAGAATTTTGTTTTATTCACTATCGACTACTCATATTAAAGACAAGAAAGAATTTATTTCAAATAATCCTATAACTTCGTTAAAAAGAAACCAAGAAAGAGAAAAGGACGGGAAACGGGACGGAGAGAGAGAGAGAGAGAGAGAGAGAGAGAGAGAGAGAGAGAGAGAGAGAGATGAAAGTTTAAAACATTCCATAAATATAAGCGCACTTTAGAAATACAAACTTATACAATGATATAAGTTAAAAAGGCAATAATGCATTGTGCCAAAGAAAAAATAAAAGCATCGTTGCAACTAATCTAATGACTTATGTTGAAGTGAATGTAACATTTATCCTCCTGTTTTATCGCTTGTTGTTCTAACCACTACAGCAGCGATGTTATGCTAATAGCTGACCATTTTCAGTCCTGGATCTTTTGCTTTTCCTCACCCCATCTATTTCCTTGCTTCTCTGCTCTCAGCAGGGAATGTTTTCTCGTATTGTAGGGTGTACAACCTTTTTTGTTAAAGTTCGTCATCAGGTTCAGTCAAAATTTTTCTGGCTTTATTTTTTTTAATGTATTGATTACATTTATTGGCGCTTTGCTAATGTTTGAATAGCAATGAGTACAAACGTTTATGATGTCTGGAAAACGTTTGCGCCCTACCTCTTCGCCCATTTACTGAACTCAGAACTAGCAAAATCTCCGGAGCACTGGCTGGTTAGGAGGAACTTTCTCATTTGCTTGAAGGAGGAAAGACATATTCACTCTCTTTCCGAATGAAGCAACGATTGCGATAAAATAAACTAAATATTAGAAAAACATAATGTGATGGAAGCAGGAACAGAATAGAATCGAAGACTCATGGCTTGAGAAGAGAATAGAAAAATCTGAGCGCGTGTGACGTCTACAATGTGACTACGAATATAAGGCGATTAAGACGGATATATGTGGAAGCGAGATCCAGTTTCCTGACTGAATTAAGAAAAAAGGAAGACAGAAAACGATATTGAGAAAAGTATTTAAGCTCAGATCTTCCAACAGGAGGATAGGAGGACATTCGTACATCTCAAGCAAAGCTAATGAGAGCCAGTGGCGTCATTAGCGGGTGGGCCACTATGGGTGGCCCAAGGGCACCCCAGTCAGATGCTTGCCCTCCACTGGTCCCACCAGTTGAAATTCCCTTTGTAACTAAACTTTAACCCTTTGGTGGTCAAAAGCAGATATTCTCGCCCCAGCAATCATGTCCTTCGACGGTCGAAAGATTTTTAGTTTATTTACAGTTGTTTTATATATCTAATAACATTATTATAGTTCTTGTTACCTTTACAACTTATATAGAGCAGAGAAATGAATGGATATAGCTATAGGTTTTTAACACAAATGACATGTCTGTTATATTTTGATCCAATTTAATATTATCAACTTTGGTTGAAGTGATTGAAACTATATTTACAGTTCTGAAAAAGTGCAATGCAATTTGCTACTGCTGCTTAGAGTTAATTTCCAGGGAGAGGAGATGAAGAAGAGGGAATGGGATAGGGTGAAATTTTGAAGAGATTTTTGGAGGGTGTTTTGTGTTACTGATGATGTGCACTATTTTGATACTATTTACATGACGAGGATATTATACCATAATTGAAAATTAATAGAAATTAGGCTAGTGTTGAATATAAGGTTGTGAGGAAATTTACATTACAGTATTTGGTACATTTGCATATAGTAAGAGCTGAAAATTAATTGAAAATTGAGCTCTGTAATTTCAATTACAGGTTTACTAATTACTAATACTATTATTTTCCTTCATTCACATGGATATATACATTCGAGAATAGTATACTGTACTTTACTAATTACAGAATTGCTACATTAGTTTTGTGTAATTTTCTTTGGCTTTTAAA